>NC_064635.1:76801363-77118149 GCF_023864275.1 Schistocerca cancellata | reverse complement strand
CCCCACCCCTGCCCCTGCACACCGCCACCCACCCCTGCCCCTGCACACCGCCCAACACCCCTGCCCGTGCACCCGCCCCTCACCCCTGCCCCTGCACATCGCCCCCCACCCCTGCCCCTGCACATCGCCCCTCACACCTGCACATCGCCCCTCACACCTGCACATCGCCCCTCACACCTGCACATGGCCCCTCACACCTGCACATCGCCCCTCACACCTGCACATGGCCCCTCACACCTGCCCGTGCACCCGCCCCCACTCTCCTGCCCGTGCACCCGCCCCCCACCCCTGCCCGTGCACCCGCCCCCCACCCCTGCCCGTGCACATCGCCCCCCCCCCGTGCACATCGCCCCCGTGCACATTGCCCCCGTACACATTGCCCCATTGCCCCCGTGCATATTGCCCCCGTGCACATCGCCCCCGTGCATATTGCCCCCGTGCACATGGCCCTCTGTGCACAACGCCCTCTGTGCACATCGACTCCGTGCACATGGCCCTCTGTGCACATCGCCCCCGTGCACATGGCCCTCTGTGCACATCGCCCCTCACACCTGCCCGTGCACATCGCCCCTCACATTGCCCCTCACCCCTGCCCGTGCACTTCGCCCCTCACATCGCCCCTCCCCCCTGCCCGTGCACTTCGCCCCTCACATCGCCCCTCACCCCTGCCTTTCTACACGCCCCTCACCCCTGCCCGTGCACAGACCCTCACCCCTCCCCGTATACACGCCCCTCACTCCTGCCCGTTCACAGACCCTCACCCCTCCCCGTATACACGCCCCTCACTCCTGCCCGTGCACCCACCCCTCACTCCTGCCCGTGCACCCACCCCTCATTCCTGCCCGCGCACCCGCCTCTCACCCCTGCCCCTGCACATCGCCCCGTGAACATCGCCCCCGTGCACATCGCCCCCTGTGCACATCGCCCCCCCTGTGCACATCGCCCCCGTGCACATTCCCCCTCACCCCTGCCCGTGCACAGACCCTCATCCCTGCCCGTGCACTTCGCCCCTCACCCATGCCCGTGCACTTCGCCCCTCACATCTGCCCGCGCACCCGCCCCTAACCTCTGCCCGCGGACCCGCCCCTAACCTCTGCCCGCGGACCCGCCCCTAACCTCTGCCCGCGGACCCGCCCCTATCGCCTGCCAGCGCACCCGCCCCTAACCCCTGCCCACACACCCGCCCCTAACCTCTGCCCGCGCACCCGCCCCTCACCCCTGCCCACGCACCTGTTCCTCACCCCTGCCCCTGCACATCGCCCCCGTGCATATCGCCCCCGTGAACATCGCCCCCGTGCATATCGCCCCCGTGCATATCGCCCCCGTGAACATCGCCCCCGTGCACATCGCCCCCGTGAACATCGCCCCCGTGCACATCGCCCCCTGTGCACATCGCCTCCGTGCACATTGCCCCCTCCGTGCACATTGCCCCCCCCGTGCACATTGCCCCCCCCCCCGTGCACATTGCCCCCCCCGTGCACATTGCCCCCTGTGCACATTGCCCCCTGTGCACATTGCCCCCTGTGCACATTGCCCCCTGTGCACATTGCCCCCTGTGCACATTGCCCCCTGTGCACATTGCCCCCTGTGCACATTGCCCCCTGTGCACATTGCCCCCTGTGCACATTGCCCCCTGTGCACATTGCCCCCTGTGCACATCCCCCGTGCAAATTGCCCCTCACACCTGCCTGAGCACAGACCGTCATCCCTGCCCGTGCACATCGACCCTCACCCCTGCCCGTGCACAGACCGTCACCCCTGCCCGTGCACAGACCCTCATCCCTGCCCGTGCACAGGCCCGTGCACTTCGCCCCTCACCCATGCCCGTGCACTTTGACCCTCACCTCTGCCCGCACACCTGCCCCTAACCCCTGCCTGCGCACTCGCCCGTCACCCCTCCCCGCACACATTGTTTCAGACCCCTGCCAGTATACACGCCCCTCACCCCTGCCCGTGCACCCACCTCTGACTCCTGCCCGTGCACAGACCCTCACCCCTGCCCTCACCCATGCCCGTGCGCAGACCCTCACCCATGCCCGTGCGCAGACCTCACCCCTGCCCTCACCCATGCCCGTGCGCAGACCCTCACCCATGCCCGTGCGCAGACCCTCACCCCTGCCCTCACCCATGCCCGTGCAATTCGCCCATCACCTCTGTCCCCGCACCCGCCCCTAACCCCTGCCCGTGCACTCGCCCCTCACCACTCCCCGCACACATTGGCTCAGACCCCTCCCCGTATACACGCCCCTCACTCCTGCCCGTGCACCCACCCCTCACTCCTGCCCGTGCACCCACCCTCACTCCTGCCCGTGCACCCACCCCTCACTCCTGCCCGTACACCCACACCTCACCCCTGCCGTGCACCCGCCCCCCACACCTGCCCGTGCACATCGCCCCCCGTGCACATCGCCCCCCGTGCACCTGCCGCTCACCCCTGCCCGTGCACCCGCCCCTCACCCCTGCCCGTGCACCCGCCCCTCTCCCCTGCCCGTGCACATCGCCCCTCTCCCCTGCCCGTGCACATCGCCCCTCTCCCCTGCCCGTGTACCCGCCGCTCACCCCTGCCCTTGTACACGCCGCTCACCCCTGCCTGTGTACACACCCCTCACCCCTGTCCGTGTACACGCCCCTCACCCCCTGCTCGTGGACACGACCCTCACCCCTGCCTGTGCACCTGGCCATCGCCCCTGCCCGTGCACTCACACTCACCCTTGCCCGTGCACACGTCCCTGACCCCTGACCCCTGCACCCGCCCCTGCCCGTGCATCCGCCCCCTCTCCCCTGCCCGTGCACATCGCCCCTCTCCCCTGCCCGTGTACCCGCCGCTCACCCCTGCCCTTGTACACGCCGCTCACCCCTGCCTGTGTACACACCCCTCACCCCTGTCCGTGTACACGCCCCTCACCCCTGCTCGTGGACACGACCCTCACCCCTGCCTGTGCACCTGGCCATCGCCCCTGCCCGTGCACTCACACTCACCCTTGCCCGTGCACACGTCCCTGACCCCTGACCCCTGACCCCTGCACCCGCCCCTGCCCGTGCATCCGCCCCCCGCCCCAGCCCGGGCACATCGCCCCCCATGCATATCGCCCCCTATGCATATCGCCACCTGTGGACATCACCCTCTGTGCACATCGCCCTCCATGCACATCGTCCCCCGTGCACATCGCCCCTACACCTGCCCGTGCACCGGCCCCATGGCCAGCCTGTGCACCCGCCCCCTCACCACTGCCCGTGTACCCGCCCCTCACCCCTTCCCGTGCACGTGCCCCTGACCCTGCCCGTGCATATCGCCCCTCGCCCCTGCCCGTGCACATCGCCCTCCGTGCACATCGCCCCCCGTGCACATCACCACTCACCCCTGCCCATGCACCCTCCTCTGATCCCTGCCCATGCACCCACCCCTCACCCCTGCCCGTGCACCTGCCTCTGACCCCTGCCCGTGCACATCGCCCCTCACTCCTGCCCGTGCACCTGCCGCTCACGCCTGCCCGTATACCGGCCACTGACCCCTGCCCGTATACCCGCCGCTCACCCCTGCCCGTGTACCCGCCGCTGACCCCTGCCCGTGTACACGCCGCTCACCCCTGGCCGTGTACCCGCCGCTCACCCCTGCCCGTGTACACGCCCCTCACCCCTGCCCATGCACACGACCCTCATCCCTGCCTGTGCACACGCCCCTCACCCTTGTCGTGCAAACGCCCCTCGCCCCTGCAAAGCACCCGGCCATCGCCCCTACCCGTGCACTCACCCTGGCCCGTCCTCCCGCACCTCACCCTTGCCCGTGCACCCGCTCCTCACCCTTGCCCGTGCACCCGCCCCTCGCCCCTGCCCATGCATTTCGCCCCTCGCCCCTGCCCATGCATTTCGCCCCTCGCCCCTGTCCGTGCACATCGCCCCCGTGCACATCGCCCCCCGTGCACATCGCCCCCCCTGCACATCGCCCCCCCTGCACATCGCCATTCACCCCTGCCCGTGCACCCTCCTCTGAGCCCTGCCCGTGGCACCCGCCCCTCACCCCTGCCCGTGCTCCTGCCTCTGACTCCTGCCCGTGCTCCTGCCTCTGACTCCTGCCCGTGCACATCGTCCCTCACCCCTGCCCCGTGCACATCGTCCCTCACCCCTGCCCGTGCACAGACCCTCACCCCCTGCCCGCCCCGGCGGGGTCAGGGATTTTCACCTGCCTCGAGATGACTGGGTGTTTGTGTTGTCCTCCTCATTTCATCATCATCCAGGAAAGTGGCGAAATTGGACTGAGCAAAGGTTGGGAAATTGTACGGGCGCTGATAACCACGCAGTTGAGCGCCCCACAAACCAAACATCATCATCATCATCACCCCTGCCCGTGCACAGACCCTCACCCCTGCCCGTATACACGCCGCTGACCCCTGCCCGTGCACCCGCCCCTCACTCCTGCCCGTGCACCCGCCCCTCACCCCTGCCCGTGCACCCGCCCCTCACCCCTGCCCGTGCACCCCCCCCTCACTCGTGCCCGTGCACCCCCTCTCACTCCTGCCTTTGCACTGACCCCTCACTCCTGCCCGTGCACCCACCCCTCACCCGCCCCTCACCCCTGCCCGCGCACCCGCCCCTCACCCCTGCCCGCGCACCCGCCCCTCACCCCTGCCTATGCACCCGCCCCTCACCTCTGCCCGCACACATCGCCCTCACCCCTGCCCGATTACTCGCCCTCACCCCTGCCCGTGCACCCGCCCCCCATTCCTGCCCGTGCACCTGCCCCCCATTCCTGCCCGTGCACCCGCCCCCCATTCCTGCCCGTGCACCCGCCCCCCACTCCTGCCCTTGCACCCACCCCCCACTCCTGCCCTTGCACTACGCCCCTCACCCCTGCCCATGATCATCGCCCCCCATGCACATCGCCCCCCGTGCACATCGCCCCCCGTGCACATCGCCCCCTGTGCGCATCGCCGCTAACACCTGCCCGTGCATTTCGCTCCTCACATCGCCCCCTCACTCTTGCCCGTGCACTTCGCCCCTCACATCGCCCCTCACCCCTGCCCTTCAACATGCCCCTCTCCCCTGCCCATGCACAGACCCTCACCCGTGCCCGTGCAATTCGCCCCTCACCTCTGCCCGCGCACCCGCCCCTAACCCCTGCCCGCGCACTCGCCCCGCGCACTTGCCCCTCACCCCTCCCCGCAGACAATGGCTCAGATCCCTGCCTGCACAATACGGCTCAGACCCCTGCCCGTATACACGCCCCTCACTCCTGCCCGTGCACCCACCCCTCACTCCTGCCCGTGCACCCACCCCTCACTCCTGCCCGTGCTCCCACCCCTCACTCCTGCCCGTGCACCCACCCCTCACTCCTGCCCGTGCACAACGCCCCTCACCACTGCCACTGCACATCGCCCCTCGCCCCTGCCCGCGCACTCTGCCCCTGACCCCTGCCCGCGCACTCTGCCCCTGACCCCTGCCCGCGCACTCTGCCCCTGACCCCTGCCCGCGCACATCGCCCCTCATCCCTGCCCGTGAACCCGCCCCTCGCCCCTGCCCGTGCACATGGCCCCCCGTGCACATGGCCCCCCGTGCACATGGCCCCCCGTGCACATCGCCTCTCACATCTGCCCGTGCACTTCGCCCCTCACAACGCCTTTCACATCTGCCCTTCTACACGCACCTCACCCCTGCCCGTGCACGGACCCTCACCCCTGCCCGTGCACAGACCCTCACCCCTGCCCGTGCACCCGCCACTCACTCCTCCCTGTGCACCGACCCCTCACTCTTGCCCGTGCACCGGCCCCTCACTCCTGCCCGTCCACCCACACCTCACTCCTGCCCGTGCACCCACCCCTCACTCATGCCCGTGCAAAACGCCCCTCACCACTGCCACTGCACATCGCGCCTGACCCCTGCCCGCGCACTTTGCCCCTGACCCCTGCCCGCGCACTTTGCCCCTGACCCCTGCCCGCGCACTTTGCCCCTGACCCCTGCCCGCGCACTTTGCCCCTGACCCCTGCCCGTGCACGTCGCCCCAAATCATTACACGTGCTCGTCGCCCCAAATCATTACACGTGCTCGTCGCCCCAAATCATTACACGTGTACGTCGCCCCTCACACCTGCCCGCGTACATCGCCCCTCACCCGCCCCTCACCCCTGCCCGCGCACCCGCCCCTCACCCCTGCCCGCGCACCCGCCCCTCACCCCTACCCCTGCACATCGCCCCCGTGCACATCGCCCCCGTGCACATTGCCCCTCACACCAGCCCGTGCACCTTGCCCCTCACACCAGCCCGTGCACATTGCCCCTCACACCAGCCCGTGCACATCGCCCCTCACATCGCCTCTCACCCCTGCCCACGCACCCGCAATTCACCCCTGCCCGCGCACCCGCAATTCACCCCTGCCCGCGCACCCGCCCTTCACACCTGCCCTGGCACCCGCCCCTCACCCCTGCCCGCGCACCCGCCCCTCACCCCTGCCCGCGCACCCGCCCCTCACCACTGCCCGCGCACCCCGCGCCTCACCCCTGCCCGCGCAACCCGCCCCTCAACCCTGCCCGCGCACTCGCCCCTCACCCCTGCCCGCGCAACCCGCCCCTCAACCCTGCCCGCACACATCGCCCCTCACCACTGCCCGCACACATCGCTCTCACCCCTGCCCGCACACATCGCCCCTCACCACTGCCCGCACACATCGACCTCACCCCTGCCCGTGCACCCGCCCCCCACTCCTGCCCGTGCACCCGCCCCTCACTCCTGCCCTTGCACCCACCCCCCACTCCTGCCCTTGCACTACGCCCTTCACCCCTGCCCATGATCATCGCCCCCCGTGCACATCGCCCCCCGTGCACATCGCCCCCCGTGCACATCGCCCCCTGTGCGCATCGCCCCCCGTGCACATCGCCCCCTGTGCGCATCGCCGCTAACAGCTGCCCGTGCACTTCGCCCCTCACATCGCCCCTCACCCCTGCCCGTGCACTTCACTCCTCACATCGCCCCTCACCCCTGTCCGTGCACTTCGCTCCTTACATCGCCTCTCACCCCTGCCCTTCTACATGCCCCTCACCCCTGCCCGTGCACGGACCCTCACCCCTGCCCGTGCACAGACCCTCACCCCTGCCCGTGCACCCGCCACTCACTCCTCCCTGTGCACCGACCCCTCACTCTTGCCCGTGCACCGGCCCCTCACTCCTGCCCGTCCACCCACACCTCACTCCTGCCCGTGCACCCACCCCTCACTCAAGCCCGTGCAAAACGCCCCTCACCACTGCCACTGCACATCGCGCCTGACCCCTGCCCGCGCACTTTGCCCCTGACCCCTGCCCGCGCACTTTGCCCCTGACCCCTGCCCGCGCACTTTGCCCCTGACCCCTGCCCGCGCACTTTGCCCCTGACCCCTGCCCGCGCACTTTGCCCCTGACCCCTGCCCGTGCACGTCGCCCCAAATCATTACACGTGCTCGTCGCCCCAAATCATTACACGTGCTCGTCGCCCCAAATCATTACACGTGTACGTCGCCCCTCACACCTGCCCGCGTACATCGCCCCTCACCCGCCCCTCACCCCTGCCCGCGCACCCGCCCCTCACCCCTGCCCGCGCACCCGCCCCTCACCCCTACCCCTGCACATCGCCCCCGTGCACATCGCCCCCGTGCACATTGCCCCTCACACCAGCCCGTGCACCTTGCTCTCACACCAGCCCGTGCACATTGCCCCTCACACCAGCCCGTGCACATCGCCCCTCACATCGCCTCTCACCCCTGCCCGCGCACCCGCAATTCACCCCTGCCCGCGCACCCGCCCTTCACACCTGCCCTGGCACCCGCCCCTCACCCCTGCCCGCGCACCCGCCCCTCACCCCTGCCCGCGCACCCGCCCCTCACACCTGCCCGGGCACCCGCCCCTCACCCCTGCCCGCGCACCCGCCCCTCACCCCTGCCTGCGCACCCGCCCCTCACCCCTGCCCGCGCACCCGCCCCTCACCCCTGCCCGCGCACCCGCCCCTCACCCCTGCCCGCGCACCCGCTCCTCACCCCTGCCCGCGCACCCGCCCCTCACCCCTGCCCGCGCACCCGCGCCTCACCCCTGCCCGCGCAACCCGCCCCTCAACCCTGCCCGCGCACTCGCCCCTCACCCCTGCCCGCGCAACCCGCCCCTCAACCCTGCCCGCACACATCGCCCCTCACCACTGCCCGCACACATCGCTCTCACCCCTGCCCGCACACATCGCCCCTCACCACTGCCCGCACACATCGACCTCACCCCTGCCCGTGCACCCGCCCCCCACTCCTGCCCGTGCACCCGCCCCCCACTCCTGCCCTTGCACCCACCCCCCACTCCTGCCCTTGCACTACGCCCTTCACCCCTGCCCATGATCATCGCCCCCCGTGCACATCGCCCCCCGTGCACATCGCCCCCCGTGCACATCGCCCCCTGTGCGCATCGCCGCTAACAGCTGCCCGTGCACTTCGCCCCTCACATCGCCCCTCACCCCTGCCCGTGCACTTCACTCCTCACATCGCCCCTCACCCCTGTCCGTGCACTTCGCTCCTTACATCGCCTCTCACCCCTGCCCTTCTACATGCTCCTCACCCCTGCCCGTTCACAGACCCTCACCCGTGCCCGTGCAATTCGCCCCTCACCTCTGCCCGCGCACCCGCCCCTAACCCCTGTCCGCGCACCCGCCCCTAACCCCTGCCCGCGCACTCGCCCCGCGCACTTGCCCCTCACCCCTCCCCGCACACAACGGCTCAGATCCCTGCCTGCACACATTGCCCTCACCCCTGCCCGTGTACATGCCCCTCACTCCTGCCCGTGCACCCACCCCTCACTCCTGCCCGTGCACCCACCCCTCACTCCTGCCCATGCACCAACCCCTCACTCCTGCCCGTGCACCCACCCCTCACTCCTGCCCGTGCACAACGCCCCTCACCCCTGCCCGTGCACACGCCCCTCACCCCTGCCCGTGCACACGCCCCTCACCCCTGCCCGTGCACACGCCCCTCACCCCTGCCTGTGCACACGCCCCTCACGCCTGCCTATGCACAGACCCTCACCCCTGCCTGTGCACAGACCCTCACCCATGCCCGTGCAATTCGCCCCTCACCTCTGTCCGCGCACCCGCCCCTAACCCCTCCGCGCACACTCACCTCTCACCCCTCCCCGCACACATCGGCTCAGACCCCTGCCCATATACACGCCCCTCACCCCTGCCCGTGCACCCACTCCTCACTCTTGCCCGTGCACCGACCCCTCACTCCTGCCCGTGCACCCACCCCTCACTCCTGCCCGTGTACCCACCCCTCACTCCTGCCCGTGCACAACGCCCCTCACCACTGCCACTGCACATCGCCCCTCACCCCTGCCCGCGGACTTTGCCCCTGCCCGCGCACTTTCCTCCCTGCCGCCGTTGGATAAGCAGCTGCAGCAGCAAGTCGTATACGCCTAGCTCACTCATTTGTTACATAGTTTAATTCTTAATTTCTTTGCGTGTTTTTGGTACTTGCATTGTTTAATTCATAAATTTCGGGCGTATTATAGTATTTGAGAGTTGTAGCATCACGTTTTAGTACTCGAATAGTGTTAAATCGCGTAGTCTCCTTCCGCCGCCGAGCAGTGTGTCAGCAGTGCACAAGTGGCAGCATTACTGCATTTACTAGGCAATCTTGTATTTTAATAACCGCTTCAATTTTGTGTCGTTTTGTTTGCGCTCTCTGTAGATTAGTTCAGACGTTCTTTGCACAAGTTTTTAGCATGGATAGGGACTGCAACTGCTGTGTTCGGATGCAGGCTGAGTTGGCATCCCTTCGCTCCCAGCTTCAGGCAGTGTTGGCTTCGGTCACACAGCTTGAGGCTGTTGCCAATGGGCATCACTGTGGGGGTCCGGATGGGGCTTTGTCGGGGACGGCCAGCTCGTCCCACGCATCCCCCGATCGGACTACGACTGTGGTTGCCCGGGATACTGCCCGCATTGAGGCTGGTCCCTCACCTGTGGTAGAGTGGGAGGTCGTCTCAAGGTGTGGCAGGGGGCGAAAGACATTCCGGAGGGCTGAACGGAAGGCCTCTCCAGTTTGTCTGACGAACCGGTTTCAGGCTCTGTCTCAGGCTGATACTGATCTTCAGCCTGACATGGCTGCTTGTCCTGTTCCAGAGGTTGCCCCTCAGTCTGCAAGATCCGGGCAGTCGCAGAGGGTGGGCTTACTGGTAGTTGGGAGCTCCAACGTCAGGCGCGTAATGGGGCCCCTTAGGGATATGGCAGCAAGGGAGGGGAAGAAAACCAAAGTGCACTCCGTGTGCATACCGGGGGGAGTCATTCCAGATGTGGAAAGGGTCCTTCCGGATGCCATGAAGGGTACAGGGTGCACCCATCTGCAGGTGGTCGCTCATGTCGGCACCAATGATGTGTGTCGCTATGGATCGGAGGAAATCCTCTCTGGCTTCCGGCGGCTATCTGATTTGGTGAAGACTGCCAGTCTCGCTAGCGGGATGAAAGCAGAGCTCACCATCTGCAGCATCGTCGACAGGACTGACTGCGGACCTTTGGTACAGAGCCGAGTGGAGGGTCTGAATCAGAGGTTGAGACGGTTCTGCGACAATGTGGGCTGCAGATTCCTCGACTTGCGCCATAGGGTGGTGGGGTTTCGGGTTCCGCTGGATAGGTCAGGAGTCCACTACACGCAACAAGCGGCTACACGGGTAGCAGGGGTTGTGTGGCGTGGGCTGGGCGGTTTTTTAGGTTAGATGGCCTCGGGCAAGTGCAGAAAGGGCAACAGCCTCAACGGGTGCGGGGCAAAGTCAGGACATGCGGGGACCAAGCAGCAATCGGTATTGTAATTGTAAACTGTCGAAGCTGCGTTGGTAAAGTACCGGAACTTCAAGCGCTGATAGAAAGCACCGAAGCTGAAATCGTTATAGGTACAGAAAGCTGGCTGAAGCCAGAGATAAATTCTGCCGAAATTTTTACAAAGGCACAGACGGTGTTTAGAAAGGATAGATTGCATGCAACCGGTGGTGGAGTGTTCGTCGCTGTTAGTAGTAGTTTATCCTGTAGTGAAGTAGAAGTGGATAGTTCCTGTGAATTATTATGGGTGGAGGTTACACTCAACAACCGAGCTAGGTTAATAATTGGCTCCTTTTACCGACCCCCCGACTCTGCAGCATTAGTGGCAGAACAACTGAGAGAAAATTTGGAATACATTTCACATAAATTTTCTCAGCATGTTATGGTCTTAGGTGGAGATTTCAATTTACCAGATATAGACTGGGACACTCAGATGTTTAGGACGGGTGGTAGGGACAGAGCATCGAGTGACATTATACTGAGTGCACTATCCGAAAATTACCTCGAGCAATTAAACAGAGAACCGACTCGTGGAGATAACATCTTGGACCTACTGATAACAAACAGACCCGAACTTTTCGACTATGTAAGTGCAGAACAGGGAATCAGTGATCATAAGGCCGTTGCAGCATCCCTGAATATGGAAGTTAATAGGAATATAAAAAAAGGGAGGAAGGTTTATCTGTTTAGCAAGAGTAATAGAAGGCAGATTTCAGACTACCTAACAGATCAAAACGAAAATTTCTGTTCCGACACTGACAATGTTGGGTGTTTATGGAAAAAGTTCAAGGCAATCGTAAAATGCGTTTTAGACAGGTACGTGCCGAGCAAAACTGTGAGGGACGGGAAAAACCCACCGTGGTACAACAACAAAGTTAGGAAACTACTGCGAAAGCAAAGAGAGCTTCACTCCAAGTTTAAACGCAGCCAAAACCTCTCAGACAAACAGAAGCTAAACGATGTCAAAGTTAGCATAAGGAGGGCTATGCGTGAAGCGTTCAGTGAATTCGAAAGTAAAATACTAGGTACCGACTTGACAGAAAATCCTAGGAAGTTCTGGTCTTACGTTAAATCAGTAAGTGGCTCGAAACATCATGTCCAGACACTCCGGGATGATGATGGCATTGAAACAGAGGATGACAAGCGTAAAGCTGAAATACTAAACACCTTTTTCCAAAGCTGTTTCACAGAGGAAGACCGCACTGCAGTTCCTTCTCTAAATCCTCGCACCAACGAAAAAATGGCTGACATTGAAATAAGTGTCCAAGGAATAGAAAAGCAACTGGAATCACTCAACAGAGGAAAGTCCACTGGACCTGACGGGATACCAATTCGATTCTACACAGAGTACGCGAAAGAACTTGCCCCCCTTCTAACAGCCGTGTACCGCAAGTCTCTAGAGGAACAGAAGGTTCCAAATGATTGGAAAAGAGCACAGGTAGTCCCAGTCTTCAAGAAGGGTCGTCGAGCAGATGCGCAAAACTATAGACCTATCTCGCTGACGTCGATCTGTTGTAGAATTTTAGAACACGTGTTTTGCTCGAGTATCATGTCGTTTTTGGAAACTCAGAATCTACTATATAGCAATCAACATGGATTCCGGAAACAGCGATCGTGTGAAACCCAAATCGCTTTATTTGTTCATGAGAACCAGAAAATATTAGATACAGGCTCCCAGGTAGATGCCATTTTCCTTGACTTCCGGAAGGCGTTCGATACAGTTCCGCACTGTCGCCTGATAAACAAAGTAAGAGCCTACGGAATATCAGACCAGCTGTGTGGCTGGATTGAAGAGTTTTTAGCAAACAGAACACAGCATGTTGTTCTCAATGGACAGACATCTACAGACGTTAAAGTAACCTCTGGCGTGCCACAGGGGAGTGTTATGGGACCATTGCTTTTCACAATATATATAAATGACCTAGTAGATAGTGTCGGAAGTTCCATGCGGCTTTTCGCGGATGATGCTGTAGTATACAGAGAAGTTGCAGCATTAGAAAATTGTAGCGAAATGCAGGAAGATCTGCAGCGGATAGGCACTTGGTGCAGGGAGTGGCAACTGACCCTTAACATAGACAAATGTAATGTATTGCGAATACATAGAAAGAAGGATCCTTTATTGTATGATTATATGATAGCGGAACAAACACTGGTAGCAGTTACTTCTGTAAAATATCTGGGAGTATGCGTGCGGAACAATTTGAAGTGGAATGATCATATAAAATTAATTGTTGGTAAGGCGGGTACCAGGTTGAGATTCATTGGGAGAGTCCTTAGAAAATGTAGTCCATCAACAAAGGAGGTGGCTTACAAAACACTCGTTCGACCTATACTTGAGTATTGCTCATCAGTGTGGGATCCGTGCCAGATCGGGTTGACGGAGGAGATAGAGAAGATCCAAAGAAGAGCAGCGCATTTCGTCACAGGGTTATTTGGTAACCGTGATAGCACTACGGAGATGTTTAACAAACTCAAGTGGCAGACTCTGCAAGAGAGGCGCTCTGCATCACGGTGTAGCTTGCTCGCCAGGTTTCGAGAGGGTGCGTTTCTGGATGAGGTATCGAATATATTGCTTCCCCCTACTTATACCTCCCGAGGAGATCACGAATGTAAAATTAGAGAGATTAGAGCGCGCACAGAGGCTTTCAGACAGTCGTTCTTCCCGCGAACAATACGTGACTGGAACAGGAAAGGGAGATAATGACAGTGGCACGAAAAGTGCCCTCCGCCACACACCGTTGGGTGGCTTGCGGAGTATAAATGTAGATGTAGATGTAGATGTAGATGTAGATGTAGACCCCAGCCCGCGCACATCGCCCCAACTTCCTGCCTGTGCAAATCGCCCCAAATCACTGCACGTGCATATCGCCTCTCACACCTGCTCGCGTACATCGCCCCTCACACCTGCCCGCGCACAACGCCCCTCACTACTGCCACTGCCACTGCACATCACCCCTGACCCCTGCCCGCGCACCCGCCCCTCACCCTTGCCCGCACACAACGCCGCTCACCCCTGCCCGCACACATCGCCCCTCACCCCTGCCCGCACACATCGTCCCTCACCCCTGCCCGTGTACATGCCCTCACCCCTGCCCGTGTACACGCCCTCTCCGCTGCCCGTGCACCTGCCCCCCACTCCTGGCGTGCACCCGCCCCCCACTCCTGCCCGTGCACTACGCCCCTCACCCCTGCCCGTGCACATCGCCCCCCGTGCACATCGCCCCCCGTGCACATCGCCCCCCGTGCACATCGCCCCTGTGCACATGGCCCCTGTGCACGTGGCCACCTGTGCACATCGCCCCCTGTGCACATGGCCACCTGTGCACATCGCCCCCTGTGCACATCGCCCCTCACACCTGCCCGTGCACATCGCCCCTCACATTGCCCCTCATCCCTGCCCGTGCACATCGCCCCCGTGCATATCACCCCCCGTGCACATCGCCCCCGTTGCCATCGCCCCCGTTGCCATCGCCCCCGTGCACATCGCCCCCGTTGCCATCGCCCCCGTGCACATCGCACCCCGTGCACCCGCCGCTCACCCTTGCCCGTGCACAAGCCCCTCACCCCTGCCCATGCACAAGCCCCTCACCCCTGCCCGTGCACATCGCCCCAAATCACTGCACGTGCACACCGCCCCTCACCCCTGCCCGTGCACATCGCCCCTCACCCCTGCCCGTGCACATCGCCCCAAATCACTGCACGTGCACATCGCCCCTCACACCTGCCCCCGTACATCGCGCCTCACAACTGCCCGCGTACATCGTCCCTCACACCTGCCCGCGCACCCGCCCCTCACCCCTGCCCACACACATCGCCCCTCACCCCTGCCCGCACACATCGCCCCTAACCCCTGCCCACACACATCGCCCCTCACCCCTACCCGCACACATCGCCCCTCACCCCTGCCCACACACATCGCCCCTAACCCCTGCCCGTGTACACACCCTCACCCCTGCCCGTGCACCCGCCCCCCACTCCTGGCCGTGCACCCGCTCCCCACTCCTGCCCGTGCACTACGCCCCTCACATCACCCCTCACCCTTGCCCGTGCACTTCGCCCCTTACATCGCCCCTCACCCCTGCCCGCACACATCGCCCCTCATCCCTGCCCGTGAACCCGCCCCTCGCCCCTGCCCGTGCTCATCGCCCCCCGTGCACATCGCCCCCCGTGCACATCGCCCCCCCGTGCACATCGCCCCCCGTGCACCTGTCGCTCACCCCTGCCCGTGCACCCGCCGCTCACCCCTGCCCTTGCACCCGCCGCTCATCCCTGCCCGTGCACCCGCCCCTCACCCCTGCCCGAGCACCTGCCCATCACCCCTGCCCGTGCACCCACCCCTCACCCCTGCCCGTGCACCCACCCCTCAGTCCTGCCCGTGCACCCACCCCTCACTCCTGCCCGTGCACCCACCCTTCACTCCTGTCCGTGCACCCACCCCTCACTCCTGCCCGTGCACCCACCCCTCACCCCTGCCGTGCACCCGCCCCCCACACCTGCCCGTGCACATCGCCCCCCGTGCACATCGCCCCCCGTGCACATCGCCCCCCGTGCACCTGCCGCTCAGCCCTGCCCGTGCACCCGCCGCTCACCCCTGCCCGTGCACCCGCCGCTCACCCCTGCCCGTGCACCCGCCCCTCACCCCTGCCCGTACACCCGCCCCTCGCCCGTGCACATGCCCCTCACCCCTGCCCGTGCACACGCCCCTCACCCCTGCCCGTGCACATCGCCGCTCACTCCTGCCTGTGTACCCGCCGCTCACCCCTGCCCGTGTACACGCCGCTCACCCCCGCCCGTGTACACGCCACTCATCCCCGCCCGTGTACACGCCACTCATCCCTGCCCGTGTACACGCCCCTCCCCCCTGCCCGTTAACACGCCCCTCCCCCCTGCCCGTGTACCTGCCCCTCCCCCCTGCCCGTGTACACGCCCCTCCCCCCTGCCCGTGTACACGCCCCTCACCCCTGCCCGTGTACCTTCCGCTCACCCCTGTCCGTGGACACGCCCCTCACCCCTGCTCGTGGACACGACCCTCACCCCTGCCCGTGCACCCGGCCATCGCCCCTGCCCGTGCACTCACCCTTGCCCGTGCACACGTCCCTGACCCCTGCACCCGCCCCTGCCCGTGCATCCGCCCCTCGCCCCAGCCCGTGCACATCGCCCCTCACTCCTGCCCGTGCACCCGCTGCTCACGCCTGCCCGTATACCCGCCGCTCACCCCTGCCCGTGTACCTGCCGCTGATCCCTGCCCGTGTACACGCCGCTCACCCCTGGCCGTGTACCCGCCGCTGACCCCTGCCCGTGTACACGCCGCTCACCCCTGCCCGTGTACACGCCGCTCACCCCTGCCCGTGTACACGCCGCTCACCCCTGCCCGTGTACACGCCGCTCACCCCTGCCCGTGTACACGCCCCTCACCCCTGCCCGTGTACACGCCCCTCACCCCTGCCCGTGCACACGACACTCATCCCTGCCTGTGGACACGCCCCTCACCCCTGCCCGTGCAAACGCCCCTCACCCCTGCCCGTGCACCCGGCCATCGCCCCTACCCGTGCACTCACCCTGGCCCGTCCTCCCGCACCTCACTCTTGCCCGTGCACCCGCTCCTCACCCTTGCCCGTGCACCCGCCCCTCGCCCCTGCCCGTGCATTTCGTCCCTCGCCCCTCGCCCCTGTCCGTGCACATCGCCCCCGTGCACATCGCCCCCCGTGCACATCGCCACTCACCCCTGCCCGTGCACCCTCCTCTGAGCCCTGCCCGTGCACCCGCCCCTCACCCCTGCCCGTGCTCCTGCCTCTGACTCCTGCCCGTGCACATCGCCCCTCACCCCTGCCCGTGCACAGACCCTCACCCCCTGCCCGTGCACAGACCCTCATCCCTGCCCGTGCACAGACCCTCACCCCTGCCCGTGCACAGACCCTCACCCCTGCCCGTTCACAGACCCTCACCCCTGCCCGTGCACCCGCCCCTCACCCTGCCCGAGCACCCGCCCCTCACCCCTGCCCGTGCACCCGCCCCTCACCCCTGCCCGTGCACCCGCCCCTCACCCCTGCCCGAGCACCCGCCCCTCACCCCTGCCCGTGCACCCGCCCCTCAACCCTGCCCGTGCACTCGCCCCTCACCCCTGCCCGTGCACTCGCCCCTCACCCCTGCCCGTGCACCCTCCCCTCACTCCTGCCCGTGCACCCCCCCTCGCTCCTGCCCGTGCACCGACCCCTCACTCCTGCCTTTGCACCGACCCCTCACTCCTGCCCGTGCACCCACCCCTCACTCCTTCCCGTGCACCCACCCCTCACTCCTGCCCGTGCACCCACTCTTCACCCGCCCCTCACCCCTGCCCGCGCACCCGCCCCTCACCCCTGCCCGCGCACCCGCCCTCACCCCTACCCCTGCACATCGCCCCCGTGCACATCGCCTCCGTGCACATCGCCTCCGTGCACATCGCCCCTCACATCGCCTCTCACCCCTGCCCACGCACCCGCAATTCACCCCTGCCCACGCACTCGTCCCTCACACCTGCCTGCGCACCCACCCCTCACACCTGCCTGCGCACCCGCCTCTCACCCTGCCCACGCACCCGCCCCTCACCACTACCCGCTCACCCGCCCCTCACCCCTGCCTGCGCACCCGCCCCTCACCCCTGCCCGCGAACCCGCCCCTCACCCCTGACCGCACACATCGCCGTCACCCCTGCCCGATTACTCGCCCTCACCCCTGCCCGTGCACCCGTCCCCCACTCTTGCCCGTGCACCCACCCCCCAATCCTGCCCGTGCACCCGCCCCCCACTTCTGCCCTTGCACCCACCCCCCACTCCTGCCCTTGCACTACGCCCTTCACCCCTGCCCATGATCGTCGCCCCCGTGCATATCACCCCCCGTGCACATCGCCCCCTGTGCACATCGCCCCCCGTGCACATCGCCCCCTGTGCGCATCGCCGCTAACACCTGCCCGTGCATTTCGCCCTCACATCGCCCCTCACTCCTGCCCGTGCACTTCGCCCCTCACCCCTGCCCTTCTACATGCCTCTCTCCCCTGCCCGTGCACCGACCCTCACCTGTGCCCGTGCACAGACCCTCACCCGTGCCCGTGCAATTCGCCCCTCACCTCTGCCCGCGCACCCGCCCCTAACCCCTGCCCGCGCACTCGCCCCGCGCACTTGCCCCTCACCCCTCCCCGCACACAACGGCTCAGACACCTGCCTGCACAATACAGCTCAGACTCCTGCCCGTATACACGCCCCTCACTCCTGCCCGTGCACCCACCCCTCACACCTGCCCGAGCACCCACCCCTCACTCCTGCCCGTGCACAACGCCCCTCACCCCTCCCGTGCACACACCCCTCACCCCTGCCCGTGCACAGACCCTCACCCATGCCCGTGCACAGACCCTCACCCATGCCTGTGCAATTCGCCCCTCACCTCTGTCCGCGCAATTCGTCCCTCACCTCTGTCCGCGCACCTGCCCCTAACCCATCCGCGCACACTCACCTCTCACCCCTCCCCGCACACATCGGCTCAGACCCCTGCCCGTATACACGCCACTCACCCGTGCCCGTGCACCCACTCCTCACCCCTGCCCGTGCACACACCCCTCACTCCTGCCCGTGCACCCACCCCTCACTCCTGCCCGTGCACCCACCCCTCACTCCTGCCCGTGCACCCACTTCTGACTCCTGCCCGTGCACAGACCCTCACCCCTGCCCTCACCCATGCCCGTGCGCAGACCCTCACCCATGCCCGTGCGCAGACCCTCACCCCTGCCCTCACCCATGCCCGTGCAATTCGACCATCACCTCTGTCCCCGCACCCGCCCCTAACCCCTGCCTGTGCACTCGCCCCCACCACTCCCTGCACACATTGGCACAGACCCCTGCCCGTATACATGCCCCTCACCCCTGCCCATTTACCCACCCCTCACTCCTGCCCGTGCACCGAGCCCTCACTCCTGCCCGTGCACCCACCCCTCACTCCTGCCCGTGCACCCACCTCTGACTCCTGCCCGTGCACAGACCCTCACCCCTGCCCTCACCCATGCCCGTGCGCATACCCTCACCCATGCCCGTGCGCAGACCCTCACCCATGCCCGTGCGCAGACCCTCACCCCTGCCCTCACCCATGCCCGTGCAATTTGCCCATCACCTCTGTCCCCCCACCCGCCCCTAACCCCTGCCCGTGCACTCGCCCCTCACCACTCCCCGCACACATTGGCTCAGACCCCTCCCCGTATACACGCCCCTCACCCCTGCCCGTGCACCCACCCCTCACTCCTGCCCGTGCACCGAGCCCTCACTCCTGCTCGTGCTCCCACCCCTCACTCCTGCCCGTGCACCGACCCCTCACTCCTGCCCGTGCACCGACCCCTCACTCCTGCCCGTGCACCCACCCCTCACTCCTGCCCCTCACCCGCCCCTCACCACTGCCCGCGCACCCGTCCCTCACCCCTACCCCTGCACATCGCCCCCGTGCACATCGCCCCTGTGCACATCTCCCCCGTGCACATTGCCCCTCACACCAGCCCGTGCACATCGCCCCTCACACCAGCCCGTGCACATCGCCCCTCACATTGCCCCTCACACCTGCCCGTGCACATTGCCCCTCACCCCTTCCCATGCACACGCCCCTCACGCCTGCCCGTGCACATCGCCCCTCCCCCCTGCCCGTGTACACGCCCCTCCCCCCTGCCCGTGTACACGCCCCTCCCCACTGCCCGTGTACATGTCCCTCCACCCTTCCCGTGTACCCGCCCCTCCCCACTGCCCGTGTACACGCCCCTCCCCCCTTCCCGTGTACCCGCCCCTCACCCCTGCCCGTGTACCTTCCGCTCACCCCTGCCCGTGGACACGCCCCTCACCCCTGCTCGTGGACACGACCCTCACCCCTGCCCGTGCACAGACCCTCACCCCTGCCCGTGCACAGACCCTCACCCCTGCCCGTGCACGTGCCCATCAACCCTGCCCGTGCGCCCCGCCCCTCACTCCTGCCCGTGCACCCGCCCCTCACTCCTGCCCGTGCACCCCCCTCACTCCTGCCCGTGCACCGACCCCTCACTCCTGCCCGTGCACCCACCCCTCACTCCTGCCCGTGCACCCACCCCTCACTCCTGCCCGTGCACCCACCCCTCACTCCTGCCCGTGCACCCACCCCTCTCCCGCCCCTCACTCGCCCCTCACCACTGCCCGCGCACCCGTCCCTCACCCCTACCCCTGCACATCGCCCCCGTGCACATCGCCCCTGTGCACATCTCCCCCGTGCACATTGCCCCTCACACCAGCCCGTGCACATCGCCCCTCACACCAGCCCGTGCACATCGCCCCTCACATTGCCCCTCACACCTGCCCGTGCACATTGCCCCTCACCCCTGCCCGTGCACACGCCCCTCACCCCTGCCCGTGCACAGACCCTCACCCCTGCCCGTGCACAGACCCTCACCCATGCCCGTGCAATTCGCACCTCACCTCTGTCCGCGCACCCGCCCCTAACCCCTCCGCGCACACTCACCTCTCACCCCTCCCCGCACACATCGGCTCAGACCCCTGCCCGTATACACGCCCCTCACCCCTGCCCGTTTACCCACCCTTCACTCCAGCCCATGCACCCACCCCTCACTCCTGCCCGTGCACCCACCCCTCACTCCTGCCCGTGCACCCACTTCTGACTCCTGCCCGTGCACAGACCATCACCCCTGCCCTCACCCATGCCCGTGCGCATACCCTCACCCATGCCCGTGCGCAGACCCTCACCCATGCCCGTGCGCAACCCCTGCCCTCACCCATGCCCGTGCAATTTGCCCATCACCTCTGTCCCCGCACCCGCTCCTAACCCCTGCCCGTGCACTCGCCCCTCACCACTCCCCGCACACATTGGCTCAGACCCCTCCCCGTATACACGCCCCTCACCCCTGCCCGTGCACCCACCCCTCACTCCTGCCCGTGCACCCACCCCTCACTCCTGCCCGTGCACCCACCCCTCATTCCTGCCCGTGCACCCACCCCTCATTCCTGCCCGTGCACCCACCCCTCACTCCTGCCCGTGCACCCACCCCTCACTCCTGCCCGTGCACCCACCCCTCACCCCTGCCGTGCACCCGCCCCCTACACCTGGCCGTGCACATCGCCCACGTGCACATCGCCCCCCGTGCACATCGCCCCCCGTGCACCTGCCGCTCACCCCTGCCCATGCACCCGCCGCTCACCCCTGCCCGTGCACCCGCCGTTCACCCCTGCCCGTGCACCCGCCCCTCACCCCTGCCCGTGCACCCGCCCCTCACCCCTGCCCGTGCACACGACCCTCACCGCTGACCGTGCACAAGCCCCTCACCCCTGCCTGTGCACACGCCCCTCACCCTTGCCCGTGCACATCGCCCCTCACCCCTGCCCGTGTACACGTCCCTCCCCCCTGCCCGTGTACCCGCCCCTCCCCCCTTCCCGTGTACCCGCCCCTCACCCCTACCCGTGTACCTTCCGCTCACCCCTGCCCGTGGACACGCCCCTCACCCCTGCCCGTGTACCTTCCGCTCACCCCTGCCCGTGGACACGCCCCTCACCCCTGCTCGTGGACACGACCCTCATCCCTGCCCGTGCACCCGGCCTTCGCCCCTGCCCGTGCACTCACTTCTGCCCGTGCACCCGCCCCTGACCCCTGCACCCGCCCTTGCCCGTGCACACATCCCTGGCGCCAGCCCGTGCACATCGCCCCCCATGCATATCGCCCCCCAGGCATATCGCCACCTGTGGACATCACCCCCTGTGCCCATCGCCCTCCATGCACATGTCCCCCGTGCACATCGTCCCCCGTGCACATCGTCCCCCGTGCACATCGCCCCTACACCTGCCCGTGCACCGGCCCCACGGCCATCCTGTACACCCGCCCCTCACCACTGCCCGTGTACCCGCCCCTCACCCCTTCCCATGCACGCGCCCCTGACTCTGCCCGTGCATATCGCCCCTCGCCCCTGCCCGTGCACATCGCCCCCCGTGAACATCGCCCCCCGTGCACATCGCCACTCAGCCCTGCACATGCACCCTCCTCTGATCCCTGCCCGTGCACCCGCCCCTCACCCCTGCCCGTGCACCCGCCTCTGACCCCTGCCCGTGCACATCGAACCTCACTCCTGCCCGTGCACCCGCCGCTCACGCCTGCCCGTATACCCGCCGCTCACCCCTGCCCGTGTACCCGCCGCTCACCCCTGCCCGTGTACCCGCCGCTGACCCCTGCCCGTGTACACGCCGCTCACCCCTGGCCGTGTACCCGCCGCTGACCCCTGCCCGTGTACACGCCGCTCACCCCTGCCCGTGTACACGCCGCTCACCCCTGCCCGTGTACATGCCGCTCACCCCTGCCCGTGTACACGCCGCTCACCCCTGCCCGTGTACACGCCGCTCACCCCTGCCCGTGTCCATGCCCCTCACCCGTGCCCGTGCACACGTCCCTCATCCCTGCCTGTGGACCCGCCCCTTCAACCTGCCCGTGCACCCCCCCCCTCACTCCTGCCCGTGCACCGACCCCTCACTCCTGCCTTTGCACCGACCCCTCACTCCTGCCCGTGCACCGACCCCTCACTCCTGCCCGTGCACCGACCCCTCACTCCTGCCCGTGCACCCGCCCCTCACCACTGCCCGCGCACCCGTCCCTCACCCCTACCCCTGCACATCGCCCCCATGCACATTGCCCCCGTGCACATTGCCCCCGTGCACATTGCCCCCGTGCACATTGCCCCCGTGCACATCGCCCCCGTGCACATTGCCCCTCACACCAGCCCGTGCACATCGCCCCTCACACCAGCCCCGTGCACATCGCCCCTCACTTTGCCCCTTACACCTGCCCGTGCACATCGCCCCTCACATCGCCTCTCACCCCTGCCCGTGCACCCGCAATTCAGCCCTGCCCGCACACCCGCATTTCACCCCTGCCCGCGCACCCGCCCCTCACACCAGCCTGCGCACCCGCCCCTCACACCTGCCTGCGCACCCGCCCCTCACCCCTGCCCGCGCACCCGCCCCTCACCCCTTCCCGCGCAACCGCCCCTCACCCCTGCCCGCGCACCCGCCCCTCACCCCTGCCCGCGCACCCGCCCCTAACCCCTACCCGCTCACCCGCCCCTCACCCCTGCCCGCGCACCCGCCCCTCACCCCTGCCCGCGCACCCGCCCCCCACTCTTGCCCGTGCACCCGCCCCCCAATTCTGCCCTTGCACCCACCCCCCACTCCTGCGCTTGCACTACGCCCCTCACCCCTGCCCATATTCATCGCCCCCCATGCACATCGCCCCCCGTGCACATCGCCCCCTGTGCGCATCGCCACTAACACCTGCCCGTGCATTTCGCCCCTCACATCGCCCCTCACTCCTGCCCGTGCTCTTCGCCCCTCACATCGCCCCTCACTCCTGCCCGTGCTCTTCGCCCCTCACATCGCCCCTCACCCCTGCCCTTCTACATGCCCCTTTCCCCTGCCCGTGCACAGACCCTCACCTGTGCCCGTGCACAGACCCTCACCCGTGCCCGTGCAATACGCCCCTCACCTCTGCCCGCGCACCCGCCTCTAACCCCTGCCCGCGCACTCGCCCCGCGCACTTGCCCCCACCCCTCCCCGCACACAACGGCTCAGACCCCTCCCCGCACACAACGGCTCAGACCCCTGCCTGCACAATACGGCTCAGACCCCTGCCCGTATACACGCCCCTCACTCCTGCCCGTGCACCCACCCCTCACTCCTGCCCGTGCACCCACCCCTCACTCCTGCCCGTGCACAACGCCCCTCACCACTGCCACTGCACATCGCCCCTCGCCCCTGCCCGCGCACTTTGCCCCTGACCCCTGCCCGTGCACATTGCCCCAACCCCCTGCCCGCGCACATCGCCCCAAATCACTGCACGTGCACATCGCCCCTCACACCTGCCCGCGTACATCGCCCCTCACACCTGCCCGCGCACTATGCCCCTCACTACTGCCACTGCCACTGCACATCACCCCTGTCCCCTGCCCGCGCACCCGACCCTCACCCCTGCCCGCACACATCGCCCCTCACCCCTACCCGCACACATCGCCCCTCACCCCTACCCGCACACATCGTCCCTCACCCCTGCCCGTGTACATGCCCTCACCCCTGCCCGTGTACACGCCCTCTCCGCTGCCCGTGCACCTGCCCCCCACTCCTGGCGTGCACCCGCCCCCCACTCCTGCCCATCCACTACGCCCCTCACCCCTGCCCGTGCACATCGCCCCCGTGCACATCGCCCCCCGTGCAGATCGCCCCCCGTGCACATCGCCCCCTGTGCAGATCGCCCCCTGTGCACATCGCCCCCTGTGCACATCGCCCCCGTGCACATCGCCCCCTGTGCACATCGCCCCCGTGCACATCGCCCCCTGTGCACATGGCCACCTGTGCACATGGCCACCTGTGCACATGGCCCCCTGTGCACATCGCCACCTGTGCACAATGCCCCCTGTGCACATCGCCCCTCACCCCTGCCCGTGCACATCGCCCCCGTGCATATCACCCCCCGTGTACATCGCCCCCGTTGCCATCGCCCCCGTTGCCATCGCCCCCGTGCATATCGCACCCCGTGCACCTGCCGCTCACCCTTGCCCGTGCACCTGCCGATCACCCCTGCCCGTGCACCCCTGCCCGTGCACCTACCGCTCACCCCTGCCCGTTCACCCGCCGCTCACCCCTGCCCGTGCACTCACCCCTCACTCCTGCCCGTGCACCCACGCCTCACTCCTGCCCGTGCACCCACCCTTCACCCCTGCCCGTGCACCCACCCCTCACCCCTGCCGTGCACCCGCCCTTCACCCCTGCCCGTGCACCCACCCCTCACCCCTGCCGTGCACCCGCCCCTCACTCCTGCCCGTGCACCCACCCCTCACTCCTGCCCGTGCACCCACCCTTCACCCCTGCCCGTGCACCCACCCCTCACCCCTGCTGTGCACCCGCCCCCATGCACATCGCCCCCGTGCACATCGCCCCCCGTGCACCTGCCGCTCACCACTGCCCGTGTACCCGCCCCTCACCCCTGCCCGTGCACACGCCCCTCACCCCTGCCCGTGTACCCGCCCCTCACCCCTGCCCGTGCACGCGCCCCTCACCCCTGCCCGTGCACACACCCCTCACCCCTGCCCGTGCACATCGCCCCTCACCCCTGCCCATGTACACGCCCCTCCCTCCTGCCCGTGTACACGCCCCTCCCCCCTTCCCGTGTACCCGCCCCTCACCCCTGCCCGTGTACCTTCCGCTCACCCCTGCCCGTGGACACGCCCCTCACCCCTGCTCGTGGACACGACCCTCACCCCTGCCCGTGCACCCGGCCATCGCCTCTGCCCGTGCACTCACCCTTGCCCGTGCACACGTCCCTGACCCCTGCACCCGCCCCTGCCCGTGCACACGTCCCTGACCCCAGCCCGTGCACATCGCCCCCCATGCATATCGCCCCCCAGGCATATCGCCACCTGTGGACATCACCCCCTGTGCACATCGCCCTCCATGCACATCGTCCCCCGTGCACATCGCCCCTACACCTGCCCGTGCACCGGCCCCACGGCCATCCTTTGCACCCGCCCCTCACCACTGCCCGTGTACCCGCCGCTGACCCCTGGCCGTGTACCTGCCGCTGACCCCTGCCCGTGTACACGCCGCTCACCCCTGCCCGTGTACACGCCGCTCACCCCTGCCCGTGTACACGCCGCTCACCCCTGCCCGTGTACACGCCGCTCACCCCTGCCCGTGTACACGCCGCTCACCCCTGCCCGTGTACACGCCGCCCCTCACGCCTGCCCGTGTACACGCCCCTCACCCCTGCCCGTGCACACGACCCTCATGCCTGCCCGTGGACACGCCCCTCACCCCTGCCCGTGCAAACGCCCCTCGCCCCTGTCCGTGCACCCGGCCATCGCTCCTACCCGTGCACCCACCCTGGCCCGTCCTCCCGCACCTCACCCTTGCCCGTGCACCCGCTCCTCACCCTTGCCCGTGCACCCGCCCCTCTCCCCTGCCCGTGCATTTCGCCCCTCGCCCCTGTCCGTGCACATCGCCCCCGTGCACATCGCCCCCCGTGCACATCGCCACTCACCCCTGCCCGTGCACCCTCCTCTGAGCACTGCCCGTGCACCCGCCCCTCACCCCTGCCCGTGCTCCTGCCTCTGACTCCTGCCCGTACACATCGCCCCTCACCCCTGCCCGTGCACAGACCCTCACCCCTGCCCGTGCACAGACCCTCACCCCTGCCCGTGCACAGACCCTCACCCCTGCCCGTGCACAGACCTTCACCCCTGCCCGTGCACAGACCCTCACCACTGCCCGTGCACGCGCCCATCAACCCTGCCCGTGCACCCGCCCCTCACTCCTGCCCGTGCACCCGCCCCTCACCTCTGACCGTGCACCCGCCCCTCACTCCTGCCCGTGCACCCGCCCCTCACCCCTGACCGTGCACCCGCCCCTCACTCCTGCCCGTGCACCCCCCCCTCACTCCTGCCCGTGCACCGACCCCTCACTCCTGCCCGTGCACCCACGCCTCACTCCTGCCCGTGCACCCACCCCTCACTCGCCCCTCACCCGCCCTTCACCACTGCCCGCGCACCCGTCCCTCACCCCTACCCCTGCACATCGCCCCCGTGCACATCGCCCCCGTGCACATCGCCCCCGTGCACATTGCCCCTCACACCAGCCCGTGCACATTGCCCCTCACACCAGCCTGTGCACATCGCCCCTCACACCAGCCCGTGCACATCGCCCCTCACACCAGCCCGTGCACATCGCCCCTCACACCAGCCCGTGCACATCGCCCCTCACACCAGCCCGTGCACATCGCCCCTCACATCGCCTCTCACCCCTGCCCGCGCACCCGCAATTCACCCCTGCCCGCGCACCCGCATTTCACCCCTGCCCGCGCACCCGTCCCTCACACCTGGCTGCGCACCCGCCCCTCACACCTGCCTGCGCACCCGCCCCTCACCCCTGCCCGCGCACCCGCCCCTCACCCCTACCCGCGCACCCGCCCATCACCCCTACCCGCTCACCCGCCCCTCACCCCTGCACGCGCACCCGCCCCTCACCCCTGCCCGATTACTCGCCCTCACCCCTGCCCGTGCACCCGCCCCCCACTCTTGTCCGTGCACGCGCCCCCCAATCCTGTCCTTGCACCCGCCCCCCACTCCTGCCCTTGCACTACGCCCCTCACCTTTGCCCATGATCATCGCCCCCCGTGCACTTCGCCCCCCGTGCACATCGCCCCCCTGTGCGCATCGCCGCTAACACCTGCCCGTGCATTTCGCCCCTCACATCGCACCTCAATCCTGCCCGTGCACTTCGCCCTTCACATCGCCCCTCACCCCTGCCCTTCTACATGCCCCTCTCCCCTGCCCGTGCACAGACCCTCACCTGTGCCCGTGCACAGACCCTCACCCGTGCCCATGCACAGACCCTCACCCGTGCCCGTGCAATACGCCCCTCACCTCTGCCCGCGCACCCGCCCCTAACCCCTGCCCTCGCACCCGCCCCTAACCCCTGCCCTCGCACCCGCCCCTAACCCCTGCCCGCGCACTCGCCCCGCGCACTTGCCCCTCACCCCTCCCCGCACACAACGGCTCAGACCCCTCCCTGCACACAACGGCTCAGACCCCTGCCTGCACAATACGGCTCAGACCCTGCCCGTATACACGCCCCTCACTCCTGCCCGTGCACCCACCCCTCACTCCTGCCCGTGCACAACGCCCCTCACCACTGCCACTGCACATCGCCCCTCGCCCCTGCCCGCGCACTTTGCCCCTGACCCCTGCCCGCGCACATCGCCCCAACCCCCTGCCTGCGCACATCGCCCCAAATCACTGCACGTGCACATCGCCCCTCACACCTGCCTGCGTACATCGCCTCTCACACCAGCCCGCGCACAATGCCCCTCACTACTGCCACTACCACTGCACATCACCCCTGTCCCCTGCCTGCGCACCCGCCCCTCACCCCTGCCCCTCACCCCTGCCCGCACACATCGCCCCTCACCTTTACCCGCACACATTGTCCCTCACCCCTGCCCGTGTACATGCCCTCACCCCTGCCCGTGTACACGCCCTCTCCCCTGCCCGTGCACTTGCCCCCCACTCCTGGCGTGCACCCGCCCCCCACTCCTGGCGTGCACCCGCCCCCCACTCCTGCCCATGCACTACGCCCCTCACCCCTGCCCGTGCACATCGCTCCCCGTGCACATCGCCCCCGTGCAGATCGCCCCCTGTGCACATCGCCCCCGTGCAGATCGCCCCCTGTGCACATCGCCCCCGTGCAGATCGCCCCCTGTGCACATCGCCCCCGTGCACATCGCCCCCTGTGCACATCGCCCCCTGTGCACATCGCCCCCGTGCACATCGCCCCTCAGCCCTGCTTGTGCACATCGCCCCCGTACATATCACCCCCCGTGCACATCGCCCCCTTGCCATCGCCCCCGTTGCCATCGCCCCCGTGCATATCGCACCCCGTGCACCTGCCGCTCACCCCTGCCCGTGCACCTGCCGCTCACCCCTGCCCGTGCACCTGCCGCTCACTCCTGCCCGTGCACCCACCGCTCACCCCTGCCCGTGCACCCGCCGCTCACCCCTGCCCGTGCACTAACCCCTCACTCCTGCCCGTGCACCCACCCCTCACTCCTGCCCGTGCACCCACCCCTCACTCCTGCCCGTGCACCCACCCCTCACTCCTGCCCGTGCACCCACCCCTCACTCCTGCCCGTGCACATCGCCCCTCACCACTGCCACTGCACATCGCCCCTCACCCCTGCCCACGCACTTTGCCCCTGACCCCTGCCCGCGCACATCGCCCCAACCCCCTGCCCGCGCACATCGCCCCAAATCACTGCACGTGCACATCGCCCCTCACACCTGCCCGCGCACAATGCCCCTCACTACTGCCACTGCCACTGCACATCACCCCTGTCCCCTGCCCGCGCACCCGCCCCTCACCCCTGCCCGCACACATAGTCCCTCAACCCTGCCCGTGTACACGCCCTCTCCGCTGCCCGTGCACCTGCCCCCCACTCCAGGCGTGCACCCGCCCCCCACTCCTCCCCATGCACTACGCCCCTCACCCCTGCCCGTGCACATCGCTCCCCGTGCACATCGCCCACGTGCACATCGCCCCCGTGCACATCGCCCCCGTGCACATCGCCCCCTGTGCACATCGCCCCCGTGCGCATCGCCCCCGTGCGCATCGCCCCCCTGTGCACATCGCTCCCTGTGCACATGGCCACCTGTGCACATCGCCCCGTGTGCACATCGCCCCCTGTGCACATCGCCCCCTGTGCACATCGCCCCTCACCCCTGCCCGTGCACATCGCCCCCGTGCATATCACCCCCCGTGCACATCGCCCCCGTTGCCATCGCCCCCGTTGCCATCGCCCCTGTGCATATCGCACCACGTGCACTTGCCGCTCACCTCTGCCCGTGCACCTGCCGCTCACCCCTGCCCGTGCACCTACCGCTCACCCCTGCCCGTGCACCCACCCCTCACTCCTGCCCGTGCAACCACCCCTAACTCCTGCCCGTGCACCCACCCCTCACTCCTGCCCGTGCACCCACCCTTCACCCCTGCCCGTGCACTCACCCCTGACCCCTGCCCGTGCACTCACCCCTCACCCCTGCCCGTGCACTCACCCCTCACCCCTGCCCGTGCACCCACCCCTCACCCCTGCCCATGCACAACGCCCCCCACCACTGCCTTTGCACATCGCCCCTGACCCCTGCCCGTGCACATCGCCCTTCACTCCTGCCCGTTCACATCGCCCCTCACTCCTGCCCGTTCACATCGCCCCTCACTCCTGCCCGTGCACCTGCCGCTCACGCCTGCCCGTATACCCGCCGCTCACCCCTGCCCGTGTACCCGCCGCTCACCCCTGCCCGTGTACCCGCCGCTGACCCCTGGCTGTGTACACGCCGCTCACCCCTGGCCGTGTACCCGCCGCTCACCCTTGGCCGTGTACCCGCCGTCACCCCTGCCCGTGTACACGCCGCTCACCCCTGCCCGTGTACACATCCCTCATCCCTGCCCGTGTACACGCCCCTCATCCCTGCCCGTGTACACGCCCCTCATCCCTGCCTGTGGACACGCCCCTCACCCCTGCCCGTGCAAACGCCCCTCGCCCCTGCCCGTGCACCCGGCCATCGCCCCTACCCGTGCACTCACCCTGGCCCGTCGTCCCGCACCTCACCCTTGCCCGTGCTCCCGCTCCTCACCCTTGCTCGTGCACCTGCCCCTCGCCCATGCCCGTGCATTTCGCTCCTCGCCCCTGTCCGTGCACATTGCCCCCCGTGCACATCGCCACTCACCCCTGCCCGTGCACCCTCCTCTAAGCCCTGCCCGTGCACCCTCCCATCAGCCCTGCCCGTGGTCCTGCCTCTGACTCCTGCCCGTGCTCCTGCCTCTGACTCCTGCCCGTGCACAGACCCTCACCCCTGCCCGTGCACAGACCCTCAGCCCTGCCCGTGCACAGACCCTCAGCCCTGCCCGTGCACAGACCCTCAGCCCTGCCCGTGCACAGACCCTCAGCCCTGCCCGTGCACAGACCCTCAGCCCTGCCCGTGCACCCGCCCCTCAGCCCTGCCCGTGCACCCGCCCCTCACTCCTGCCCGTGCATCCGCCCCTCACCCCTGCCCGTGCACCCGCCCCTCACCCCTGCCCGTGCACCCGTCCCTCACCCCTGCCCGTGCACCCGCCCCTCACCCCTGCCCGTGCACCCGCCCCTCACACCTGCCCGTGCACCGACCCCTCAGTCCTGCCTTTGCACCGACCCATCACTCCTGCCCGTGCACCGACCCCTCACTCCTGCCCGTGCACCGACCCCTCACTCCTGCCCGTGCACCGACCCCTCACTCCTGCCCGTGCACGCACCCCTCACCCGCCCCTCACCTCCGCCCGCGCACCTGCCCCTCACCCCTACCCCTGCACATCGCCCCCGTGCACATCGCCCCCGTGCACATTGCCGCTCACACCAGCCCGTGCACATCGCCCCTCACACCTGCCCGTGCACATCGCGCCTCACATCGCCTCTCACCCCTGCCCGCGCATCCGCAATTCACCCCTGCCCGCGCACCTGCAATTCACCCCTGCCCGCGCACCCGCATTTCACCCCTGGCTGCGCACCCGCCCCTCACCCCTGGCTGCGCACCCGCCCCTCACCCCTGCCCGCACACCCGCCCCTCACCCCTGCCCGCTCACCCGCCCCTCACCCCTGCCCGCTCACCCGCCCCTCACCCCTGCCCCCTCACCCCTGCCCGTGCACCCGCCCCTCACCCCTGCCCGCGCACATCGCCCTCACCCCTGCCCGATTACTCGCCCTCACCCCTGCCCGTGCATCCGCCCCCCACTGCTGCCCGTGCACCCGCTCCCCAATCCTGCCCGTGCACCCGCCCCCCAATCCTGCCCGTGCACCCGCCCCCCACTCCTGCCCGTCCACCCGCCCCCCACTCCTGCCCTTGCACCCACCCCCCACTCCTGCCCTTGCACTACGCCCCTCACCCCTGCCCATGATCATCGCCCCCCGTGCACATCGCCCCCGTGCACATCGCCCCCCGTGCACATCGCCCCCCCGTGCACATCGCCCCCTGTGCGCATCGCCGCTAACACCTGCCCCTGCACTTCGCCCCTCACATCGCCCCTCACTCCTGCCCGTGCACTTCGCCCCTCACATCGCCACTCACCCCTGCCCGTGCACTTCGCCCCTCACATCGCCACTCACCCCTGCCCGTGCACTTCGCCCCTCACATTGCCCCTCACCCCTGCCCTTCTACATGCCCCTCTCCCCTGCCCGTGCACAGACCCTCACCTGTGCCCGTGCACAGACCCTCACCTGTGCCCGTGCACAGACCCTCACTCGTGCCCGTGCACAGATCCTCACCCGTGCCCGTGCAATTCGCCCCTCACCTCTGCCCGCGCACCCGCCCCTAACCCCTGCCCGCGCACTCGCCCCGCGCACTTGCCCCTCACCCACTCCCTGCACAACACGGCTCAGACCCCTGCCTCACTCCTGCCCGTATACATGCCCCTCACTTCTGCCCGTGCACCCACCCCTCACTCTTGCCCGTGCACAACGCCCCTCACCCTTGCCCGTGCACAACGCCCCTCACCCTTGCCCGTGCACACGCCCCTCACCCCTGCCCGTGCACACGCCCCTCACCTCTGCCCGTGCACCCACTCCTCACCCCTGCCCATGCACCCACCCCTCACTCCTGCCCGTGTACCCACCCCTCACTCCTGCCCGTGCACCCACCCCTCACTCCTGCCCGTGCACCCACCCCTCACTCCTGCCCGTGAACCCACCCCTCACTCCTGCCCGTGCACAACGCCCCTCACTCCTGCCCGTGCACATCGCCCCTCGCCCCTGCCCGCGCACTTTGCCCCTGACCCTGGTCGCGCACATCGCCCCAACCCCCTGCCCGCGCACATCGCCCCTGACCCTGGCCGTGCACATCGCCCCAACCCCCTGCCCGCGCGCATCGCCCCAAATCACTGCACGTGCACATCGCCCATCACACCTGCCCGCGAACATCGCCCCTCACACCTGCCCGCGCACAATGGCGCTCACTACTGCCACTGCCACTGCACATCACCCCTGTCCCCTGCCCGCGCACCCGGCCCTCACCCCTGCCCGCACACATCGCCCCTCACCCCTGCCCGCACACATCGCCCCTCACCCCTACCCGCACACACCGTCCCTCACCCATGCCCGTGTACACGCCCTCTCCGCTGCCCGTGCACCTGCCCCCCACTCCTGGCGTGCACCCGCCCCCACTCCTGCCCATGCACTACGCCCCTCGCCCCTGCCCGTGCACATCGCCCCCCGTGCACTTCGCCCCCCGTGCACATCGCCCCCCGTGCACATCGCCCCCTGTGCACATCGCCCCCTGTGCACATCGCCCCCTGTGCACATCGCCCCCTGTGCACATGGCCCCCTGTGCACATCGCCCCTCACCCCTTCCCGTGCACATCACCCCCCGTGCAAATCGCCCCCGTTGCCATTGCCCCCGTGCATATCGCACCCCGTGCACCGGCCGCTCACCGTGCACCCGCCGCTCACCCCTGCCCGTGCACCCGCCGCTCACCCCTGTCCGTGCACTCACCCCTCACTCCTGCCCGTGCGCCCACCCCTCACTCCTGCCCGTGCGCCCACCCCTCACTCCTGCCCGTGCACCCACCCCTCACTCCTACCCGTGCAACCACCCCTCACCCCTGCCCGTGCACCCACCCATCACCCCTGCCCGTGCACCCACCCCTCACCCCTGCCCGTGCACCCACCCCTCGCCCCTGCCCGTGCACCCACCCCTCACCCCTGCCCGTGCACCCACCCCTCACCCCTGCCCGTGCACCCACCCCTCACCCCTGCCCGTGCACCCACCCCTCACCCCTGCCTGTGCACCCGCCCCCTACCCATACACGCGCACCCGCCCCCTACCGCTACCCGCGCACCCACCCCTCACCCCTGCCCGCACACATCGCCCCTCACCCCAGCCCGCACACACCGCCCCTCCCCCCTGGCCGCACACAACGCCCCTCACCCCTGCCCGCACACATCGCCCCTCACCCCTGCTCGCACACATCGCCCCTCACCCCTCACCCCTGGCCGTACACCCGCCCCCCACTCCTGCCCGTGCACATCGCCCCCGTGCACATCGCCCACCTGCCGCTCACCCCTGCCCGTGCACACGCCCCTCACCCCTGCCCGTGCACACGCCCCTCACCCCTGCCCGTGCACCCACACCCCACTCCTGCCCGTGCACCCGCCCCACAATCCTGCCCGTGCACCCGCCCCCCACTCCTGCCCTTGCACCCACCCCCCACTCCTGCCTTTGCACTACCCCCCTCACCCTTGCCCATGATCATCGCGCCCCGTGCACATCGCCCCCGTGCATATCGCCCCCCCTGCACATCGCGCCCGTGCACATCGCCCCTAACACCTGCCCGTGCACTTCGCCCCTCACATCGCCCCTCACTCCTGCCCGTGCACTTCGCCCCTCACATCGCCCCTCACTTCTGCCCGTGCACTTCGCCCCTCACATCGCCCCTCACCCCTGTCCTTCTACATGCCCCTCTTCCCTGCCCGTGCACAGACCCTCACCTGTGCCCGTGCACAGACCCTCACCCGTGCCCGTGCAATTCGCCCCTCACCTCTGCCCGCGCACCCGCCCCTAACCCCTGCCCGCGCACTCGCCCCGCGCACTTGCCCCTCACCCACTCCCCGCACACAACGGCTCAGATCCCTGCCTGCACAATACGGCTCAGACCCCTGCCCGTATACACGCCCCTCACTCCTGCCCGTGCACCCACCCCTCACTCCTGCCCGTACACAATGCCCCTCACCCCTGCCCGTGCACACACCCCTCACCCCTGCCCGTGCACACGCCCCTCACCGCTGCCCGTGCACCCACTCCTCACCCCTGCCCGTGCACCCACCCCTCACTCCTGCCCGTGCACGCACCCCTCACTCCTGCCCGTGCACGCACCCCTCACTCCTGCCCGTGCACGCACCCCTCACTCCTGCCCGTGCACCCACCCCTCACTCCTGCCCGTGAACCCACCCCTCACTCCTGCCCGTGCACAACGCCCCTCACTCCTGCCCGTGCACATCGCCTTTCGCCCCTGCCCGCGCACTTTGCCCCTGACCCTGGCCGCGAACATCGCTCCAACCCCCTGCCCGCGCACATCGCCCCAAATCACTGCACGTGCACATCGCCCCTCACACATGCCCGCGTACATCGCCCCTCACACCTGCCCGCGCACAATGGCGCTCACTACTGCCACTGCCGCGCACCCGCCCCTCACCCCTGCCCGCCCACATCGCCCCTCACCCCTACCCGCGCACATCGTCCCTCACCCATGCACGTGTACACGCCCTCTCCGCTGCCCGTGCACCTGCCCCCCACTCCTGGCGTGCACCCGCCCCCCACTCCTGCCCAAGCACTACGCCCCTCGCCCCTGCCCGTGCACATCGCCCCCCGTGCACATTGCCCAACGTGCACATCGCTCCCCGTGCACATCGCTCCCCGTGCACATCGCTCCCCGTGCACATCGCTCCCCGTGCACTTCGCTCCCCGTGCACTTCGCTCCCCGTGCACATCGCTCCCCGTGCACTTCGCTCCCCGTGCACATCGCGCCCCGTGCACTTCGCTCCCCGTGCACTTCGCTCCCCGTGCAAATCGCCCCCTGTGCACATCGCCCCCTGTGCACATCGCTTCCTGTGCACATCGCCCCCTGTGCACATGGCCACCTGTGCACATGGCCACCTGTGCACATGGCCACCTGTGCACATCGCCACCTGTGCACATCGCCCCTCACCCCTGCCCGTGCACATCACCCCCCCGTGCACATCGCCCCCGTTGCCATCGCCCCCGTGCATATCGCACCCCGTGCACCTGCCGCTCACCCCTGCCCGTGCACCCGCCGCTCACCCCTGCCCGTGTACATGCCGCTCACCCCTGCCCGTGTACACGCCGCTCACCCCTGCCCGTGTACACGCCGCTCACCCCTGCCCGTGTCCATGCCCCTCACCCGTGCCCGTGCACACGTCCCTCATCCCTGCCTGTGGACCCGCCCCTCACTCCTGCCCGTGCACCCCCCCCTCACTCCTGCCCGTGCACCGACCCCTCACTCCTGCCTTTGCACCGACCCCTCACTCCTGCCCGTGCACCGACCCCTCACTCCTGCCCGTGCACCGACCCCTCACTCCTGCCCGTGCACCCGCCCCTCACCACTGCCCGCGCACCCGTCCCTCACCCCTACCCCTGCACATCGCCCCCATGCACATTGCCCCCGTGCACATTGCCCCCGTGCACATTGCCCCCGTGCACATTGCCCCCGTGCACATCGCCCCCGTGCACATTGCCCCTCACACCAGCCCGTGCACATCGCCCCTCACACCAGCCCCGTGCACATCGCCCCTCACTTTGCCCCTTACACCTGCCCGTGCACATCGCCCCTCACATCGCCTCTCACCCCTGCCCGTGCACCCGCAATTCAGCCCTGCCCGCACACCCGCATTTCACCCCTGCCCGCGCACCCGCCCCTCACACCAGCCTGCGCACCCGCCCCTCACACCTGCCTGCGCACCCGCCCCTCACCCCTGCCCGCGCACCCGCCCCTCACCCCTTCCCGCGCAACCGCCCCTCACCCCTGCCCGCGCACCCGCCCCTCACCCCTGCCCGCGCACCCGCCCCTAACCCCTACCCGCTCACCCGCCCCTCACCCCTGCCCGCGCACCCGCCCCTCACCCCTGCCCGCGCACCCGCCCCCCACTCTTGCCCGTGCACCCGCCCCCCAATTCTGCCCTTGCACCCACCCCCCACTCCTGCGCTTGCACTACGCCCCTCACCCCTGCCCATATTCATCGCCCCCCATGCACATCGCCCCCCGTGCACATCGCCCCCTGTGCGCATCGCCACTAACACCTGCCCGTGCATTTCGCCCCTCACATCGCCCCTCACTCCTGCCCGTGCTCTTCGCCCCTCACATCGCCCCTCACCCCTGCCCTTCTACATGCCCCTTTCCCCTGCCCGTGCACAGACCCTCACCTGTGCCCGTGCACAGACCCTCACCCGTGCCCGTGCAATACGCCCCTCACCTCTGCCCGCGCACCCGCCTCTAACCCCTGCCCGCGCACTCGCCCCGCGCACTTGCCCCCACCCCTCCCCGCACACAACGGCTCAGACCCCTCCCCGCACACAACGGCTCAGACCCCTGCCTGCACAATACGGCTCAGACCCCTGCCCGTATACACGCCCCTCACTCCTGCCCGTGCACCCACCCCTCACTCCTGCCCGTGCACCCACCCCTCACTCCTGCCCGTGCACAACGCCCCTCACCACTGCCACTGCACATCGCCCCTCGCCCCTCGCCCCTGCCCGCGCACTTTGCCCCTGACCCCTGCCCGTGCACATTGCCCCAACCCCCTGCCCGCGCACATCGCCCCAAATCACTGCACGTGCACATCGCCCCTCACACCTGCCCGCGTACATCGCCCCTCACACCTGCCCGCGCACTATGCCCCTCACTACTGCCACTGCCACTGCACATCACCCCTGTCCCCTGCCCGCGCACCCGACCCTCACCCCTGCCCGCACACATCGCCCCTCACCCCTACCCGCACACATCGCCCCTCACCCCTACCCGCACACATCGTCCCTCACCCCTGCCCGTGTACATGCCCTCACCCCTGCCCGTGTACACGCCCTCTCCGCTGCCCGTGCACCTGCCCCCCACTCCTGGCGTGCACCCGCCCCCCACTCCTGCCCATCCACTACGCCCCTCACCCCTGCCCGTGCACATCGCCCCCGTGCACATCGCCCCCCGTGCAGATCGCCCCCCGTGCACATCGCCCCCTGTGCAGATCATCGCCCCCTGTGCACATCGCCCCCGTGCACATCGCCCCCTGTGCACATCGCCCCCGTGCACATCGCCCCCTGTGCACATGGCCACCTGTGCACATGGCCACCTGTGCACATGGCCACCTGTGCACATGGCCACCTGTGCACATCGCCACCTGTGCACAATGCCCCCTGTGCACATCGCCCCCTCACCCCTGCCCGTGCACATCGCCCCCGTGCATATCACCTCCCCCGTGTACATCGCCCCCGTTGCCATCGCCCCCGTTGCCATCGCCCCCCGTGCATATCGCACCCCGTGCACCTGCCGCTCACCCTTGCCCGTGCACCTGCCGATCACCCCTGCCCGTGCACCCCTGCCCGTGCACCTACCGCTCACCCCTGCCCGTTCACCCGCCGCTCACCCCTGCCCGTGCACTCACCCCTCACTCCTGCCCGTGCACCCACCGCCTCACTCCTGCCCGTGCACCCACCCCTCACTCCTGCCCGTGCAACCACCCCTCACTCCTGCCCGTGCACCCACCCCTCACTCCTGCCCGTGCACCCACCCTTCACCCCTGCCCGTGCACCACCCCTCACCCCTGCCGTGCACCCGCCCTTCACCCCTGCCCGTGCACCCACCCCTCACCCCTGCCGTGCACCCGCCCCTCACTCCTGCCCGTGCACCCACCCCTCACTCCTGCCCGTGCACCCACCCTTCACCCCTGCCCGTGCACCCACCCCTCACCCCTGCTGTGCACCCGCCCCCCATGCACATCGCCCCCGTGCACATCGCCCCCGTGCACATCGCCCCCCGTGCACCTGCCGCTCACCACTGCCCGTGTACCCGCCCCTCACCCCTGCCCGTGCACACGCCCCTCACCCCTGCCCGTGTACCCCGCCCCTCACCCCTGCCCGTGCACGCGCCCCTCACCCCTGCCCGTGCACACACCCCTCACCCCTGCCCGTGCACATCGCCCCTCACCCCTGCCCGTGTACACGCCCCTCCCTCCTGCCCGTGTACACGCCCCTCCCCCCTTCCCGTGTACCCGCCCCTCACCCCTGCCCGTGTACCTTCCGCTCACCCCTGCCCGTGGACACGCCCCTCACCCCTGCTCGTGGACACGACCCTCACCCTGCCCGTGCACCCGGCCATCGCCTCTGCCCGTGCACTCACCCTTGCCCAGTGCACACGTCCCTGACCCCTGCACCCGCCCCTGCCCGTGCACACGTCCCCTGACCCCAGCCCGTGCACATCGCCCCCCATGCATATCGCCCCCCAGGCATATCGCCACCTGTGGACATCACCCCCTGTGCACATCGCCCCTCCATGCACATCGTCCCCCGTGCACATCGCCCCTACACCTGCCCGTGCACCGGCCCCACGGCCATCCTGTGCACCCGCCCCTCACCACTGCCCGTGTACCCGCCGCTGACCCATGGCCGTGTACCTGCCCGCTGACCCCTGCCCCGTGTACACGCCGCTCACCCCTGCCCGTGTACACGCCGCTCACCCCTGCCCGTGTACACGCCGCTCACACCCCTGCCCGTGTACACGCCGCTCACCCCTGCCCGTGTACACGCCCGCTCACCCCTGCCCGTGTACACGCCGCCCCTCACGCCTGCCCGTGTACACGCCCCTCACCCCTGCCCGTGCACACGACCCTCATGCCTGCCCGTGGACACGCCCCCCTCGACACCCTGCCCGTGCAAACGCCCCTCGCCCCTGTCCGTGCACCCGGCCATCGCTCCTACCCGTGCACCCACCCTGGCCCGTCCTCCCGCACCTCACCCTTGCCCGTGCACCCGCTCCTCACCCTTGCCCGTGCACCCGCCCCCTCTCCCCTGCCCGTGCATTTCGCCCCTCGCCCCTGTCCGTGCACATCGCCCCCGTGCACATCGCCCCCCGTGCACATCGCCACTCACCCCTGCCCGTGCACCCTCCTCTGAGCACTGCCCGTGCACCCGCCCCTCACCCCTGCCCGTGCTCCTGCCTCTGACTCCTGCCCGTACACATCGCCCCTCACCCCTGCCCGTGCACAGACCCTCACCCCTGCCCGTGCACAGACCCTCACCCCTGCCCGTGCACAGACCCTCACCCCTGCCCGTGCACAGACCTTCACCCCTGCCCGTGCACAGACCCTCACCACTGCCCGTGCACGCGCCCATCAACCCTGCCCGTGCACCCGCCCCTCACTCCTGCCCGTGCACCCGCCCCTCACCTCTGACCGTGCACCCGCCCCTCACTCCTGCCCGTGCACCCGCCCCTCACCCCTGACCGTGCACCCGCCCCTCACTCCTGCCCGTGCACCCCCCCCTCACTCCTGCCCGTGCACCGACCCCTCACTCCTGCCCGTGCACCCACGCCTCACTCCTGCCCGTGCACCCACCCCTCACTCGCCCCTCACCCGCCCTTCACCACTGCCCGCGCACCCGTCCCTCACCCCTACCCCTGCACATCGCCCCCGTGCACATCGCCCCCGTGCACATCGCCCCCGTGCACATTGCCCCTCACACCAGCCCGTGCACATTGCCCCTCACACCAGCCTGTGCACATCGCCCCTCACACCAGCCCGTGCACATCGCCCCTCACACCAGCCCGTGCACATCGCCCCTCACACCAGCCCGTGCACATCGCCCCTCACACCAGCCCGTGCACATCGCCCCTCACATCGCCTCTCACCCCTGCCCGCGCACCCGCAATTCACCCCTGCCCGCGCACCCGCATTTCACCCCTGCCCGCGCACCCGTCCCTCACACCTGGCTGCGCACCCGCCCCTCACACCTGCCTGCGCACCCGCCCCTCACCCCTGCCCGCGCACCCGCCCCTCACCCCTACCCGCGCACCCGCCCCTCACCCCTACCCGCGCACCCGCCCCTCACCCCTACCCGCTCACCCGCCCCTCACCCCTGCACGCGCACCCGCCCCTCACCCCTGCCCGCTCACCCGCCCCTCACCCCTGCACGCGCACCCGCCCCTCACCCCTGCCCGATTACTCGCCCTCACCCCTGCCCGATTACTCGCCCTCACCCCTGCCCGTGCACCCGCCCCCCACTCTTGTCCGTGCACGCGCCCCCCAATCCTGTCCTTGCACCCGCCCCCCACTCCTGCCCTTGCACTACGCCCCTCACCTTTGCCCATGATCATCGCCCCCCGTGCACTTCGCCCCCCGTGCACATCGCCCCCCTGTGCGCATCGCCGCTAACACCTGCCCGTGCATTTCGCCCCTCACATCGCACCTCAATCCTGCCCGTGCACTTCGCCCCTCACATCGCCCCTCACCCCTGCCCTTCTACATGCCCCTCTCCCCTGCCCGTGCACAGACCCTCACCTGTGCCCGTGCACAGACCCTCACCCGTGCCCATGCACAGACCCTCACCCGTGCCCGTGCAATACGCCCCTCACCTCTGCCCGCGCACCCGCCCCTAACCCCTGCCCTCGCACCCGCCCCTAACCCCTGCCCTCGCACCCGCCCCTAACCCCTGCCCGCGCACTCGCCCCGCGCACTTGCCCCTCACCCCTCCCCGCACACAACGGCTCAGACCCCTCCCTGCACACAACGGCTCAGACCCCTGCCTGCACAATACGGCTCAGACCCTGCCCGTATACACGCCCCTCACTCCTGCCCGTGCACCCACCCCTCACTCCTGCCCGTGCACAACGCCCCTCACCACTGCCACTGCACATCGCCCCTCGCCCCTGCCCGCGCACTTTGCCCCTGACCCCTGCCCGCGCACATCGCCCCAACCCCCTGCCTGCGCACATCGCCCCAAATCACTGCACGTGCACATCGCCCCTCACACCTGCCTGCGTACATCGCCTCTCACACCAGCCCGCGCACAATGCCCCTCACTACTGCCACTACCACTGCACATCACCCCTGTCCCCTGCCCGCGCACCCGCCCCTCACCCCTGCCCCTCACCCCTGCCCGCACACATCGCCCCTCACCTTTACCCGCACACATTGTCCCTCACCCCTGCCCGTGTACATGCCCTCACCCCTGCCCGTGTACACGCCCTCTCCCCTGCCCGTGCACTTGCCCCCCACTCCTGGCGTGCACCCGCCCCCCACTCCTGGCGTGCACCCGCCCCCCACTCCTGCCCATGCACTACGCCCCTCACCCCTGCCCGTGCACATTGCTCCCCGTGCACATCGCCCCCGTGCAGATCGCCCCCTGTGCACATCGCCCCCGTGCAGATCGCCCCCTGTGCACATCGCCCCCTGTGCACATCGCCCCCTGTGCACATCGCCCCCGTGCACATCGCCCCCTGTGCACATCGCCCCCTGTGCACATCGCCCCCGTGCACATCGCCCCTCAGCCCTGCTTGTGCACATCGCCCCCGTACATATCACCCCCCGTGCACATCGCCCCCTTGCCATCGCCCCCGTTGCCATCGCCCCCGTGCATATCGCACCCCGTGCACCTGCCGCTCACCCCTGCCCGTGCACCTGCCGCTCACCCCTGCCCGTGCACCTGCCGCTCACTCCTGCCCGTGCACCCACCGCTCACCCCTGCCCGTGCACCCGCCGCTCACCCCTGCCCGTGCACTAACCCCTCACTCCTGCCCGTGCACCCACCCCTCACTCCTGCCCGTGCACCCACCCCTCACTCCTGCCCGTGCAACCACCCCTCACTCCTGCCCGTGCAACCACCCCTCACTCCTGCCCGTGCACCCACCCCTCACTCCTGCCCGTGCACCCACCCCTCACTCCTGCCCGTGCACCCACCCCTCACTCCTGCCCGTGCACATCGCCCCTCACCACTGCCACTGCACATCGCCCCTCACCCCTGCCCACGCACTTTGCCCCTGACCCCTGCCCGCGCACATCGCCCCAACCCCCTGCCCGCGCACATCGCCCCAAATCACTGCACGTGCACATCGCCCCTCACACCTGCCCGCGCACAATGCCCCTCACTACTGCCACTGCCACTGCACATCACCCCTGTCCCCTGCCCGCGCACCCGCCCCTCACCCCTGCCCGCACACATAGTCCCTCAACCCTGCCCGTGTACACGCCCTCTCCGCTGCCCGTGCACCTGCCCCCCACTCCAGGCGTGCACCCGCCCCCCACTCCTGCCCATGCACTACGCCCCTCACCCCTGCCCGTGCACATCGCTCCCCGTGCACATCGCCCACGTGCACATCGCCCCCGTGCACATCGCCCCCGTGCACATCGCCCCCTGTGCACATCGCCCCCGTGCGCATCGCCCCCCTGTACACATCGCTCCCTGTGCACATGGCCACCTGTGCACATCGCCCCGTGTGCACATCGCCCCCTGTGCACATCGCCCCCTGTGCACATCGCCCCTCACCCCTGCCCGTGCACATCGCCCCCGTGCATATCACCCCCCGTGCACATCGCCCCCGTTGCCATCGCCCCCGTTGCCATCGCCCCTGTGCATATCGCACCACGTGCACTTGCCGCTCACCTCTGCCCGTGCACCTGCCGCTCACCCCTGCCCGTGCACCTACCGCTCACCCCTGCCCGTGCACCCACCCCTCACTCCTGCCTGTGCAACCACCCCTAACTCCTGCCCGTGCACCCACCCCTCACTCCTGCCCGTGCACCCACCCTTCACCCCTGCCCGTGCACTCACCCCTGACCCCTGCCCGTGCACTCACCCCTCACCCCTGCCCGTGCACTCACCCCTCACCCCTGCCCGTGCACCCACCCCTCACCCCTGCCCATGCACAACGCCCCCCACCACTGCCTTTGCACATCGCCCCTGACCCCTGCCTGTGCACATCGCCCTTCACTCCTGCCCGTTCACATCGCCCCTCACTCCTGCCCGTTCACATCGCCCCTCACTCCTGCCCGTGCACCTGCCGCTCACGCCTGCCCGTATACCCGCCGCTCACCCCTGCCCGTGTACCCGCCGCTCACCCCTGCCCGTGTACCCGCCGCTGACCCCTGGCCGTGTACACGCCGCTCACCCCTGGCCGTGTACCCGCCGCTCACCCTTGGCCGTGTACCCGCCGTCACCCCTGCCCGTGTACACGCCGCTCACCCCTGCCCGTGTACACATCCCTCATCCCTGCCCGTGTACACGCCCCTCATCCCTGCCCGTGTACACGCCCCTCATCCCTGCCTGTGGACACGCCCCTCACCCCTGCCCGTGCAAACGCCCCTCGCCCCTGCCCGTGCACCCGGCCATCGCCCCTACCCGTGCACTCACCCTGGCCCGTCGTCCCGCACCTCACCCTTGCCCGTGCTCCCGCTCCTCACACTTGCTCGTGCACCTGCCCCTCGCCCATGCCCGTGCATTTCGCTCCTCGCCCCTGTCCGTGCACATCGCCCCCCGTGCACATCGCCACTCACCCCTGCCCGTGCACCCTCCTCTAAGCCCTGCCCGTGCACCCTCCCATCAGCCCTGCCCGTGGTCCTGCCTCTGACTCCTGCCCGTGCTCCTGCCTCTGACTCCTGCCCGTGCACAGACCCTCACCCCTGCCCGTGCACAGACCCTCAGCCCTGCCCGTGCACAGACCCTCAGCCCTGCCCGTGCACAGACCCTCAGCCCTGCCCGTGCACAGACCCTCAGCCCTGCCCGTGCACAGACCCTCAGCCCTGCCCGTGCACAGACCCTCAGCCCTGCCCGTGCACCCGCCCCTCAGCCCTGCCCGTGCACCCGCCCCTCACTCCTGCCCGTGCATCCGCCCCTCACCCCTGCCCGTGCACCCGCCCCTCACCCCTGCCCGTGCACCCGTCCCTCACCCCTGCCCGTGCACCCGCCCCTCACCCCTGCCCGTGCACCCGTCCCTCACCCCTGCCCGTGCACCCGCCCCTCACCCCTGCCCGTGCACCCGCCCCTCACACCTGCCCGTGCACCGACCCCTCAGTCCTGCCTTTGCACCGACCCCTCACTCCTGCCCGTGCACCGACCCCTCACTCCTGCCCGTGCACCGACCCCTCACTCCTGCCCGTGCACGCACCCCTCACCCGCCCCTCACCTCCGCCCGCGCACCTGCCCCTCACCCCTACCCCTGCACATCGCCCCCGTGCACATCGCCCCCGTGCACATTGCCGCTCACACCAGCCCGTGCACATCGCCCCTCACACCTGCCCGTGCACATCGCGCCTCACATCGCCTCTCACCCCTGCCCGCGCATCCGCAATTCACCCCTGCCCGCGCACCTGCAATTCACCCCTGCCCGCGCACCCGCATTTCACCCCTGGCTGCGCACCCGCCCCTCACCCCTGCCCGCACACCCGCCCCTCACCCCTGCCCGCTCACCCGCCCCTCACCCCTGCCCGCTCACCCGCCCCTCACCCCTGCCCCCTCACCCCTGCCCGTGCACCCGCCCCTCACCCCTGCCCGCGCACATCGCCCTCACCCCTGCCCGATTACTCGCCCTCACCCCTGCCCGTGCATCCGCCCCCCACTGCTGCCCGTGCACCCGCTCCCCAATCCTGCCCGTGCACCCGCCCCCCAATCCTGCCCGTGCACCCGCCCCCCACTCCTGCCCGTCCACCCGCCCTCCACTCCTGCCCTTGCACCCACCCCCCACTCCTGCCCTTGCACTACGCCCCTCACCCCTGCCCATGATCATCGCCCCCCGTGCACATCGCCCCCGTGCACATCGCCCCCCGTGCACATCGCCCCCCCGTGCACATCGCCCCCTGTGCGCATCGCCGCTAACACCTGCCCCTGCACTTCGCCCCTCACATCGCCCCTCACTCCTGCCCGTGCACTTCGCCCCTCACATCGCCCCTCACTCCTGCCCGTGCACTTCGCCCCTCACATCGCCACTCACCCCTGCCCGTGCACTTCGCCCCTCACATTGCCCCTCACCCCTGCCCTTCTACATGCCCCTCTCCCCTGCCCGTGCACAGACCCTCACCTGTGCCCGTGCACAGACCCTCACCTGTGCCCGTGCACAGACCCTCACTCGTGCCCGTGCACAGATCCTCACCCGTGCCCGTGCAATTCGCCCCTCACCTCTGCCCGCGCACCCGCCCCTAACCCCTGCCCGCGCACTCGCCCCGCGCACTTGCCCCTCACCCACTCCATGCACAACACGGCTCAGACCCCTGCCTCACTCCTGCCCGTATACATGCCCCTCACTTCTGCCCGTGCACCCACCCCTCACTCTTGCCCGTGCACAACGCCCCTCACCCTTGCCCGTGCACAACGCCCCTCACCCTTGCCCGTGCACACGCCCCTCACCCCTGCCCGTGCACACGCCCCTCACCTCTGCCCGTGCACCCACTCCTCACCCCTGCCCATGCACCCACCCCTCACTCCTGCCCGTGTACCCACCCCTCACTCCTGCCCGTGCACCCACCCCTCACTCCTGCCCGTGCACCCACCCCTCACTCCTGCCCATGAACCCACCCCTCACTCCTGCCCGTGCACAACGCCCCTCACTCCTGCCCGTGCACATCGCCCCTCGCCCCTGCCCGCGCACTTTGCCCCTGACCCTGGTCGCGCACATCGCCCCAACCCCCTGCCCGCGCACATCGCCCCTGACCCTGGCCGTGCACATCGCCCCAACCCCCTGCCCGCGCGCATCGCCCCAAATCACTGCACGTGCACATCGCCCCTCACACCTGCCCGCGAACATCGCCCCTCACACCTGCCCGCGCACAATGGCGCTCACTACTGCCACTGCCACTGCACATCACCCCTGTCCCCTGCCCGCGCACCCGGCCCTCACCCCTGCCCGCACACATCGCCCCTCACCCCTGCCCGCACACATCGCCCCTCACCCCTACCCGCACACACCGTCCCTCACCCATGCCCGTGTACACGCCCTCTCCGCTGCCCGTGCACCTGCCCCCCACTCCTGGCGTGCACCCGCCCCCACTCCTGCCCATGCACTACGCCCCTCGCCCCTGCCCGTGCACATCGCCCCCCGTGCACTTCGCCCCCCGTGCACATCGCCCCCCGTGCACATCGCCCCCTGTGCACATCGCCCCCTGTGCACATCGCCCCCTGTGCACATGGCCACCTGTGCACATGGCCACCTGTGCACATCGCCCCTCACCCCTTCCCGTGCACATCACCCCCCGTGCAAATCGCCCCCGTTGCCATTGCCCCCGTGCATATCGCACCCCGTGCACCGGCCGCTCACCCCTGCCCGTGCACCCGCCGCTCACCCCTGCCCGTGCACCCGCCGCTCAACCCTGTCCGTGCACTCACCCCTCACTCCTGCCCGTGCGCCCACCCCTCACTCCTGCCCGTGCGCCCACCCCTCACTCCTGCCCGTGCACCCACCCCTCACTCCTGCCCGTGCAACCACCCCTCACCCCTGCCCGTGCACCCACCCATCACCCCTGCCCGTGCACCCACCCCTCACCCCTGCCCGTGCACCCACCCCTCGCCCCTGCCCGTGCACCCACCCCTCACCCCTGCCCGTGCACCCACCCCTCACCCCTGCCCGTGCACCCACCCCTCACCCCTGCCCGTGCACCCACCCCTCACCCCTGCCTGTGCACCCGCCCCCTACCCATACACGCGCACCCGCCCCCTACCCCTACCCGCGCACCCACCCCTCACCCCTGCCCGCACACATCGCCCCTCACCCCAGCCCGCACACACCGCCCCTCCCCCCTGGCCGCACACAACGCCCCTCACCCCTGCCCGCACACATCGCCCCTCACCCCTGCTCGCACACATCGCCCCTCACCCCTGGCCGTACACCCGCCCCCCACTCCTGCCCGTGCACATCGCCCCCGTGCACATCGCCCACCTGCCGCTCACCCCTGCCCGTGCACACGCCCCTCACCCCTGCCCGTGCACACGCCCCTCACCCCTGCCCGTGCACCCACACCCCACTCCTGCCCGTGCACCCGCCCCACAATCCTGCCCGTGCACCCGCCCCCCACTCCTGCCCTTGCACCCACCCCCCACTCCTGCCTTTGCACTACCCCCCTCACCCTTGCCCATGATCATCGCGCCCCGTGCACATCGCCCCCGTGCATATCGCCCCCCCTGCACATCGCGCCCGTGCACATCGCCCCTAACACCTGCCCGTGCACTTCGCCCCTCACATCGCCCCTCACTCCTGCCCGTGCACTTCGCCCCTCACATCGCCCCTCACTTCTGCCCGTGCACTTCGCCCCTCACATCGCCCCTCACCCCTGTCCTTCTACATGCCCCTCTTCCCTGCCCGTGCACAGACCCTCACCTGTGCCCGTGCACAGACCCTCACCCGTGCCCGTGCAATTCGCCCCTCACCTCTGCCCGCGCACCCGCCCCTAACCCCTGCCCGCGCACTCGCCCCGCGCACTTGCCCCTCACCCACTCCCCGCACACAACGGCTCAGATCCCTGCCTGCACAATACGGCTCAGACCCCTGCCCGTATACACGCCCCTCACTCCTGCCCGTGCACCCACCCCTCACTCCTGCCCGTACACAATGCCCCTCACCCCTGCCCGTGCACACACCCCTCACCCCTGCCCGTGCATACGCCCCTCACCGCTGCCCGTGCACCCACTCCTCACCCCTGCCCGTGCACCCACCCCTCACTCCTGCCCGTGCACGCACCCCTCACTCCTGCCCGTGCACGCACCCCTCACTCCTGCCCGTGCACGCACCCCTCACTCCTGCCCGTGCACCCACCCCTCACTCCTGCCCGTGAACCCACCCCTCACTCCTGCCCGTGCACAACGCCCCTCACTCCTGCCCGTGCACATCGCCTTTCGCCCCTGCCCGCGCACTTTGCCCCTGACCCTGGCCGCGAACATCGCTCCAACCCCCTGCCCGCGCACATCGCCCCAAATCACTGCACGTGCACATCGCCCCTCACACATGCCCGCGTACATCGCCCCTCACACCTGCCCGCGCACAATGGCGCTCACTACTGCCACTGCCGCGCACCCGCCCCTCACCCCTGCCCGCCCACATCGCCCCTCACCCCTACCTGCGCACATCGTCCCTCACCCATGCACGTGTACACGCCCTCTCCGCTGCCCGTGCACTTGCCCCCCACTCCTGGCGTGCACCCGCCCCCCACTCCTGCCCAAGCACTACGCCCCTCGCCCCTGCCCGTGCACATCGCCCCCCGTGCACATTGCCCAACGTGCACATCGCTCCCCGTGCACATCGCTCCCCGTGCACATCGCTCCCCGTGCACTTCGCTCCCCGTGCACTTCGCTCCCCGTGCACATCGCTCCCCGTGCACATCGCGCCCCGTGCACTTCGCTCCCCGTGCACTTCGCTCCCCGTGCAAATCGCCCCCTGTGCACATCGCCCCCTGTGCACATCGCTTCCTGTGCACATCGCCCCCTGTGCACATGGCCACCTGTGCACATGGCCACCTGTGCACATGGCCACCTGTGCACATCGCCACCTGTGCACATCGCCCCTCACCCCTGCCCGTGCACATCACCCCCCCGTGCACATCGCCCCCGTTGCCATCGCCCCCGTGCATATCGCACCCCGTGCACCTGCCGCTCACCCCTGCCCGTGCACCCGCCGCTCACCCCTGCCCGTGCACTCACCCCTCACTCCTGCTCGTGCACCCACCCCTCACTCCTGCCCGTGCACCCACCCCTCACTCCTGCTCGTGCACCCACCCCTCACTCCTGCCCGTGCCCCCACCCCTCACTCCTGCCCGTGCGCCCTCCCCTCACTCCTGCCCTTGCGCCCACCCCTCACTCCTGCCCGTGCCACCACCCCTCACTCCTGCCCGTGCACCCACCCCTCACCCCTGCCCGTGCACTCACCCCTCACCCCTGCCCGTGCACCCACCCCTCACCCCTGCCCGTGCACAACGCCCCCCACCACTGCCTTTGCACATCGCCCCTGACCCCTGCCCGCGCACATCGCCCCTGACCCCCTCCCGCGCACATCGCCCCTGACCCCCTCCCGCGCACATCGCCCCAAATCACTGCACGGGCACATCGCCCCTCACACCTGCCCGCGTACATCGCCCCTCACACCTGCCCGCGTACATCGCCCCTCACACCTGCCCGCGTACATCGACCCTCACACCTGCCCGCGTACATCGACCCTCACACCTGCCCGCGTACATCGACCCTCACACCTGCCCGCGTACATCGCCCCTCACTCACCCCTGCCCGCGTACATCGCCCCTCACTCACCCCTGCCCGCGCACTCCGCCCCTCACCCCTTCCCGTGCACGCGCCCCGCTCCCTTGCCCGTGCACCCGCCCCTGACCCTGCCCGTGCACCCACCCCTCACCCCTGCCCGTGCATATCGCCCCACGCCCCTGCCCGTGCACCCACCCCTCACCCCCCCAGGGGGTCCACAACTCTTTTGTGGATACGTGTGTGGCGAGCACGGGGCCCCGAGCCATTGCAGCCTTCTTTCTCTCCCGGGCTGCATTTCCTTTCCCTTCCCCTCCTTTCCCCTCCATACCCCTTTCCCCTCGCCCTCTCCTCTCCCTCTATTGGTGTCCTTGCTTATGTTGGCCCCCGCTATCCTCCTGGTTCTGTTGGTTTTACACTCCGGCTTTGTTGCGTAATCATCCCCTCCTTTTGGCATTCCTTGGTCCCCCTCTGGGGTTTGACCTCCATTCCAAAATTTCTCTTCCGTAGTGTGAGCCATTTGGGGAAGAGCACCTTACCTAGTGTCTCCGACGTGTGCCCTTCTAGTACATTCCACCTTTTCTTTTACGTCGTTGTCTGATGCTAGGGTGCATAGCCAGCACGGTAGCCAGCCCGTGTGGTGGGGTCGCTATGTACCCTTTTGGTTGAGCCCCCTGAACACACAGGGATCACACTTCTGATACCTGAGCTGTGACCTCCTCATGCATGCCTTGGAGTGGTTGCTCGTCATCCTGGAGCATCGGAACTCCCGGCAATGGCCGCCGTGCCAGACGGCCCTTGCTGTGGCTGGGTGGCGCCCGTGAGGAGAGCCCCTGATCGGAGTGGGTGGTATCAGGGCGGACGCTATGCAGATGAAACGCATACGGGTCCAAACCTCTGGCCGCTCTTCTGCGGCCGTCTCTCTGCGTGGTACTGATTCCTCAAGTGCTGCTTCTCTTGCTCCTTCGGCCTTCCCTTCCGTGGCTACCCCCTGGGAGGAGGGTCAGGCCCGTCGTCTAGGGGCAAAACCTTTCCCCCGTTATTTAGTTTGCACTAGGACTGATGGAGATACTTTCACCAGTGTCAAACCTTTATTCTTTGTGGAACACATTGAAGACAAGTTCGGCGAAGTGGACTCCCTGAGCAAGATGCGGTCGGGTTCGTTGCTGATAAAAACTGCTTCGGCTGCCCAATCTGCGGCCCTTCGTGCCTGTACCCACCTTGGCACAATTCCCATGTCCATTACCCCTCACCAGTCTCTAAATATGGTACAAGGTGTGATTTTTCACAGAGACCTCATCCTTCAAACTGATGAGGAACTTCGGGACAATCTCGGACGGCGGGGTGTTCACTTCGTCCGGCGTGTTCAGAAGGGTCCTAAGGATAATCGTATTGATACTGGTGCCTTTATCCTGGCCTTTGAAGGGGATACCCTTCCTGAGAAAGTTAAGATTATGGTCTATCGCTGTGATGTGAAGCCGTACATCCCACCTCCTATGCGGTGTTTTAAGTGCTTGCGTTTTGGCCACATGTCTTCTCGCTGTTCCCAGGACCCCCTCTGTGGTGACTGTGGACGTCCACTCCATGAGGGGAGTCCCTGTGTTCCCCCTCCTGTATGTGTAAATTGTCATGGTAGTCATTCTCCACGTTCAGCAGATTGCCCAGTCTATAAGAAAGAAAAAAAGATACAGGAGTATAAGTCCCTTGATCGTTTAAGCTACACAGAGGCCCGTAAGAAATATGCACGATTGCACCCTGTGTCCATGCAATCTAGTTACGCCTTGGTTACATCTTCATCCCTTCCTCCCCCTTCCTTACCCCCATCCCGGACCCCTCTCCTTCCCCCCTCCCCTGCGGCTCCCACCCCCTCTCCTCTGGGCGCTGCTCCCCCTCCCCAGCCGGAGAAGTGTCCCACTCCTTCGGCGTCTGCCGGTCAAGGGCGCCTCTCCCGGGATGCCCCTTCCCGGCACCTTCCAGGTCAGAGGTCTGCTGCAGCGCGGCGACCGCGAGAGCCGCGGTCTATCGGCCCCCAGGTCGCCTGGTCTCTTTCTGTTCCTGATCTTGCTGCAGCTGGCTCCATTATGCCACACAGCCCTCCTCGATCTCAGCCTGAAAAGAAGAAGAAACATAAGTCCCGGGACAAAGAGCCTCTGGTACCACCGGAGGTCCCTTCCCCGACTTCGCAACCGGATTCTGACCTGTCTTTTATGGACGTCGCCCCCTCCTTGTCGGTGACGGGTGGGGACCCGGCGGTATGACTGGATTCAGCGTGTTCAGCCCTCATTTAAACCATCGTTCTGTGGTTCTCCAATGGAATTGTAATGGCTATTATCGTCACCTTCCGGAATTGAAATCCCTTCTCTCGTCCTACTCAGCAGCTTGTGTGGTTCTCCAGGAATCTCATTTTACTGATGCTCACTCACCGACCCTCCGTGGGTTCCGTGTTTTCTGTCGAAATCGGGTCGGACCCTTGCGGGCTTCTGGTGGCGTTTGTACGTTGGTCCGTACAGACATTGCTAGCACGTGGATTCCTCTCCAAACTACATTGGAAGCGGTTGCTGTTAGGGTCCACTTAGACTCTGCAGTCACAGTATGCAATCTTTATCTCCCTCCTGACAGGACTTTCACACCTGCTGCCTTAACCACCCTTCTTCAGCAACTTCCTCCTCCCTTCCTCCTCCTTGGGGATTTTAATGCTCATCATCCTTTGTGGGGCAGTGCCTTTCCATCTAGACGAGGTCTTCTTATCGACCAATTTATTGCAGACCACGACCTGTGCCTTCTTAATGATGGCTCCCCTACTCTTTTCAGTGCTGGTCCTGGTACCTTTTCTGCCATTGATCTTTCTCTTTCTTCTCCCTCTCTCCTCCCTTCATTACACTGGTCACCACACGACGACCTTTGTGATAGTGACCATTTCCCGTTGATTATCACGCTCCCTTCCCGCTCCCCGATGGATAGGTTACCTCGTTGGTCTTTCCACCGCGCCGATTGGCCTCTATACACCGCACAGGTCGAGTTTTCTCCCTCTTTGTCGGGTTGTATTGATGACGTCGTACGTGACGTGTCTGACGCGATTGTTCGCGCGGCTACCCTTGCTGTCCCGCGCTCATCTGGCCAATTTCGTCGTCGGCCAGTCCCGTGGTGGAGTACGGCCATTGCCATTGCCATCCGTGATCGCCGTCGAGCTTTGCAACACTTCAAGAGGCACCCATCTGTAGCCAGCCTTTCTACCTTTAAGCGCCTTCGCGCTAAAGCCCGTTATTTAATCAAACAGAGCAAGCGGATATGTTGGGAACGATTCGTTTCTTCCCTTGGTTCCACTGTCCCTCTGTCGCGGGTATGGGCTACACTTCGCTCTCTCCAAGGTTGCCATCGGCAGTCCACCCTCCCAGGCCTTCACCTCCCAGATGGCATTTGTACGGACCCATTAGTTCTCGCAGAACATCTTGCGACCCATTTTGCCATGGCATCGGCGTCGGCCTCCTATCCAGCTGCTTTCCTTCATCAAAAACAGCAGGCTGAAGCTGTCGCCTTATGTTTCACCACTTGTGCGTCAGAATCTTACAACGAACCTTTCACTGAATGGGAATTTCTTTCTGCTCTATCTTCTTCTCATGATACGGCCCCTGGCCCCGATTCCATTCATAACCAGCTGCTTCAACATCTCAGTGCTCCACAACGGCACCATCTTCTTCGGGTGTTTAACCGTATCTGGCTCCAGGGTGACTTCCCTTCTCAGTGGAGGGATAGCATTGTGGTTCCTGTCCTTAAGCCTGGTCAGAACCCCCTATCTGTTGACAGCTATCGGCCAATTAGTTTGACCAATGTTGGCTGTAAGTTACTTGAACGGCTGGTAGCCCGTCGGCTCACTTGGGTCCTCGAATCTCGGGATCTATTGTCCCCATACCAGTGTGGCTTTAGAGAGGGACGATCTCCAATCGATCATTTACTTCGCTTGGAATCTGCAGTTCGGCAGGCTTTTTCCCAGCGCCGCCATTTGGTTGCAGTGTTTTTTGACCTTCGCAAGGCCTATGACACGGCCTGGCGCCATCACATCTTACTAACCCTTCATCAGTGGGGTCTTCGGGGCCCACTCCCGATTTTTATCCGCCAGTTCCTGATCCATCGGTCATTCAGAGTTAGAGTTGGTACTGCTTTTAGTTCTCCACGGACCCAGGAGACGGGCATCCCACAGGGTTCTGTCTTGAGTGTCCTTCTTTTCCTCATTGCTATCGATGGACTTGTGGCCTCTGTCGGTCCCTTGGTCGCTCCTGCCCTGTATGTGGATGATTTCTGCATTTGGGTTAGTTCCTCCTCGATGGCATCTGCAGAACGGCAGCTCCAGGTGGCTATACGGCGTGCCTCTGCATGGACCCACTCACACGGGTTTCAATTCTCTCCTTTAAAATCGTGGGTGGTCCACTTCTGTCGCCGTACTACGGTCCACCCTGATCCAGAGCTCTATCTTGCTGCACAACAATTGCCTGTGGTTCCACAGTTTCGTTTCCTGGGTCTTCTTTTTGACAACAAGCTCACTTGGCTGCCCCATATCAGACTCCTGAAGGTAGGATGTTTCCGTAAACTCAATGTCCTTCGCTTCCTTGCCCACTCCTTTTGGGGTGCGGACCGTTCCCTTCTCCTCCGTCTTTATCGTGCTCTAGTTCTGTCACGTTTGGACTATGGTTGTCAAGTTTATGGTTCAGCTGCTCCTTCCACGCTGCACGTGCTGGATCCGGTCCACCATCGTGGTATCCGTTTGGCCACCGGTGCCTTCCCTACTAGCCCTGTTGATAGTCTCCTGGTTGAAGCTGGGATCCCCCCCCTTTCTGTTCGGCGGTCCCAGCTTCTGGTGTCTTATGCCCTTACTATCCGTTCTTCTCCCGCTCATCCTTCCTATTCTATCCTATTTCCAGACCATGGACGTCGCCCGCCTGACTCCCGCCCTCGGGCGGGTTTACCGGTTGGGCTGCGCCTTGCGTCTCTTAACCGTGATTTTCGGCTTCCTTCTTTGTCCTGTCTTCCTCGCTCCCTCCCCTCCACCCCTCCTTGGTTAGTTCCTCGGCCTCGAATTCGGATGGATCTCCGCCGCGGTCCGAAAGATTCCATCTCCCCGGTGGTGTTCCGTTCCTTTTTCCGCCAAATTTTATGGGAGTTTCGGGATGCTGTTGTTTTTTACACTGATGGCTCTAAATCTGCTGATCATGTTGGGTATGCCTTCACGTCCTTTGTTGGAACGGAAAATCATCTGCTGCCACCCTCATGTGGGGTGTTTACCGCGGAATTGATGGCCATATCCCGGGCCCTTACCTTTATTAAACAATCCCAACACAACCGCGTTTTGTTATGTACGGACTCGATGAGTGGCCTTCTTGCTATTGACCGGTGTTTTTCGCGCCATCCCTTGGTCTCTGCCATCCATGACCATCTCGCTGATCTTCACCGTGCTGCTTGTTCCATTGACTTCCTATGGGTCCCGGGCCATGTGGGTATCCCGGGTAATGAGCTCGCTGATCGTTTGGCTGGGGGAGCAGTTACTTACCCCCCGTTTTCTGTAACCCCTCCTGCAGCGGATTTACGGCTTCACATCAAATCCCACTTTGCACAGTCATGGGCCAGTTCTTGGGAGGCTACTCCACTGTCTAATAAACTTCGTGCCATTAAGGTGAATCCAGGCCCATGGCGTTCTTCCTTTCGCCTCTCCCGCAAGGACTCGACCACACTGTGTCGTCTCCGCATTGGCCATACCAGGCTGACCCATGGGTTCCTTTTGCGTGATGAGCCACCCCCGCTATGTGGTTGTGGAGCCTTCCAGTCAGTGGCCCACATTTTGGTTGAATGCCCCCTTCTTTTGGCTCTGCGTGCGAAGTACAGACTCCCCCACACTTTACCTTTGATGTTGGCTGACGATTCCCGGATGGTCTCTCTGGTTCTAGGTTTCCTCCGGGAGAGTGGTTTTTATTCTCAGTTTTAAAGTTTTTAATCTCCCTCTGGTGTTGGGGCAGGGCGGTGAGTGTTTGGGTGTCTCCCACTGTAGGCGGTGTTCAGAGATTCCCGATTCACCTCCCTGCCTAGAATCCTCTTTTCTTTCCCTTTTACTCTGTTTTTACCCCTTCTTTTTAAGGCTTGGTTAGTTTTTCTATTCCCATCCGTACTTTCTGCATTATAGCGGTTGTCCCTTTTAAGTCACAGGTGGTCTTGCCTATGCTGCTTCAGCATAGTGTTGGGTTCGTTCTCTTGCCAACTTTCCTCGTTTGTTTTTACTAATGACAACGTGACTGCCCTTTTACGTTTCTCCTTTTTCCGTTTTATTGTTCTGCCTTTTCTGAGATGTCCCGTTAGCAGCATGGAGTCTATTTGAAACAAGGGACTGATGACCTCGCTGTTTGGTCCCTTTCACCTCAAACAACCAACCAACCAACCCACCCCTCACCCCTGCCCGTGCATATCGCCCCACGCCCCTGCCCGTGCACCCTCCTCTGATCCCTGCCCGTGCACCCGCCCCTCACCCCTGCCCGTGCACCCGCCTCTGACCCCTGCCCGTGCACATCGCCCCTCACTCCTGCCCGTGCACCCGCCGCTCACGCCTGCCCGTATACCCGCCGCTCACCCCTGCCCGTGTACCCGCCGCTCACCCCTGCCCGTGTACCCGCCGCTGACACCTGCCCGTGTACACGCCGCTGACCCCTGGCCGTGTACCCGCCGCTGACCCCTGCCCGTGTACACGCCCCTCATCCCTGCCCGTGCACACGCCCCTCATCCCTGCCTGTGGACTCGCCCCTCACCCCTGCCCGTGCAAACGCCCCTCGCCCCTGCCCGTGCACCCGGCCATCGCCCCTACCCGTGCACTCACCCATCGCCCCTACCCGTGCACTCACCCATCGCCCCTACCCGTGCACTCACCCATCGCCCCTACCCGTGCACTCACCCATCGCCCCTACCCGTGCACTCACCCTGGCCCGTCCTCCCGCACCTGACCCTTGCCCGTGCACCTGCTCCTCACCCTTGCCCGTGCACCCGCCCCTCGCCCCTGCCTGTGCATTTCGCCCCTCGCCCCTGTCCGTGCAAATCGCCCCCGTGCACATCGCCCCCCGTGCACATCGCCACTCACCCCTGCCCGTGCACCCTCCTCTGAGCCCTGCCCGTGCACCCGCCCCTCACCCCTGCCCGTGCTCCTGCCTCTCACTCCTGCCCGTGCTCCTGCCTCTGACTCCTGCCCGTGCACATCGCCCCCTCACCCCTGCCCGTGCACAGACCCTCACCCCTGCCCGTGCACAGACCTTCACCCCTGCCCGTGCACAGACCCTCTCCCCTGCCCGTGCACCCACCCCTCACTCCTGCCCGTGCACCGACCTTTCACTCCTGCCTTTGCACCGACCCCTCACTCCTGCCCGTGCACCGACCCCTCACTCCTGCCCGTGCACCCACCCCTCACTCCTGCCCGTGCACCCACCCCTCACCCGCCCCTCACCCCTGTACGCGCACCCACCCCTCACCCGCCCCTCACCCCTGCACGTGCACCCGCCCCTCACCCCTACCCCTGCACATCGCCCCCGTGCACATCGCCCCTCACACCAGCCCGTGCATATCGCCCCTCACACCAGCTCGTGCACATCGCCCCTCACATTGCCCCACACACCTGCCCGTGCACATCGCCCCTCACATTGCCCCTCACACCTGCCCGTGCACATCGCCCCTCACATCGCCTCTCACCCCTGCCCGCGCACCCGCAATTCACCCCTGCCCGCGCATCCGCCCCTCACACCTGGCTGCGCACCCTCCCCTCACACCTGCCTGCGCACCCGCCCCTCACCCCTGCCTGCGCACCCGCCCCTCACCCCTGCCCGCGCACCCGCCCCTCACCCCTGCCCGCGCACCCGCCCCTCACCCCTGGCCGCTCACCCGCCCCTCACCCCTGCCCGCACACATCGCCCCTCACCACTGCCCGCACACATCGCCCTCACCCCTGCCCGATTACACGCCCTCACCCCTGCCCGTGCACCCGCCCCCCAATCCTGCCTTTGCACTACGCCCCTCACCCCTGCCCATGATCATCGCCCCCCGTGCACATCGCCCCCCGTGCACATCGCCCCCCCGTGCACATCGCCGCTAACACCTGCCCGTGCACTTCGCCCCTCACATCGCTCCTCACCCATGCCCGTGCACTTCGCTCCTCACATCGCCCCTCACCCCTGCCCTTCTACATGCCCATCTCCCCTGCCCGTGCGCAGACCCTCACCCCTGCCCGTGCACAGACCCTCACCCGTGCCCGTGCAATTCGCCCCTCACCTCTGCCCGCGCACCCGCCCCTAACCCCTGCCCGCGTTCCCGCCCCTAACCCCTGCCCGCGCACTCGCCCCGCGCACTTGCCCCTCACCCCTCCCCGCACACAACGGCTCAGACCCCTGCCTGCACACATCGCCCTCACCCCTGCCCGTGTACATGCCCCTCACTCCTGCCCGTGCACCCACCCCTCACTCCTGCCTGTGCACCCACCCCTCACTCCTGCCCGTGCACAACGCCCCTCACCCCTGACCGTGCACACGCCCCTCACTCCTGCTCGTGCACAGACCCTCACCCCTGCCTGTGCACAGACCCTCACCCATGCCCGTGCAATTCGCCCCTCACCTCTGTCCGCGCACCCGCCCCCACCCCTCCCTAACACCTCTCACCCCTCCCCGCACACATCGGCTCAGACCCCTGCCCGTATACACGCCCCTCACTCCTACCCGTGCACGCACCCCTCACTCCAGCCCGTGCACCCACCCCTCACTCCTGCCCGTGCACCCACCCCTCACTCCTGCCCGTGCACCCACCCCTCACCCCTGCCCGTGCACCCACCCCTCACCCCTGCCCGTGCACCCATCCCTCACCCCTGCCCGTGCACCCACCCCTCACCCCTCACCCCTGCCCGTGCACATCGCCCCTCACCCCTGCACATCGACCCGGCCCCCTGCACATCGCCCCTCACCCCTGCACATCGACCCTGACCCCTGCCCGTGGACCCACCCCTCAACCCTGCCCGCACACATCGCCCCTCACTTCTACCCGCACACATCGTCCCTCACCCCTGCCCGTGTACATGCCCTCACCCCTGCCGTGTACACGCCCTCTCCGCTGCCCGTGCACCTGCCCCCTACTCCTGGCGTGCACCCGCCCCCCCCTCCTGCCCATGCACTACGCCCCTCACCCCTGCCCGTGCACATCGCCCCCCGTGCACATCGCCCCCTGTGCACATCGCCCCCCTGTGCACATCGCCCCTCACCCCTGCCTGTGCACAGACCCTCACCCGCCCGCGCACCCGCCCCCTACCCATACACGCGCACCCGCCCCCTACCCCTACCCGCGCACCCGCCCCTACCCCTACCCGCGCACCCGCCCCCTACCCCTACCCGCGCACTCGCCCCTCACCCCTGCCCGCACACACCGCCCCTCACCCCTGCCCGCACACACCGCCCCTCACCCCTGCCCGCACACACCGCCCCTCACCCCTGCCCGCACACATCGCCCCTCACTCCTACCCGTGCACATCGCCCCTCACCCCTGCCCGTGCACAGACCCTCACCCGCCCGCGCACCCGCCCCCTACCCATACACGCGCACCCGCCCCCTACCCCTACCCCCCTGTGCACATGGCCACCTGTGCACATGGCCACCTGTGCACATGGCCACCTGTGCACATGGCCACCTGTGCACATCGCCCCTCACACCTGCCCGTGCACATCGCCCCTCACATTGCCCTTCACCCCTGCCCGTGCACATCGCCCACGTGCATATCACCCCCGGTGCACATCGCCCCCGTTGCCATCGCCCCCGTGCATATCGCACCCCGTGCACCTGCCGCTCACCCCTGCCCATGCACCTGCCTCTCACCCCTGCCCGTGCACCCGCCGCTCATTCCTGCCCGTGCACAAGCCCCTCACCCCTGCCCGTGCACATCGCCCCAAATCACTGCACGTGCACATCGCCCCTCACCCCTGCCCGTGCACATCGCCCCAAATTACTGCACGTGCACATCGCCCCTCACACCTGCCCGCGTCTAACCCCCCTCACCCCTGCCCGCGCACATCGCCCCTCACCCCTGCCCGCGCACATCGCCCCTCACCCCTGCCCGCGCACATCGCCCCTCACCCCTGCCCGCGCACATCGCCCCTCACCCTGCCCGTGCACATCGCCCCTCACCCCTGCACGTGCACATCGCCCCCGTGCACATCGCCCCCGTGCACATCGCCCCCGTGCACACGGCCCCTGTGCACACGGCCCCTGTGCACACGGCCCCTGTGCACATCGCCCCCGTTCACATCGTCCCCCGTGCACCTGCCGCTCACCCCTGCCCGTGCACCCGCCCCTCACCCCTGCCCCTCACCCCTGCCCGCGCACCCGCTCCTAACCCCTGCCCGCGCACCCGCCCCTAACCCCTGCCCGCGCACTCGCCCGTCACCCCTCCCCGCACACATTGGCTCAGACCCCTGCCAGTATACACGCCCCTCACCCCTGCCCGTGCACCCACTCTTTACTGCTGCCCGTGCACCCACCCCTCACTCCTGCCCGTGCACCCACCCCTCACTCCTGCCCGTGCACCCACCCCTCACTCCTGCCCATGCACCCACCCCTCACTCCTGCCCGTGCACCCACCCCTCACTCCTGCCCGTGCACCCACCTCTGACTCCTGCCCATGCACAGACCCTCATCCCTGCCCTCACCCATGCCCGTGCAATTCACCCATCACCTCTGTCCCCACACCCGCCCCTAACCCCTGCCCGTGCACTCGCCCCTCACCACTCCCCGCACACATTGGCTCAGACCCCTGCCCGTATACACGCCCCTCACCCCTGCCCGTGCACCCACCACTCACTCCTGCCCGTGCACCCACCACTCACTCCTGCCCGGGCACCCACCCCTCACTCCTGCCCGGGCACCCACCCCTCACTCCTGCCCGTGCACCCACCCCTCACTCCTGCCCGTGCACCCACCCCTCACTGCTGCCCGTGCACCCACCCCTCACTCCTGCCCGTGCACCCACCCCTCACTCCTGCCCGTGCACCCACCCCTCACCCCTGCCCGTGCACCCACCCCTCACCCCTGCCCGTGCACCCACCCCTCACCCCTGGCCGTGCACCCACCCCTCACCCCTCACTCCTGCCCGTGCACTCACCCCTCACTCCTGCCCGTGCACTCACCCCTCACTCCTGCCCGTGCACTCACCCCTCACTCCTGCCCGTGCACCCACCCCTCACTCCTGCCCGTGCACCCACCCCTCACTCCTGCCCGTGCACCCACCCCTCACCCCTGCCCGTGCACCCACCCGTCACCCCTGCCCGTGCACTCACCCCTCACCCCTGCCCGTGCACTCACCCCTCACCCCTGCCCGTGCACCAGCCCCTCTCCCCTGCCCGTGCACCAGCCCCTCTCCCCTGCCAGTGCACCAGCCCCTCTCCCCTGCCCGTGCACCAGCCCCTCTCCCCTGCCCGTGCACCAGCCCCTCTCCCCTGCCCGTGCACCAGCCCCTCTCCCCTGCCCGTGCACCCGCCCCTCTCCCCTGCCCGTGCACCAGCCCCTCTCCCCTGCCCGTGCACCAGCCCCTCTCCCCTGCCCGTGCACCCGCCCCTCTCCCCTGCCCGTGCACCCGCCCCTCTCCCCTGCCCGTGCACCCGCCTTTCTCCCCTGCCCGTGCACCCGCCTTTCTCCCCTGCCCGTGCACCCGCCTTTCTCCCCTGCCCGTGCACCCGCCCCTCTCCCCTGCCCGTGCACATTGCCCCTCACACCTGCCCCTGCACCTGCACATCGCCCCTCACACCTGCACATCGCCCCTCACACCTGCACCTGCCCCTGCACCTGCACATCGCCCAACACGCCTGCCCCTGCACCTGCACATTGCCCCTCACACCTGCCCCTGCACCTGCACATCGCCCCTCACACCTGCCCCTGCACCTGCACATCGCCCCTCACACCTGCCCCTGCACCTGCACATCGCCCCTCACCCCTCACCCCTGCCCCTGCACCTGCACATCGCCCCTCACCCCTCCCCCTGAACATCGCCCCTCACCCCTGCCCCTGAACATCGCCCCTCACCCCTGCCCCTGCACATCGCCCCTAACCCTACCCCTGCCCCTTCACATCGCCCCTCACCCCTGCCCCTGCCCCTTCACATCGCCCGTCACCCCTGCCCCTGCCCCTGCCCCTGCCCCTTCACATCGCCCGTCACCCCTGCCCCTGCCCCTGCCCCTTCACATCGCCCCTCACCCCTGCCCCTGCCCCTTCACATCGCCCCTCACAGATGCCCGTGCACATCGCCCCTCACCCCTGCCCTTGCACCCGCCCCTCACCCCTGCCCTTGCACCCGCCCCTCACCCCTGCCCGTGCACCCGTCCCTCACCCCTGCCCGTGCACCCGTCCCTCACCCCTGCCCGTGCACATCGGCCCCCGTGCACATCGGCCCCCGTGCACATCGCTCCTCACCCCTCACCCCTGCCCCTGCACGCGCCCCTTACCCCTGCCCCTGCACGCGCCCCCACCCCTGACCCTGTACGCACCCCTCATCCCTGCGCCTGCACCCGTTCCAACCCTGCCCCTGCACGCGCCCATCTCCCCCGCCCCTTCACCTGCCCCTCACCTCTGCCCCTGCACCCGCCCCTCACCTTTAGCCCTGCACATGCCCCTCACCCCTGCCCCTGCTCCCGCCTCCCACCCCTGCCCCTGCACCCGCCTCCCACTCCTGCCCCTGCACCCACCTCCCACCTATGCCCGTGCATTCCCCCCCCCTCCTCCGTAGCCCACTATTCCATCCTCATGCCTCCAACCCTCTCCAACTGGATTGTCTCTTGTCCCTCCTCTCGTGATCGTTCTCACTCCTCTCAAATGTATGTCAGAAGCCTATTGTCCAATATTCTTGAGTCCTTTCCTGCCAACACCATAAAGAGAAGAGAATATGCTGTGATTGTTTTATAATGTATGTATCCTTTGTTTGTTCATCGATCTGTATCCTCAAATTGTTATGGGTTCCGTTCCATTAATCAGCAACTTTTCCTCGTCTCAACAAAGACTCACTTTTTGTTAATAGTTGTGTACTGATAGAGGCAGCCATTGTGCATATGTCTCTTAAGATGTGATTGTTCAATTGCAGCTGTCAAAGTATGTCATTATAAAATGTCTACTTCTGTTACAAACAGGAATTTCAGAAGAGTTCTTGGAACTGAATAGCTCAAATGCAGCAACGATGGTGGCACTTAATAGTGATATTCTCCTAGGAAGTTCTGCCAGCCAGTGGCATCAAATCACTGTAAGTATGACAGCTTTTGATATAGAAAGCTATGTGACAGTACGTTGATAACGATTTTTTACAAAATTTTTGTAATATGTTGATGGAAGTTAAAGTTTATAATTGTATAAATACTACATCAGGTGATAGGGCAATCAAAATGACTATACATGCATATGGTTAGAATAACCTTAACAGAATACTGTGTGCTATTGTATCCATGCTGGAACTTGTGAACTCTGTGGCTATTAACAGTTGTTGCTGAATAACACAACCGGCCACCGATTTGTGACTATTTGTGTTATTCACTGACAATAAAACTTAGTGCCCATTTACATTTCCCTTAAAGAGTGCAACAAAGCAAACGCTGGTGCGAAAGGGAAAAATCAGAGTGTGATTATGGGTTACAAAGCACACATCAGTTACTTCACACACTGAGACCAAGCTGTCACTTGGCTGAAAAAATGGAGGAAGGGGAAGCATGACTTATTGTCAGAAACAATTTGTTTTTTAGTATGAATTCACATTCCTAACTTAATTAAGGATTAGTGAGAGTAATTATCAAGTCCATCTGGGCCTTGTGCAACAGAAATTAACATAGCAGAACAGTGTGATGAGAAAAGCAGTTACTTATGCTAAGAAGTTACTGGCTACTGTAAGATTCTGTGCCACTGGTGAATCAAAGTCAGCCAAACAACCGTACTTTTTGTATGTAAGTGTGCTCACTGTTGGTAGTACTGTGAATGCAAAGTTCTTACTTTTCTCTTTAATTTTGTCCACTTTGTCTGTGGCATATAGTTGCTCAATTAGCAGCATATTTTGTTTAATGCTGTGTCACTTTTCTTCCTGTCATGGAAATGTTTACTTCTGATGTCAAAAAGACATAGCTTCAGTCCATGTTGTTTAATTAAAACACTTGTGTGTTATTTTCACTGAGTTGCAGTGTTCAGTCTTCACTCTCCTCAAAAGCATATCATCAGTGCACTGCTGGAGTTGTGAAGTGCATAGTTGCAAATTTCTTGAATGCTTCAGCTGCAGTTGGCAGTATTTGCATACCACTGTATGCACTTCGATGCTTTTTTCAGTCCAGTGTGCAGCAGCAGAGTGGGGATAACGGATGTTATCTGTGGATTCTTGCTGTTCACTATAAAGGTGAAGGAATGAAGCACTTCTTTTGTGAAGGAATGAAGCACTTATGAGGGATATAAACTGCTTATAAGGGGCAATCATAGAAAGTAAAAATATGGAATAACTTCATGCTCTTTCTCATAGACCAGTCGTGTGTCTGTAGTTTCTCCCACATCAGTTTTGCCATCCTGTCCCTATATTTAATTATGCTAGAGTACAAAATCCATGATGATGCACCATCTTGAGCAATTGGGAGCTTCAACAAAGATACATTTTGTATTTTTTAAGGTAAAAAGTGCCAGTGAAATAAACAGAAAGTTGGTTGCAGCATTAGGAGATAAAGCTCTAAAGTAAGAAATTATACTTAGATAGTACCAGTGTGGGCATTTAAGTTTCTATTATGGGTTAGAATTGGCTGCCCAGGTAGACAATATGGAAAATTTGTAGTGTGGCACCGAGATGGGGTCTGTGCTTCATTCAGTCTCATTTCACTTTAGTAATGATCATTGAATGACAGATTTCATGAGCTAATGTGAGCCCAAATTATTTAAATTCAAAAAGAGAATGTGGTAGGCACCTTTATTGAATATTTTGTTTGCATGTAACTGATATCGTGAGCTGATCTGAGCTTCAGTTATGTATCAGAAGAGCGTGTATCCACGAAAGCACTGAGAGCTGACACACGTGTCTTTACAGTGTATTCACACTAGAAATTGGTATACAGCTGTCAGGAAGCTTCCAGAACTGTCAGTCAAGTAATACTGCCACTGATTCCTTAGCTTACAGTGGAGATTTTGTGCGAGGACACGGTTGCACTGGCCACATTTTATGCAATATTTGGGTCAAATAGAATTGCTGTCAACATTGCTGCAATGTGGTTGCAATACAAAACTTTTTAGAGATATGGTCAGGCAATATTGCTGATGTCGCAGGTATTTGCCAACATATGCCGAGGGGTTTGCCGGAGTTCACCACTGAGGTTCGAGTCTATTTTCTATTGTACTACAATATCGATCTCTGTCATTCCTGTAAATGCTTTCCTCTCACTCTCATCTTTGTTTCCTACTTCTCTCACACACAGCACTCCTCTGAGTGAAAAATATATTGTATCAATTTTCTTCAAAAGTTTTATGCATACAGAGATGCTTTTAGTAGTAGTAGTAGTAGTAGTAGTAGTAGTAGTAGTAGTTGTTGTTGTGAGTACGATATATACAACAATGGGAAAGCAAACAAACAAGATAACTATGAATTTCATCAGTGCAAGTCATCTACAACCGAGCTGTGGGATGACAAAAGTAATGTATGCAAAGATCGTGGTCTGAACAAGGACAGTCGGCAAGCTGCTGGCAATGAGGTTGAATTGTCAAAAGATAAATTTGTTCCAGTTGGCCTGTCTATCTGAATCTTTTCTTAACAAAAGCGAGTGTTTTTCTGTTTACTTGTGTTACATAGACAGCACTTCATGTTCTCGTGCTTTTTTTAAATGAAAACTGGATAGGTGTTGCAGGATTTTAGCCATTCAGTCAGTGGGATGGTACGAAATGCCTCAGTAAGTGTGTTTAAGTCGAGGTCCAGCAGTACGCTGTCTGGGCACAGCAGAAAGGTGAGGTTAGGTGCTTTACCCACTCGACCTACCTCACAGGGCAGTGCATGCTATGGTGCAAGTTGTTACAATTAGAATAGTGAAAATTCCTTACAATTGCTACTGCAGAAGGTTCACTACAGTGGACTTCCGTATTGCTACATTACCGCTACGTAAAACTGAACCATGGACCTTGCTGTTGGTGGGGAGGCTTGCGTGCCTCAGCAATACAGATGGCTGTACCATAGGTGCAACAACAACGGAGGGGTATCTGTTGAGAGGCCAGACAAACGTGTGGTTCCTGAAGAGGGGCAGCAGCCTTTTCAGTAGTTGCAGGGGCAACAGTCTGGATGATTGACTGATCTGGCCTTGTAACACTAACCAAAACGGCCTTGCTGTGCTGGTACTGCGAACGGTTGAAAGCAAGGGGAACCTACAGCCGTAATTTTTCCCGAGGGCATGCAGCTTTACTGTATGGTTAAATGATGATGGCGTCCTTTTGGGTAAAATATTCCGGAGGTAAAATAGTCCCCCATTAGGATCTCCGGGTGGGGACTACTCAAGAGGACGTCGTTATCAGGAGAAAGAAAACTGGCGTTCTATGGATCGGAGCGTGGAATGTCAGATCCCTTAATCGGGCAGGTAGGTTAGAAAACTTAAAAAGGGAAATGGATAGGTTAAAGTTAGATGTAGTGGGAATTAGTGAAGTTCGGTTGCAGGAGGAACAAGACTTTTGGTCAGGTGAATACAGGGTTATAAATACCAAATCAAATAGGGGTAATGCAGGAGTAGGTTTAATAATGAATAAAAAAATACGAGTGCGGGTAAGCTACTACAAACAGCATAGTGAACGCATTATTGTGGCCAAGATAGACACGAAGCCCACACCTACTACAAGTTTATATGCCAACTAGCTTTGCAGATGATGAAGAAATTGATGAAATGTATGATGAGATAAAAGAAATTATTCAGGTAGTGAAGAGGGATGAAAATTTAATAGTCATGGGTGACTGGAATTCGAGAGTAGAAAAAGGGAGAGAAGGAAACATAGTAGGTGAATATGGATTGGGGGAAAGAAATGAAAGAGGAAGCCGTCTGGTAGAATTTTGCACAGAGCATAACTTAATCATAGCTAACACTTGGTTCAAGAATCATAAAAGAAGGTTGTATACGTGGAATAATCCTGGAAATACTAGAAGGTATCAGATAGATTATATAATGGTAAGACAGAGATTTAGGAACCAGATATTAAATTGTAAGACATTTCCAGGGGCAGATGTGGACTCTGACCACAATCTATTGGTTATGAGCTGTAGATTAAAACTGAATAAACTGCAAAAATGTGGGAATTTAAGGAGATGGGATCTGGACAAACTGATTAAACCAGAGGTTGTACAGAGTTTCAGGGAGAGCATAAGGGAACAATTGACAGGAATGGCGGAAAGAAATACAGTAGAAGAAGAATGGGTAGCTCTGAGGGATGAAGTAGTGAAGGCAGCAGAGGATCAAGTAGGTAAAAAGATGAGGGCTAGTAGAAATCCTTGGGTAACAGAAGAAATACTGAATTTAATTGATGAAAGGAGAAAATATAAAAATGCAGTAAATGAAGCAGGCAAAAAGGAATACAAACGTCTCAAAAATGAGATCGACAGGAAGTGCAAAATGGCTAAGCAGGGATGGCGAGAGGACAAATGTAAGGACGTAGAGGCTTATCTCACTAGGGGTAAGATGGATACTGCCTACAGGAAAATTAAAGAGACCTTTGGAGAAAAGAGAACCACTTCTATGAATATCAAGAGCTCAGATGGAAACCCAGTTCTAAGCAGAGAAGGGAAAGCAGAAAGGTGGAAGGATTATATAGAGGGTCTATACAAGGGCGATGTACTTGAGTACAGTATTCTGTAAATGGAAGAGGATGTAGATGAAGATGAAATGGGAGATACGATACTGCGTGAAGAGTTTGACAGAGCACTGAAAGACCTGAGTCGAAACAAGGCCCCCGGAGTAGACAACATTCCATTGGAACTACTGACGGCCTTGGGAGAGCCAGTCCTGACAAAACTCTACCATCTGGTGAGCAAGATGTATGAGACAGGCAAAATACCCTCAGACTTCAAGAAGAATATAATAATTCCAATCCCAAAGAAAGCAGGTGTTGACAGATGTGAAAATTACCGAACAATCAGTTTAATAAGCCACAGCTACAAAATACTAACGCGAATTCTTTACAGATGAATGGAAAAACTAGTAGAAGCCAACCTTGAGGAAGATCAGTTTGGATTCCATAGAAATATTGGAACATGTGAGGCAATACTGACCTTACGACTTATCTTAGAAGAAAGATTAAGGGAAGATAAACCTACGTTTCTAGCATTTGTAGACTTAGAGAAAGCTTTTGACAATGTTGAGTGGAAAACTCTCTTTCAAATTCTAAAGGTGGCAGGGGTAAGATACAGGGAGCGAAAGGCTATTTACAATTTGTACAGAAACCAGATGGTAGTTATAAGAGTCGAGGGACATGAAAGGGAAGCAGCGGTTGGGAAGGGAGTGAGACAGGGTTGTAGCCTGTCCCCGATGTTATTCAATCTGTATATTGAGCAAGCAGTAAAGGAAACAAAAGAAAAATTTGGAGTAGGTATTAAAATCCATGGAGAAGAAATAAAAACTTTGAGGTTCGCCGATGACATTGTAATTCTGTCAGAGACAGCAAAGGACTTGGAAGAGCAGCTGAACGGAATGTACAGTGTCTTGAAAGGAGGATATAAGATGAACATCAACAAAAGCAAAACGAGGATAATGGAATGTAGTCGAATTAAGTCGGGTGATGCTGAGGGAATTAGATTAGGAAATGAGACACTGAAAGTAGGAAAAGAGTTTTGCTATTTAGGGAGTAAAATAACCGATGATGGTCGAAGTAGAGAGGATATAAAATGTAGACTGGCAACGGCAAGGAAAGCGTTTCTGAAGAAGAGAAATTTGTTAACATCGAGTATAGATTTAAGTGTTAGGAAGCCGTTTCTGAAAGTATTTGTATGGAGCGTAGCCATGTATGGAAGTGAAACATGGACGATAAATAGTTTGGACAAGAAGAGAATAGAAGCTTTCGAAATGTGGTGCTACAGAAGAATGCTGAAGTTTAGATGGGTAGATCACATAACTAATGAAGAGGTATTGAATAGAATTGGGGAGAAGAGGAGTTTGTGGCACACCCTGACACGAAGAAGGGATCGGTTGGTAGGACATGTTCTGAGGCATCAAGGGATCACAAATTTAGCATTGGAGGGCAGTGTGGAGGGTATGTACTGCACTTCTCTGAGGGAGAAAGAGGTAGGGGAGGTGATGAGGACCTGTCTGTAGTCGAAAGTTCACGTAGTGGAAGGTGCTACATCTCCCTGAGCTATATAGCACATTATTATTATTATTACTTTTATTATTATTATTATTATTATTATTATTATTATTTCTTTCTATTCTCAGACGTTATGTCTGGTCAAAAATGGACAGTGACGCGGACCTTGATCAAGCGTGACTTCCTTTTAACTGTACGGTATATGTTATATTGCATTTAGGAACTTTCGGGTCATTGAACATGTATCAATAATTACAGATTTTTGTAGTTGTATATATATGTTTGGATGTAGCTGTATTGCATTGATGTACTGGTGGATATTGTGAGGTATGACTCCTGTAGTTGATAGTATAATTGGTATAATGTCGACTTTATCCTGATGCCATATGTCCTTGACTTCCTCAGCCAGTTGGATGTATTTTTCAATTTTTTCTCCTGTTTTCTTCTGTACATTTGTTGTGTTGGGTATGGATATTTCAATTAGTTGTGTTAATTTCTTCTTTTTATTGGTGAGTATGATGTCAGGTTTGTTATGTGGTGTTGTTTTATCTGTTATAATCATTCTGTTCCAGTATAATTTGTATTCATCATTCTCCAGTACATTTTGTGGTGTGTACTTGTATGTGGGAACGTGTTGTTTTATTAGTTTATGTTTTATGGCAAGTTGTTGATGTATTATTTTTGCTACATTGTCATGTCTTCTGGGGTATTCTGTATTTGCTAGTATTGTACATCCGCTGGTGATGTGATCTACTGTTTCTATTTGTTGTTTGCAAAGTCTGCATTTATCTGTTGTGGTATTGGGATCTTTAATAATATGCTTGCTGTAATATCTGGTGTTTATTGTTTGATCCTGTATTGCAATCATGAATCCTTCCGTCTCACTGTATATATTGCCTTTTCTTAGCCATGTGTTGGATGCGTCTTGATCTATGTGTGGCTGTGTTAGATGATACGGGTGCTTGCCATGTAGTGTTTTCTTTTTCCAATTTACTTTCTTTGTATCTGTTGATGTTATGTGATCTAAAGGGTTGTAGAAGTGGTTATGAAATTGCAATGGTGTAGCTGATGTATTTATATGAGTGATTGCTTTGTGTATTTTGCTAGTTTCTGCTCGTTCTAGAAAGAATTTTCTTAAATTGTCTACCTGTCCATAATGTAGGTTTTTTATATCTATAAATCCCCTTCCACCTTCCTTTCTGCTTAATGTGAATCTTTCTGTTGCTGAATGTATGTGATGTATTCTATATTTGTGGCATTGTGATCGTGTAAGTGTATTGAGTGCTTCTAGGTCTGTGTCACTCCATTTCACTACTCCAAATGAGTAGGTCAATACTGGTATAGCATAAGTATTTATAGCTTTTGTCTTGTTTCTTGCTGTCAATTCTGTTTTCAGTATTTTTGTTAGTCTTTGTCTATATTTTTCTTTTAGTTCTTCTTTAATATTTGTATTATCTATTCCTATTTTTTGTCTGTATCCTAGATATTTATAGGCATCTGTTTTTTCCATCGCTTCTATGCAGTCGCTGTGGTTATCCAATATGTAATCTTCTTGTTTAGTGTGTTTTCCCTTGACTATGCTATTTTTCTTACATTTGTCTGTTCCAAAAGCCATATTTATATCATTGCTGAATACTTCTGTTATCTTTAGTAATTGGTTGAGTTGTTGATTTGTTGCTGCCAGTAGTTTTAGATCATCCATGTATAGCAAATGTGTGATTTTGTGTGGGTATGTTCCAGTAATATTGTATCCATAATTTGTATTATTTAGCATGTTGGATAGTGGGTTCAGAGCAAGACAGAACCAGAAAGGACTTAATGAGTCTCCTTGGTATATTCCACGCTTAATCTGTATTGGCTTTGATGTGATGTTATCTGAATTTGTTTGGATATTAAGTGTGGTTTTCCAGTTTTTCATTACTATGTTTAGAAACTGTATCAATTTAGGATCTACTTTGTATATTTCCAATATCTGTAGTAACCATGAGTGGGGTACACTATCAAAGGCTTTTTGGTAATCAATGTATGCGTAGTGTAGGGACCTTTGTTTAGTTTTAGCTTGATATGTCACCTTTGTATCTATTATCAGTTGCTCTTTACATCCTCGTGCTCCTTTGCAGCAGCCTTTTTGTTCTTCATTTATAATTTTGTTCTGTGTTGTATGTGTCATTAATTTCTGTGTGATGACTGAAGTTAATATTTTGTATATTGTTGGTAGGCATGTTATGGGGCGATATTTGGCTGGGTTTGCTGTGTCTGCTTGATCTTTAGGTTTCAGATAGGTTATTCCATGTGCAAGTGTATCAGGGAATGTGTATGGGTCTGCAATGTAACTGTTAAATAATTTAGTTAGATGTGAATGTGTTGAGGTGAACTTCTTTAGCCAGTAATTTGCTATTTTATCATTTCCAGGGGCTTTCCAATTGTGTGTAGAATTAATTGCTCGGGTGACTTCATGTTGCAAAATTATCACTTCAGGCATTTGTGGTATCATCTTGTATGTGTCTGTTTCTGCTTGTATCCACCGTGCATGCCTGTTATGTTGTACCGGGTTTGACCATATGTTGCTCCAGAAGTGTTCCATGTCTGTTATGTTTGGTGGATTGTCTATTTTAATGTGTGTGTTATCCATTGTTTGGTAAAATCTCTTTTGGTTTGTGTTGAATGTTTGGTTTTGTTTCCTTCTATTTTCACTTTTTTTGTATCTTCTAAGTCGTTTGGCCAATGCTTGCAATTTCTGCTTTTTTTCATCTAATTGCTCTATTGCTTCTTGTTGTGAGATTTTACCTAACCTTTTTCGTTTTTTGTCTGATATTTCATTTCTTATAAATTGTGTTAGCTGTCCGATGTCTTTTCTCAGTTTTTCTATTCTGATCTGTAGCCTGTGTTGCCATGCTGGTTTTGTGGGTTTCTTCTGTGTGTTGGTTTGTTCTGATCTCTGCCTAGTGTGTATATTTAGTGTAGTGAGTGCTCCTATATAAACCAGTAGTTGTAACTCTTCCATAGTTGTGTTTTCATTTATTTTGTTGTGTATGATTGTGTTGATAGTTTTTATTGTTGTTTCGGCTTGTGGGTTATTTGGCGGTCTATGCAAGAATGGTCTAATGTCTGTATTTGTGTCTTTGTATTCTATATATGTCAGCTGAAATTTCTCTTCTATATCTAACACGTGTGTCTCTTTGTGTTCTATTTGTGCTTGTTCTGGTGGCTGTCTTAAGATTTCGTTTTCCTCTGATTGTTTAATTGATGCGTGTTGGTCTTTGTTTGTTTGCTCTGGGATGTTTGAGTCCATTACTATATTTTCTTCTTCTTCTGATTGCACATTATTTTGTTCCAGTATTTGTTGTACTTGTTGTTTGATGTTTTCTAATTCTGACTGGGGTATCCTGTTATTTTTTATTATTACACGGATCTGATCAGCTAGTCGTTGTTCTGTTAAAAATTTTAATTCCGGGTATCTGGTAATAAATGTTGTGTATACTTGTGATCTGTATCCAGTTGTGTTGGTTCCTAGGTTTGTTGCTTGGTAATAACAGAACATGAGGTGTCGATTAACTTCATCTGACCATCTCATCCTCTGTCTTTGTTTTCCTTCTAGGGTGGTTGCAGGAAGCATATCCTGCAAAACACCTCTATTTGGATTTAAATCATTCATTATTATTATTATTATTATTATTATTATTATTATTATTATTATTATTAGTCGTAAAGCTCCCAACATGGAAGACGCTAAGTAAAGATGGTTCACTTCTGGGGCTTCTTATTCTTCTTGTTTGCCCACCAGGTCTTCATTCTTTGCGAGAATTCAGCTTTTCTTTCTTCGCTCCATTTTGTTCCAGTTCTCGGCGCTTTTGTCTCTGGTTTGACCTCCCATTTGTCAACTTTAAGTTTGAAATTGTTTCTTTTGTTCATGTCTTCAGTAGTAATGTTGGCTAATTCCAGATCTTTCTTTACATTTTTGATCCATTCTCCTCCATTAACAAGGGATGCTACGTATCTTACTATTCTTTTTGTAAGTCTGTGATCGGGAAGTCTCATTATGTGGCCATAGAATTTTAGACACCTCTTCCTCATGTCTATCTCTATGTTAGAATATTCTTCAATTTTAGAATTTTTCTGTAATCTATACCCCTCTTTGGTCCATCTTGGTCCCAGAATTTTCCTAATGATTTTCCTTTCCTCTTTCTTCAGGTTTTCCATATCTGTTTTTCTTTTAAGTGTCAAGGTTTCGCTGGCATGTAGCATTATTGGTTTAATTACCGACTTATAATGTTTAATTTTTGTATTTATAGATAGACATTTTTTATTGTAAATGTTTTGGACCAGCCCTAGACCCCTACGAGCTTTTAATATTCTTTCTTGTTGTGAGTATTTTTCAGAAATTATCTCTCCTAAATATTTAAAGTATGGTACCCTCTTAATTTCTCCATATTTGGTTTGTAACTTAGAAATTTCTAGATTTGTTGTTGTAAACACAGTTTTCTCAAAAGATATTTGTAGGCCAACTTTTCCTGCACACTCTTTTAAGGTTTCTATCTATTTGACTGCCATTTCACTAGAATCTGCCATTATTGCAAGATCGTCTGCGTAGGCTAAGTAGGGGATTTGTAGGTCATCTTTTTTGGTTCCCAGTGATATTGGTTTCCAGTACTTTTCTTTTTTGAGTTCTTTTTCCCATTCTGCCATGATTCTATCCAGAACTAAGTTAAATAACAGAGGTGATAATCCATCACCTTGCCTAACCCCAGTTTTTATCTCAAATGATTTTGAAAGTTTTCCCATGAATTTCACTTTGCATTTTGTATTTGTTAATGTCTGCTCTATGATGTTCCGTGTCTTCTTATCCAGTCCTTGATCTTCAAGAATTTTAAATAGTGTGGGTCTGTGAATTGAATCATATGCCTTTTTAAAGTCGACAAAGACATATACTGTAGGCTTCCTTCGCATTTGTCTCATCCTTGTAATCAATTTCAAGTTTAAAATTTGTTCTGGACATGATCTGTTTGGTCTGAAACCAGCTTGGAAATCTGAGATTTTGGGTTCTAGCAGTTTTTGTGTTCTTTCAAGAAGACAAGCTGATAATATCTTGTATGTGACGGCAAGTAAGGAGATTCCTCTATAGTTGTTCACATCCGATTTATCCCCTTTTTTATGTAACGGATGTATTAGGGCACATTTCCAATCTTCTGGTATTTCTTCAGTAACCCATATGTTTTGAATAATTTTAACTAGCTCATTTCTTGAGTTAGACCCTAGACTTTTGAGAAATTCGGCTACAATTCCATCTTCTCCTGATGCTTTGTTATTTTTGAGTTTGTTTATGTGTTTGATAATTTCTTCTTCAGTTGGCGGTACAGAGTCTTGCTGTTGCGGGGCTTTAGTGCTGGATATTGGAAGAGCTTCTGTTGGTTCTGGACAGTTTAGTAGCGTTTCAAAATATTTGGCTAATTCTTCACAGTTTTCTTCGTCGCTTAGTGCCAGATTCCCATCTGATTTCCGAAAACAGACATTTTGAGGGATATACCCTTTAATTTGGTTTGCAAAAGTTTTGTAGAACCCATGCGTATTATAATTTTTAAAATCTGCTTCTATTGATTCCAGTTGCTGAGTTACATACTTTCTCTTCTCTTGTCTAATAAGTTTATTTGAAAGTTTCCGTGTTTCTAAAAAGTTTTGAAGAGTTTTCTCATTTTTATTTGAACTGTACTTCGCAAAGGCTTCTGTACGAACTTGAATTGCGTTTTCGCATTCCATATTCCACCACGGATTTTTGTGCTTCTTCTTCAATGGTATTTGCTCCTTCGCTATTTTTGTGATTTTTTCCTTGAATGTTTCCCAGTTGTTTGCAGGAGAATTTTCCCATTTTTTAATTGTTTCTGATTCTGTTAGTTTTTGTAGGTCAAATTTTGGAATTGCTGGTGGAATTCTTGGTGTTTTCCTTCTTGGGGTGAATTGGACCCGAACTCTTGTGAGATAATGATCTGAGTCAATATTTGCACCTCTCCTAACCTGGATATCTCTGATCTCTTTTTGGAAGTTATATGAGATGGCCACATGGTCAATTTGAAATTCTCCCAATTGGCTTATAGGGGATCTCCAGGTCTTCTGTTTTCTTGGTTTCTTATTGAACGACGTTGAGCTGATTTTCATGTTGAATTGTTGACAAAGTTGGATTAGTCGCATGCCATTTTTGTTGGTCAATTTGTGTGCTAGGTATAGCCCAACCGTCTTCCTGTATTTCTTTTCTCTGCCAATCTATGCATTGAAATCTCCAAGAAGTATTTTGACATCATTCCTCGGTATCTTTGACATTTCAAGTTCTAATCGTTCCCAAAATTTATCCACATTGTCTAGGTCCTTTCTATTGTCAATGTTGCAGGGTGCGTGAACATTAATTAGGGTGTAATATTTATTCTTGTGTTTCAACCTAAGAAACATTAGTCTATTGCTAATAGTTTTTACAGATTTTACAAATTTAACTGAGGATTTTTCGACCATAAAGGCCATACCAAGCATGTTTGCCCCTTTACCAATTTTTCTGTCCGTTCCACTTTTGAAAATTCTGAAGCCATTGTAGTCAGTGATTTGATTATCAGGAAATCTGGTCTCTTGTACTGCTAGGATTTGGATTTTCAGCTTCTTTAATTCTTCTGTTAATGTGTATAATTTTCCCGTTTGTATTAGTGTCCGTATGTTTACTGTTCCAATGTAATCTTCATTTTTGGGAAGTTTTCCAGAGTGCTCCGATCCACTCACAAGTCGTGAAGGTCCGGTCTCCCCAGAATCCGATAGACCGGTTGCCACCTTTCTGCTAGGTGGGTGGATTTCACCACCTGGGGTACTTTTGTTATTACATACACGAACCATGATTTTACTTGTAATTGTATTTTGGTCTGACATGTGCCAGTTGGTAGGATCAAGGTTGTGGAGCCTTGAAACACAAATCAGCCGCCACTAACATGTGGAACAGACGCTGTCGGGAAACCGCCACTGACATGTGGAACCGTCGTGCCCTAGTTTGCTAGTTTTGGTCCACCCCGGGTATTTTATTTCCCGGTACCCACTATATTTGGTGAGCATTCCCCTATCCGCCACCTGGGGAGGCGCCTGGTAGGAGACTAGCAACTCCCCCAGGTATTATTATTATTATTATTATTATTATTATTATTATTAAATAATTTGATTGGATAGATATAAAATCTACTCACCAAGCGGCAGCTGAACACACACATAAAAGAAAATTATTATTAATCAAGCTTTTTCAGGCAGAACTGTTGAAGGGGAAGGAAGAAGGGTGAAGGAAAATAACTGGAGAGGTCTAGAAAAATGGGTAGGTTTTGGGAAAGTCTCCTTTTCTTCTCATCCTTTGTGGCAAGTCTCCGTTAACCCACGGATTTGTGTGACTTTCCTATAGCACTAGTCCAGGATGTCTCAGCCTGTCTTGTCACAGAACCTTCAAAATCTCTGGTTCTGTCCTTCCACTCAACTGAGAACCAAAGGGGCACAATCAGTTCTGGGTACAGTACTGCAAATTGTGAACTTTGTTGAAACTCCATACGCAAGGGTTGTCTTCTCAACCTCCTCTCCCTGACACTGGAATGACCTGAGAACGATATTGGAGCCCAGACGACAGACATCATTTGTTCCAACGTGCGCCACAATCTGCAGTTGGTTGCAACCTATTCCCTCAGTGGCTGCCGGAATAGCCTCTTCAACATGTTGAATGAGGCCCCTGGGCACACACACTGAGTGCACCTGGCATCCTTTCCTTACATTTCTCTAAGGGCTATCATCATTCACCATACGTTTGAATTGCCAACGATTAATAGACCCCTACCCTTTCATGCTTGCCTCCTCTTGACATAGGATAAAACAGGTTTCTCCAAAACAGGCTCAGTTTCAATTTCAGTGAAAGACAGTACCTCAGACTTATTGGGTAGGCAGATTGGAACAGCACCCTGAGTCCTTCCTGGTCCCCATCCGCCCTGTACAGGGTGCCTGGTACCATTATAACAGGTACACGTTTCTCAGGAGCTCTTCAACACACTCGGGAGCTCTCCAGCACACCGATTTGCAGCAGCTGCCAATTATTTGACAACAATAAGGGTGATTTCCAGCTGCTTATGAATGTCAACCAACTCATCCCATGTTTGAGAACAGCATTCATGGTAGGGCAGCATTTTGGCTGGAGTAATGTATGACAAGGCAGTAAACAAATAACTTTAAATTGACTCCAATGATTATCTTGTAATCTGTTGAGCTAAAAAGTTGCTAATTTCCTATAAGAATAGAAGCAAATACAGAAAACAGAATTTCTGTAAAGGCAACACAAGAATTTGTGGTAAAAATGACTACTTTTCTAAAATGTTTTGAGGTTAATTACAGTTGTTAGCATGCTCGAAAACAGAGCTAATTTACAATAAATGCAGACAATATGTAGAGCTACTCCTCTTTAATGGAAAGCTACATGTAATACAATATGTTAGAATATCTAGCACAGTAACTAAATCACAAATGCCAACTTTCTACAAATTGCTCATAGGTTATGCAGAGGACAATGGTAGTGTCTGAAAATTCTCAATGCATATTTATTTGCATTGATATACAATGAAATTCTGGGGTGATGATTTCTTCAGCAGAACTGTGAACCCCACATGCTGATTTGTTCCAAAATAAGTTCGTATGCAAAACACTCATATTGGTAATTAACAAAAATATAGTTTTGTAAGTGTCCAAAAATTCTCAAAAATAACCTGTTTCTCATGTAATGGCATAATGAAATGAGAATGAATGTTTTGAATGAGGATAGGCATACTATTCTCAAAAATTTTAAAAGAGCACAAATAAGTTTAAGCCTGTAATTGATGGTAACAGTACAACTTTATCGCGGCACACGAGAATGTTCAAAATTTCACAATATATATCACAATGCAAACGGGTGTTGATACAATCAGTGAAACATTATGCAGAAGCAACGTGAACAGTAATTATTAAGTATGATAATTGTAAAAGTATTTGTATGTATCTTATTTCTGTTCTTTTGATGATGTTTCTTTTCTGATATCTTCCTCCAGAAATAATTTATCTCATACAAGGGGCTGTGTCACCTCATCATCACCACCACTTTCGTACAGATTTATGATGTGTGCAGGGCTTGATAAGAAAGGAAATTGACAGGATTGGGAGCTCCTGATGGCCAAGCATGTAGAAAAAATAGCATTTTTTGCACAGGTCAGGCAAGACGTGAGCCATTTATTTTAGCGCAGTTTCCACATTGTGGTTAGTGCAGTAGGGAGAGTACAGAACAGTAGTCAGGGGGTTATGAGATCGAACCTGACATTGAAAATTTTTTGTTTTTATTTTTATGTTGTTTACACTGCAAATAAACTGAAATAATGCTCAGAATTTATTAACATATTCCTAAGACAAGAAAAGGGAAGACAAAGGAAATTTTGGTATTTGCAAATAAATTTATGTGCAGAGATTTTAATGCATAAATGAGAACTTCTTATACAAAATTAGATCCTTTTATAATTTTTTAGTTGACTTATGCAGGCTGGAGTGATACTCATAAAAAAAGGGAAAGCATAATTACATAAAAGTTTCTCTTGAAAAACAGACCTGGTTTCCATTCATAAAAGTTTCTCTCTCATCACACTGTTTGGCAGCAAACAATGCATAATTCAAAATTTTATCAAATATTGGCAAGAATAGATAGTGATGTACAATGAAATGTATTTTGAAAAAGTCCTCTTACACTTCAAAATGAAACTAATGCAGTACAAAGTCCAAAACACTTTAATTACAGTCCCTTCTCAAAATGTTATTTGCAGTCCTCGTGGACGTACAGCCTTTCCTTTGAAATTTATTTCCAGTCCCAAATTTTCCTTTGCTTTCCTTTTCATGCATTTTATGAAAACATCAATAAATACAATATATTTAGCATTATTTCAGTTTATTGCTGCATAAGTAATGTAAAATTTGAAAATTTAAAAAAATAAATAAAAAAGTTTCCACATAGACACTCGATACCAAGACCTCAGGATTACTGTTCTCTAACCTTCCCACTGCACTGACTGCCTCCTGGAAATCACGCTAACATAAAAGCCTTGTGCCTTTTCCAAAGCACACCAAATATGCTATTTTTTTTCTAAATGCCTGACCGTCTGGAGCTTCCACTCCTGCCTCTTTCATTTCTGGCCAAGCCCTGCATATACCATAATTCTGGTCGAAATCAGTAATGACAAGTAGGTATGGTCCCCTTGTTAGCCTGTTCTGTTTCATTTGGTAGAAATTTTTAAAAAAGTCACTTTTCTATTTCCTGTGTTGTTGTTGTTGTTGTTGTTGTTGTTTATGAACCTTCATATATTTTATTTCCAGATCAAAACTCCTGTTCAAGGAAGCAAGAGAAAATATGTCCTCATGGCCATTAACAGAAGAATATCGCCGCTGAAAATTAATCCTTATTTTGTAAGTAGGCCTCGTCTTTTATATCTCAGTTGTATGTTGACACATTTTTCTTAAACTATTATTGTAGTTAGACACTGTAGTAAACTATAGTATATATCAATAAATTGTTTTGAAAACATAATATAGTGGGACAGATGAAAAGTCTACTCACGAAGGAGGGTGGGAGAAAACACCCATAACAGCTAAGGAAATGTGCAGGCCATCGCAGCCAATGAGTTATTCTCCTGAAAAGGGTTGAAGGGGCAGGAAAAGGTGAGAAGGAAAAGAACTGGCAAGGTTTAGGAAAACCAGAGCTCAGGTCAGAGGCTATATACCAGACAGGATGAGAAGGAAAAGCTTAATGTTGGGACTGCACAAGATGAGATTTGAAACCGTATGAGCTTGGAGGTGGAAGATGGGTAATAATCAAGACAGAGATAACTGACAAAACAGCATGCAAAAGTTGATAAGAATGGAAAGCTAATTGCATTGCACATGTGGTCTAGAGGTTCCCGATTGGCTGTCGCGGATTTTGATAAAATTTTGTGTGAACAAGCACATGTGTTCTTAATCAACATTGATAAAATTTCATGATTATTAATTCAATACTTCTGGAGGTATAATCATTTGTTAGACTCCATAGTGCAGCTATCAGCAGGGCATCAGTGAGTTTTTAGCAGCTTGGATACATAATATCTCCAGTAATATTTTCTTGAAAGAAACAAAACTGGGTCATCTTGTATAACTTTTTGCACTCTCTTTAATGAAATAATAATAATAAAAGATTTCCTGGACAATTTACATTTGGATAATTTGAAGCAAAGTCAGCCAAAAACAATAGATGCTCAAAAAAATGTGGAGCTTAGCTTTTTATATCTCCAGAAGTCACTGCGGGATACCCCTGAGACCTTGCACACTGTAACTTATCAATACAAGGTATTAGAGTACAAAATTTTGTTTTTCTAATGATTAAAATTGATTACAAGTCGACAATTTTTCAAAAAAATCCAAAACTGCCTTTTTTGGCCTGCTTTTACAAAATAGAGTTTCCTGCAAACACTGTAAACCATTTTCATTAGAACATTAGAAATATCATGTTCTAAACCACCTAAAAAACTATATTTGGTTTTGCAGTGTGACCATATAAGGTTCTAAATAACAGCAACAAAGTGGAAGTGCATTGAAAATGGGCCCGTATTCCACTGGTACTGAAATTAAATCTGACGTCTTTTATTATGTTCTGTAATTGTTTACTACACTCTGGGGAAGGAGATATCAAAAAATCTGCTTGACAAGGAAGTGAGCTAAAAGCTGAATAACTTGAAAAATTTCAAAGGAGGAGTGTCTTTTGTCACAACACATCATAGTGTATTTTAGTTTTTATGCTATAACTATGGAATGAAACTGGTTTTAAGCTTCACAGTTTAACTTGCATTGCCAAGGCAGTGAAGACCATGGTAGTAAAATTGTTGCTTGACAGCTGCAACACACATTGTATAAATAGCATGCAGATTTTACGCCACTGTCACATTGTGTAAATTTTTTGGAATAGATTGATGTTATAGATAATAATTAGTACGTGTTTTTATTGTGTAATGCTATTGTTGTGCTAGTTTAATTGTGGTTTGAGGTTTAGCACACTTAGTGTTAGAAACAGTGTAAGGAATAGGATAGATTATTACTAACTGTGAAGATAAGCCGTTGAGTTGCAGACGGGCACAACCAAAACACTGTTACACATGCAGGTACTGGCCAAAGCCTTCCTCAGCAAAGAAAACATACACACATTCACACAAGCAAACACACCTCACGCATACTCAGCCGCCATAACCGGCAGCTCCGATCAGAATGCGATTGTCACGCGAATAGCAATCTGGAGGGGGTCAGGGAAGGGGGGGAATAGCTGGGTACAGGTGGGGTGAGAGAAGAGCACTGTCTGGCAGGGCTCGCAGGGACTAGTGACTGCCAGGTGCAGCGTCTGGAGGTGGGATGCGAGAGAAAAAAGTGGAAAGCAGAAATGGAGGAATGGAGCAAGGAAGTTGAAAGAACGGACAGGTACAGTGGCATAGGGCAGCACACAAAGAGGATGAGGGAATGTGAGAGGGGATGAGGTGATATGGCAAGGGTTGGCAACTGTTGGGTGGAGGTTGTGTGAGCACCAGGTTACTGTAGGTTGAGGCTGGGATGATTTCGGGAACAGACGATTTATTGTAATGATAACTCCAATCTGTGCACTTCAGGAAAGCTGGTGGTGGAAGGGAGAGGGGGATCTAGATGGCCCAGGTTGTGAGGCAGCCATTGAAATCAAGCACATTATGTTCCACAGCATTTTCTGCCACAGGGTGGTCAACTTCTCTTTTGGCCACTGTTTGGCGGTGGCCATTCATCCTAACAGATAGCAGGTTGGTTGTCATACCACCTATAAACTCTGTCAGAGTGATCCCATCATGGAAGTCCAGCATAACCTCCAATCCCTGCTTAAGGCCTTAGGCCTTTCCCAGAACCTCTCCCCTGAATCCATTTCCCTCCTCACCCCTGTGATAACCCCCACACTCTCACCTTCTACGTGCTCCTCCCCAAAATTCACAAACCCAACAATCTGGATGACCCATTATAATTGGTTATTGTTTTCCCACAGAAAAGATTTCAATCTTCATTCACCAATACCTCCGACCAGTTGCTCACCAATTGCCCATAATCTAGCTCCCACGTCAAACATATCAACCATTTCATTCACCGACCGTCCACTATCCCCACCCCTTTACCTTCTGGTTGCCTACTGGTCACTGCTGGTGCCACTTCTCTATACACTAACATCCTTCATGCCCATAGTCTTGCCGCAATTGAACACTAACTCTCCAAGTGTCATTCAGACTCTGAACCGACTACCTCATTCCTCATTCACCTAACTAACTCTATCCTAACACATAACTACTTCTCCTTTGATGGGAATATATACAAACAAACCTGCAGCACAGCCTTGGGCACCCACATGGCACTCACCTAAGCCAATATGTTTACAGGCCATTTACAGGAGACCTTCCTAGCATCCCAGAACCCCAAGTCACTGGTTTGGTCAAGTTCATTGATGATATCTCCATGATCTGGACTCAAGGCCAAGACTCCCTATTCTCATGCATTCACAGCCCCAACACCTTCTCTCCCAACCACTTCACCTCGTACTCCACAACTCAGCATGCCACCTTCCTCTCTGTTGGCTCTATCCACACCTCCACCCACATTATCCCACCAACCAGCTACAATACCTTCAATTTGACAGCAGCTGTCTTTCCACATCAAAACATCCCTCCCATGCAGTCTTGCTACCCGGGAACGGCATATCTGCAGTGACAAGAACTCCCTTTCCCACTATCCTGGAAGCCTTAAAAAGCCCTTCACAGATAGGCACTATCACTCGCAACTAGTCGACAAACATACGTCCTATCCCACTTCCCCCACACACTCTTCCCTCCCCCCTGCACTCTTCCTCCCCGCACTCTCCCCACCACCCACTCTTCCCCACCCCCCACTCTTCCCCACCCCCCACTCTTCCCCACCCCCCACTCTTCCCCACCCCCCCACTCCTCCCCACCCCCCCCCCACTCCTCCCTCCTCCACTCTCTCCGCCCCACACTCTCTCCCCCCCACACTCTCTACCCCCCCCACTCTCTCCCCCCCACACTCTCTCCCCCCCACACTCTCTCCCCCCCACACTCTCTCCCCTCCCACACTCTCTCCCCCCACACTCTCTCCCCGCCGCACTCTCTCCCCGCCGCACTCTTCGCTCCCCGCCGCACTCTCTCCCCGCCGCACTCTTCGCTCCCCGCCGCACTCTCCGCTCCCCCGCACTCTCCGCTCCCCCGCACTCTCCGCTCCCCCGCACTCTCCGCTCCCCCGCACTCTCCGCTCCCCCGCACTCTCCGCTGCCCCGCACTCTCCGCTGCCCCGCACTCTCCGCTGCCCCGCACTCTCCGCTGCCCCGCACTCTCCGCTGCCCCGCACTCTCCGCTGCCCCGCACTCTCCGCTGCCCCGCACTCTCCGCTGCCCCGCACTCTCCGCTGCCCCGCACTCTCCGCTGCCCCGCACTCTCCGCTGCCCCGCACTCTCCGCTGCCCCGCACTCTCCGCTGCCCCGCACTCTCCGCTGCCCCGCACTCTTCCCCACCCCTCACTCTCTCCCCGCCGCACTCTTCGTTCCCCCGCACTCTTTGCGCCCCCCAAACTCTGCGCCCCCCTCACTCTTCGCCTGCCCCCTCCCGCGCTCTTCGCCTCCTGCAGTCTTTCCCCCAGCACTCTTCTCCCCAGCACTCTTCCCCCCAGCACTCATCCCCCCCGCACTCTTCCCCACCCCCCGCACTCTTCCCCACCCCCCGCACTCTTCCCCACCCTCCGCACTCTTCCCCACCCTCCGCACTCTTCCCCACCCCCCGCACTCTTCCCCACCCCCCGCACTCTTCCCCACCCCCCGCACTCTTCCCCACCCCCCCCACTCTTCCCCACCCCCCCACACTCTTCCCCCCCCAGCACTCTTCCCCCCCAGCACTCTTCCCCCCCCAGCACTCTTCCCCCTCCAGCACTCTTCCCCCCCCCCAGCACTCATCCCCCCCAGCACTCATCCCCCCCAGCACTCTTCCACTCCCCCCAGCACCCTTCCGCCCCCCCCAGCAGTCTTCCGCCCCCCCAGCACTCTTCCGCCCCCCCAGCACTCTTCCGCCCCCCCAGCACTCTTCCGCCCCCCCAGCACTCCTCCGTTCCCCCAGCACTCTTCCCCCACATCACTATTCCCCCCCCCCAGCACTCTTCCCCCACATCACTCTTCCCCCCCAGCACTTTTCACCTCCCAGCACTCCCCCCCCCCCATCCACCCCCCTGCGGGTTTGTTGGTTAGAATAGGCACGCAGTATTTCGGTCTGTTGTAAGAGGCGACTAAAAGGAGTCTCAAACGTTTCGGCCTATGTGTGATGGTCTCCTATTGGGTTTGACCACCATAGTTCCAAATTCCTCCGAAGAGCGAGCCAATTGGGGAAGAGCACCTTACAGGGTGCATTGTGTCCATCGTGCATTGAGACCTTTAGCCAGCACAATCGTCATTGCATTGTCGTCCCGATCGTTCTCCATCCTTTGGGTGAGGATACATTCCTGGGTGCGATTTGCACCATGTACTGTGCAGTGTTGCTTTTAGCAGAGATGACGACCATGGACTTCCTTGCACCTAATATCCAGCACGGTAGCCAGTCCATTGTGGTGGGCCGCCATGGTCCCTGTTGGTTGTAGCGCCCTGACAGCACAGGGATCGCTCTGCTAATGCCTGCACTGTTAACTCCCCACGTATGCCAAGAAGTAGATGCCTGTCTCCCTGGGGCATTGGGACTCCCGGCAATGGCCATCCTGCCAGATGGCCCTTGCTGAGGCTGGGTGGCACCCATGGGAGGGCCCTTGGTTGGAGTGTGTGGCATCAGGGCAGATGACACGCAATGAAGTGTGGTACATCATCTCTTGCTGGTGGCCAGCTGCTCAGAACGATCCCAAATCGTTCCCCTCCCTGGCCACACCGTGGGAGGAGCGTAAGGCTTAGGATGGCAGTGACACTTATTCGTCCCAGTTGCTAGTTTGTACGAGAGCTGATGGGGAGTCTTTCATGTCAACAAAGCCTCAATTCTTCTTAGAACATTTAGAGGACAAGTTTGGGAAGACGGAGAGCTCCTCCAAAATGCGCTCTTGGTCAGTATTGATAAAAATGGCATCCTCTGCCCAGTCACGAAGGTTACTTGCTTGTGATAATTTGGGTGATGTTTCAGTTACTATCACATCCCATAAGAGTTTAAATATGGTCCAGGGTATTATTTTCCATAGGGACCTTCATTTTCAGTCTGATGATGAGCTGCACGCTAATTTAATGTGTCGAGGTGTTCATTTCATCCGGCACGGTCATCGGGGTTCAAAGGATAATCAGATTGCTACCGGTGCCTTCATCTTGGCCTTCGAGGGCGATACATTACCCGAGAAGGTCAAGGTGATGGTCTACCACTGTGATGTCAAGCCCTATATCCCTCCCCTGATGCGGTGCTTTAAGTGCTGGAAGTTTGACCATATATGTTCTTGCTGTACTTACAGCTTCTCATGTTGAGATTGCGGACACCCATCACATCCCAATACTCCATGTGCCCCCCTTCCACCTGTGTCAACTGCGGACAGCATCATTCACCTTGCTCCCCAGACTGCAGGATCTTACAGAAAGAGTGGAAAATCATGGAATATAAGACCCTGGACTGACTGACCTATACTGAGGCTAAGAGGAAATATGAACTACTCCATCCTGTGCGAATGACTTCCTCATATGCCGCCCATACGACAACTGTGATAGCCCCATCAGTTCAGCGAATTCCACTTGGCTCACTGAGCCATACAACTCCACATGCCCCCTTGCCCATGTGGCCCCTGTTGCTCCCTGTTGCTACCTTGGGAGCAATACCCCCCCCACCCATCGGGGACGTCCGTCCCCGTTGCTAAGCCTGAGAAGCGTCCAACTCCTTCGGCTCCTCTCACTCGCAAGGGTTCCCTTGGGGCCCTTCCTTTCCCAGGTTTGCACAAGTAGGAAGGATGACGCCCGTAAGTGGCATAAGTGCCCACTAGCAGCTGGTCGTAGGGCTTCGCGATCCTCCTCCGTCCCAGAGACTGAATCGGTGAAGCCCTCCCAGCCAGTGAAACCCAAGGAGATGTGAGAAAGTCCAAGAAGAAGACCTCTAAGATGAAGGAACTTGTGGCGGCACCCACCCCACCGCAACCTGCAAGCTCTGTGTCTGAGGCCGAGGTAGAGATTCTGGTGTCTGCTGAGGACCTAGATCTCGTCGGACTCTCAGACACAATGGATGTCACTCGCACAGGTACTCAATCGGTGGCGGCAGGTGACCCAATGGCGTAATCTGCCTCTTCGGTCCCTTCACGCCTTTCTCAGCCATGAACAATGTCATCCTCCAGTGGAACTGGCAGCGGTTGTTTTCACCATGTTGCTGAGCTCTGACAGCTTCTCAGCCTTCTCACTTTCCTCTGAATTGCTCTTCAGGAAACTTGGTTTCCGGCGATGCGAACACCCCCCCCCCCCCCTCCCTCTCCGTGGCTATCAGGGTCGTTATAGGAACCAGACAGCTTATGAGAGGTTATCTGGTGGTGTCTGCATCTACATCCTTCACTCCCTTTTCAGCGAGTCTGTCCCTCTACAATGTAACGGAACATATTAAAGGCTTTACTGTACCGAAGTATGCGATACCCTCCAAATTCAACCAGTTTAACGAGTATTTATGATTATAGAAAAGTTATTGTGTATGTTAACAATGATTGCATAACATGTCTCCATAAACAGTCAACCCATTAAATTATACTGAATAACTGACCAACACAAAAGTATATATCACTTGATCACTGATACAGCAAATGTCATCATGTAAAAACACTAAGTTCATCTTAAATAATTAATATGAAGTACGAAAAATAGTGGCCAACTTAGGTATTTTGGATCTCCTTAAATAAAAATCACCCAGTGAAACCTATTTGTTCACTAGGAGCGGTTTCACTCAGTATTCACGAAATCAATCCTATTTTGGACAAAAACCAGTGTAATTCTTAATAATTCATGTTATTTACTTATTTATGCAAATTAGAGAAGTCAATTGACAAACTTCTAAAAAACGGCCTTTTTGTAACAAAGAATTATTCTGTCAAGTCAACAAATCTGTCTGTCATTTTAATAACATGTTAAATTATGTCACTCGATGCAAATTAATAACTTTTCTGCACAAATTATGATAACAGATGTACATGTGACTTATAAACTATATCTCTTTTTAGTAGTTTTGACAATGTTATAAATACAAGCAGCAAGAAGGGTCGAGGGGCAGTCGGGATGTCACTTTGGTAAAGTGTGTTTGTGTGTTATTGTTTGAAGTGGATAAACAATGCAAAGAACATGTAAAGGAAGTACTACTTTGTGTTGTGTCATGGTCTTTGGTGGACAGTGGAATTAAGATGGCCACCAGAGTAATAAATATTTTAAGTTTACATATTTGTTGGTTTCGCTCGTTCTTTATCATCAAAAGCACATTGGTTTCGCTCATTCTTTATCATCAAAAGCACATAAAAAACACGGGACCTCATGTTTTTAACCCTAGACAACCAGATTTAGAGCCAGCATCAACATCGAGACACAGCAGCGATCCAGCAAGCAGCAGTGATTACTACAATGCATTTTAATGGCACCAGCCTAACATCAAGTGCTAACAAGCTCCGTAAATGGGAGTGAAATAGTGCGATTATAGCAATTAGCAATATCTACGACTAGGCGACCATTACAACAAACACCGTTAGAGACTGTTGCTGTTCGAGTGTGGATGCCTCAGGCTATTACTGTCTGCAGTCTCTATCTTCCACTGGATGATTGCTTAAGAGAATGCAAAAATGTGTATATGATGGCCTAGCTTTATTTCTTTCAAGAAAATATTGCCAGAAATATTATGCCTCAAAGTTGCCAAAAACTCGAAAGTGCACTGTTGATAACTGCATTTTGGCGTCAAACAAATAACTATATATGCGGAAGTATTGAAATAATGATTGTAAAACTTTACCAATGTTCATTAGGAACATGTGCAAACATTTACACAAAATTTCAGCAAAATCCATGATGCTTTTGTGGGAACTTTTTCTAAAGTTAGACCACTTGGCATAATGACCTGGCAGGGAAAAATAGATAGGTCAGAAAATAAAAGATTTAGGAAGCTAAGAGTGAGTGAAGAAAGGAATAGTTACTGAGACGAAATGCTGAGACCAAAGAAATTAATGTATATTAAGGCCAGGTGGACGACAAGAACCGATGACACATTGAAACACCAGTTCCCGCCTGCAGAGTTGTGAGATACTGGTGTCAGGGGAAAGAATCCAGATGACACATGTAATGAAATAGGCCCCAAGGTCTCAACTGTCATGCTGCAGAGCATGCTTGCAACAGAATGTTGTGTGTTGCCAGTATACACCCTCTGTCTATGCGCATTCATCCTAACTGATAACTTCTGTGGTAGTCATCCCAATGTAGAAAGTTGAACATGTTTAAATAGCAGTCGGTGCATGAGATGTGTTGTTTACCAGTTGTCTCTCCCGTGGATAGTATATGTTTTTCAAGTTGCAGGGCTGATGTAAGTGTGGTGAGTAGATTTTTTTTGTCTATCCAGTTATATTTTTAAAAATGCTAAGAATGAAACTTCCTGGCAGATTAAAACTGTGTGCCGGACTGAGACTTGAATTCAGGACGTTTGTCTTTTACGGGCAAGTGCTCTACCATCTGAACTAACCAACACGACTCACGCCCCATCCTCACAGCTTTATTTCTGCCAGTATCTCGTCAGGCAGAGGTCCCGAGTTCGAGTCTCGGTTCGGCACACAGTTTTAATCTGCCAGGAAGTTTCATATCAGTGCACACTGTGCTGCAGAGCGAAAATCTCATTGTGGAATGGTTAGAATGGTTTGCTACTGTCTTTGGCTTGTATACTGAGGTGACAAAAGTCACGGGATAGTGATATGAACCTATACAGATGGTGGTAGTACTACATATACAAGGTATAAAAGGGCAGTGCACTGGCGGAACTGTTATTTATATTCAAATGATCATTTGAAAAAGTTTCTGACATAGTTGCAGCTGCACAGTGGGAATTTGAACACAAAATGGTAGTTGGAGACAGATACATAGGACATTCTGTTTCAGAAATCATTAGGAAATTCGATATTCTGAGATCCATAGTATAGAGTGTGTGCCACGAATACCAAATTTCAGATATTACCTCTCACCACGCACAGTGCAGTGACTAACGGCCTCCAGTTAATGACCGAGAGCAGCAGCATTTTTGTAGAGTTGTCAGTGCTAACAGACAAGCAACACTGTGTTAAATTACAGCAGAAATCAATGTGGGACATATTAATGCATGCGATAGGATATTCTGAGATCCATAGTATAGAGTGTGTGCCACGAATACCAAATTTCAGATATTACCTCTCACCACGCACAGTGCAGTGACTAACGGCCTCTAGTTAATGACCGAGAGCAGCAGCATTTTTGTAGAGTTGTCAGTGCTAACAGACAAGCAACACTGTGTTAAATTACAGCAGAAATCAATGTGGGACATATTAATGCATGCGATAGGACAGTGTGGCGAAATTTGGTGTCGATGGGCTATGACTGCAGATGGTGGATGCGAGTGCCTGTGCTAACAGCACGACATCGCCTCTCCTGGCCTTGTGACCGTAGATGACTGGAAGACCATGGCCTGGTCAGTCAGTTGGTGAGAGCCAATGGTAGGACTAGAGTGTGGCACAGACCGCACAAAGCCATGGGCCCAAGTTGTCGACAAGGCACTGAACAAGTTGGTGGTGGCTCCATAATGGTGTGGTCTGTGTTTACACGGGATGGACTGGGTCCTCTGGTTCAACTGAACCAATCATCGACTGGAAATGATTACATTGGGTTACCTGGAGACCATTTGCAGCCATTCAACAATGGAATTTTTATGGATGATAATGCACCATGTCACCTGGCTGCAATTGTTCGCAGCGAACATGAATCCCGTCAAAGGATTTGTGACATAATCGAGAGGTCTGTTTGTGCACAAAATCCTACATCAGCAACATTTTCACAATTGTGGACAGCTGTAGATTCAGCATGCCTCAATATTTCTGCAGGGGTGCTGCACTATGCCAAGCAAAAGGAGATCCAACGCGATATTGGGAGGTATCCGATAACTTTTGTCAGCTCAGTGTAGTTCTCTCCTGGATTGTGTGTGAATTTAGTTCTTAGCGGTAATATGATCCATATAAGCACACCAGATAGAAAATTTATCAACCTCAGGAGATATCACATTAATACCCTGTAACACTGAACCTGAAGCCTCGATAATGGTCTCGATTTTGTGTGGAAGAGAATCTACAAGTTTCTTCTGGTATGCCACATCCATCTGAAACTGCTGACTGATGATTAGATCCCCTACAGCTACCAAATTTCAGAGATATTGATTGCTATGTTTCACCTTCCGTTCCTTATAGATTCAGACATTATTTACGGGACTGCAATTGGGCAATTCAGTTTGCAGTCAAGATGTAATATGGTGCCTCAATTTGTCAAACTGGGAATGTACGTTTGTGTGTGCAGCCCTCCAACTCAGCTGTCATTGAGATATGAAATTTCACAGCATACTCGTCGCAAAGATGTAGGAGAATGGGCAACATGTAGTTGACAAGAACGTTGAAATAAACATCCTGGTTCTTGTTCACTGTAACATGACTCTGTGAGTCCAGGCTATGGTATGAGAAAAAAACCCCAAACAATGCAGAATAACCTTTAATCTAAACTATAGCCTCCACACTTTGAGGGTTAAATGCATCTGGTGGCATATGGTGCACCCGGCACCTTGTGTCATTTGAAAAATGACAAAAGCACAATTTGTCAAACTACACTGAACACTGGTTTTGTGTTGTTTGGCTCATCAGAATGTGCAGCCTTTTGTGCTGGTGTGACCGATGGCATTTTGTGATGTACTCATTTCCAAATGTCAATTTATGTGCAGTTTGCAGTTCCTTTTAGTGTTCTCTCAAAAATGGTTGAACAGAGCCCATATTTACTGACAGAAACAGCTCCTGCTAGGTTTGAGACAAATTGTCACTGATAAGGTGTGACACTTCTCCGAACTCAATTAGGACATTTTTACAATAACTATTGTTGAGCCATGCTACATGGCTGTGAATGGCACACAATTCACTCTGCACTTAAACACTGACACATTGGGCAACCTCTGTTGTATTCTCTTTAGCCACTTTTATGTTGTCTCATTGTCTCTGTAGGGCTGTACCTTGAGAAGCTAGGAGAGGATGTTGGTTTGTGGGTTGTATCCTTGTTCTATAACGCAGACTGCACGCAATTAATAACTGGGTTCTTTATTCATAAACAAAGAGCTACTTAACTTACAGGTATACGGAACGCCCTATGCTTACAATGTTAAATTGAGCTAAAAGTTAGGAACATTTTCTCATTTGTTATTTGGTCGATACTCTTGATTTTTTAACAGAACGCAGAGATATGTTATGCTTTTATGCTGAATTATTAATTTTGAAAAAATAATGTATAGTTTTTCAGATATTTTATTTTTTGTAAATGTTAAAAAAAGTTATACATTTTAGCAAGTATTTTAAAATTTACATCCATTAATACAAAATAATTCTACATATCTTTTAATTCAGATATATTAGAAGGTCTTAAGGAACTACTACAGAAAATTTCATCTTTCTACTATAAATAGGCCCTGAGAAAATGTACCTTATACACAAAAAAAAACTGAAGTTACGGGAAATTAGCTTCAAAGTTTTTACTTCATTACAAGCCTGCTCCATAGCTTGTATCATCAGAATCGTCCAACAGCTTCCTCTTGATGGCTCTGCTATGCTGTCTAGCCATCTTTGAATATACTTTTATGGCATTATCTGAAGACCTGAGCCGTTCCTTGTCCAAACAAAGCATAGCTGCGGCAGTTCGTAGTCCGACACAGAGCCCCAACTTCTGCAGAACTTTGCACTTTGTTATATTGCCCTGATTGAATGATGAAAAAGCATCATAAATGCCAAAGTGAAGTGTGTTTATACCCACAAACACAGTTTTAGGTAGTCTATTCCATATTTAGCATTGGAGGGCAGCGTGGAGGGTAAAAATCGTAGAGGAAGACCAAGAGATGAATACACTAAGCAGATTCAGAAGGATGTAGGTTGCAGTAAGTACTGGGAGATGAAGAAGCTTGCACAGGATAGGGTAGCATGGAGAGCTGCATCAAACCAGTCTCAGGACTGAAAACCACAACAACAACATTCCTTATCACATGGTTCACACACTCATTTGGATTTTGAGTCCGGCCATGAAGACATTTCTTTAGTAGACTAATATCTGCGAGGTCTCGGAATATTGGTTTTATTTCATCCATTATGGCAGGTGGCAGATGATGAGAGTGATTGTATTGTTTCTTAGTTACCTTGCCTCTGTTGTACTTGCACCAACTATCATCTCCTTTTGGACATAGCCCATGTTGGGGATTCTCATTGTTTGAAGCTGTATGAAAAAACAGAGCCCAGACTGCTCTTCTCATTAATTCTGCATCTGCTGTATTCTGTCTTATTGCTAGACCATAGCACTTCTGAATATGATCTATTGTAGCATCTGTCAGTCTATTTTTCCCATCTAAAGTTTTTCCATCGCTCAATTTCTTGCCTTTCATGCTAGCCTTGAGCCGTCGAAGTCTTGATCCCATCCTTTTCTGAACATGGCCAACACACTCCAGTTTGGAAATTTTCACATCGTTACCATAGGGTCTCAGTTCCTCAATTTCTTTGAAAGCCTTTGAGTCACCATCTCCAAGATAATTTATATATCTAACGTTGTACCATTTTACTGAGCGTTGATAAATACTTCTTACACCAGCAACTTCCATACCACCACTTGACCCATAGTAATTTGCCATGCACTCCTCTTCATGTTTATTTTTCCATTTTCTCCTTGCATCTGCAATGCTTGGAAAGTATTGCCACATCAACTACCTTACCAGTGTCCACACTTGTAGCTGTTACTACACCATTCAGAGATGTGTGGCCTCTCTTCTGCCAACTTCCATCAAAAGCTATGGACAAGTCTCTGCTATTATTATTTTCAACAACTGCTTCCACAACAGCATCTTTCATGTTTTCCTGTGCCACATCTTCTACAGCAGAGCCTATTGCAATTATGTGTTTGTTAAATTTTGAAGGAGGAGGAGGGAGGTTCATCACACCACACAACATGGCACCTGCAGCCCTGCCCTTTCCTATACACCGTAATCCATAAACCAGTCTAATGTTTAAATCATATAGTTTACCTGTATCTGTAGTAACATGTGAGGAATTGAAGAAAGTAACACTGTGTTTGCAATAACTGCACATCAACTCTAATTCACAAGCAAGTCCTACATGTAAGTTTGTTTTCAATGAAACACCACATTTTCCACATTGTTTGCAGCACACATTGTTCTCCAAAACGTCTGATAATAAAGAGACGTTAATTACCTCATATTTTGTAGTCCCAGGATTTAGTTTCTTGTATTCTTCTTCAATTCCAGCTAGTTTTCTTCTTGAAGCACTTTCCGGTGTAGTGGCAGCAGCATCACTCAATGTATCACTACCAGTGTTGAGGTTAGTCGCTACTGGGACATCAGATACTGATGAAGATGAATCAGACGAATTTTTAGTACACTTTACTTTCTTGTGCCACTGTACACGCTTTCTAAATACCTTCAGACTAGGTCTTGGCATGTTGAAGGAAAGAAAACTCAATGACTTCTCCACATACGACTTTCACAACAATGACATGGATGTACTCACAAAGGAAACAATACAAATGGTGCAGAATCTATTGTCAACTGTCTAGCAGTGTAGCCAACAGAAAAGCTAACTCTCTTGTGCTCAATTATATCTCTGGCAAGGCTGTCTATATCAGGTATATTTCGCGTCTCATATACAAGGTGCGGAACATCGTGTGTCGAAATTATTTTAAAAAACTATTTAAAATAGTTCTATTCACGTCATCCAAATATTTTATACATGGTATTAAACGGGAGAGTTTAAATTTTTCGAAAATGCATTTACCCAAAAATCGATTTTTTCATCGAAAAACTCATTCCGTATACCCTTAAGTTTCCATGTGCTGTGGTACAAAGTTTCTTCTGTATAGTCCACATAGTCTCAATGCTGTTGAAGTAGAAGTCTGCTATGTTCACTATAAGGTTACTATGTGCTGCCGGTCTCTGTGCTAGAGGCTAAGTCTGCGTCTCCATTTCGGTGACACGCTGGAACTCCACAGCATGCAGACTCTAACTAACTGGCATAACAGGCTTGAACTAACTGGCTAAATTGGCCCTCCGGTTCGTGGCGGCGATCCTAAATACTGGCAGCTGAGAGGGCATTGGCGGTGTGTTTCCAGTGAGTCTTGTCGTTGGCCTCTATCAATACTCTCGTAACCTCCATGCCACATGGTGTACTGGTGCCAGTGTACGCCAGCACAGCCTCATTCTCAGTGTGGTCAAGGCATGTCCAAACATGATAACTACTTTCTGTCATTCTTCTGAGTCTCCACATAGAACTGTCTCACTGCTCTGATTCTGTACAGCCAATTGGCCCTTATGGACCACTTCACTGCCTTAACTTATGTCAGCAGTGGTGTCACATGACTACCCAGTAATTGTGACAGTGTGTTCCTTTAAGAGGATGAGTAACATTTGGCTTGGTCAGGGTCAGTTAAGTCGCTTAAATGTGATGCTAGGCATTGTATAAATAATAATTGTTACAATGCTAAGAGCACAATATTCTTGTAATCAAAACTATAAACATTTACTAGAATGTTGTGTTTGTTCAGTTTTGCAACTTAACACTAATGATACAATTAAGTAGGACTGACAACTCGAGTCTGTAGCATTATTTTCACAACTACTCAAAATTTGAAAGTGACTAAAATAATTTTGCTTTGCAAACTTAATAACAGTATTGTAATCTTTATCCATTATTTACAGGTGTATGTGAATTTTACCTCATCTGACAATTCCACATAAGGTATTCAGTGTTGTCACAAAGCATTACTGGCAGATTTTGAGTTGGTCACTAAAATAACTCACAGTCACCAAATCGCCTTTCTTCATGTTGTTGTTTTTGATGTTGAGGTCTTCAGTTGAAGCTCTCCAAGGTAATGTGTCCTGTGCAAGCCTCTTCATCTCCAGGTAACTACTGCAACACCTGACCTTTTTGAATCTGCATACTGTATAAATCCATGGTCTCCCTCTACAATTTTTAGCCCCCACGCTTCCCTCTAGTACTAAATTGGTGACCTCTTTGTGTCTCAGAATGTGTCCTACCAACCAATCCCTTCTTCTAGTCAGTTTGTGCCTTAAATTTCTTTGCTCCCCAATTACTTCCTGATTAGTTATTCAGTACTTCCTCATTAGTTATATGTCCCACCCACCTGATCTGTCCGCAGCTCGTGGTCGTGCGGTAGCGTTCTCGCTTCCCACACCCGGGTTCCCGGGTTCGATTCCCGGCGGGGTCAGGGATTTTCTCTGCCTTGTGATGACTGGGTGTTGTGTGATGTCCTGAGGTTAGTTAGGTTTAAGTGGTTCTAAGTTCTAGGGGACTGATGACCTTAGATGTTAAGTCCCATAGTGCTCAGAGCCATTTGAACCACCTGATCTTCAGCATTCTTCTGTAGCACCACATTTCAAAAGCTTCTATTCTCTTATCGTCAAAACTGTTTGTTGTCCATGTTTCACTGCCATACATGGCTACACTCCATTCAAATACTTTTAGAAAAGACTTCCTGCCACTTAAACCTATACTTGCCACTTAAAGCTATACTTGCCACTTAAAGCTATACTTGATGTTGAATTTCTCTTCTTCAAACTTGCTTTCCCTGTCATTGTCAGTCTACATTTTATATCCTCTCTACTTACCTTCACGTGTTCGCATTCTTCAGAAATGTTTTCTTGCCATTGCCAGTATACATGTTATATCCTCTCTGCTTCCTTTATATGGTCCCATTATTTGCAGTCAGAAATTGTGTTACACAGACAAATATTTATCACTCGTAATGTTTAGTTATTATTCATTTAACAAAGTGACACATACCTTGACCACAGTGCTATGATTAAAGTGGTTTTCATTGCTGGAGTATAGAAAATATTTGCATACTTTAGATCCCTTCCTGTTGATGAAATTTCTCCTGATGAGAAGTGAATCTATGGAAGAGAACAAGAGCTGCATTTGAGTAGAATCTGAGAGGGACATTAACATGTGTGAGCATCTGTATTACTAAATGACTAACCCCGTTCATGCCTCATGTTACAGGTTGCCTATCTAACAGCTTACAGGAACATAGAAAGGAGGTTTTCAGTATTTTATATAATCATTGACAAAATGTAAAAATTTAAAAATACTGTCATAATGTCCTCATTATGAAGTATTATATTATGTTAATCGTTGAACACAGTAAGATGAGTATTACAGTGTGTATATCTTTAGGCAGCATAACTCACCACATACAAATTATCCAGACTGAATTCATCTACTATTTGAGAAAGAGAGTGCTTACTGACTTGCAACAAACTTTACACATAATTTCAAACCTATAGAAACTTTTTCTTGCTGGCATCATCCAGTGAGGTTTCAACTCTCAGCTGATACATATCTACAGAGCAACAAGTTAAGTGTTTCTCTCTTCCTGGATTTTCCTCATAGTATATTTACTAAATTTTGTGCATATTTTCTGTTTAAGAGGTTAAATCTCTCGTTTTATAAGTGTAAATTCATTCAATCTAGAGCACAGTAGTTGCTCATTTGTTTTGTTCTGAAGACAAGCGACCGTCCGGTGAGTAAGCCAGTCAGTGAGGCTCCATCTCTTGGCTGATACACATCTACTGAGTGGCAAGTTAAGTGTTTATCTTTTCCTGTCTTTTCCTCATAGACTATTTACTAAATTTCAAGTGTGTTTCCATTTAAGAGGTGTAAGCTCGCATTTTGTAATTGTAAATTCAGGTAGTTTTCATTTCTTTAGAACAAGCAGCTACATAGCTCATTGAGGCAGTAGTGTCCATTGGTGACACAAGTCAGGAGGGTAGCAAGTTGCATATCTATGATTCTGTCTGTTTTTATAGTTTACTTCTTCAATTAGTCTTGCTGGAATGGGTGGGACGAGTGCACGTTGTGTGCGGACACAGGGGGAGTTGGCCGCAGTTAGTGGTCAGCTGAATGCACTTTTGGCTACGGTCAGTCACCTTCAGGCTGCTGCCTCAGGAGCTGTGGTGGAGAACTGTCACATTGCACGGGACACCTCAGATGTCATTCGTTTTGCCAACGGGCATTGATACCGAGGCATCTCCTAGTGTACCCGACGCGGTGGATACTCGCTCACAGCAGAACAACTGGCAACTGGTAGCGTGTCTGCATCACTCGAGGCGGAGGGCCGTTGTGGAGACTGGTTGTCTGGCCTCAACTGTCCACCCTGTAAGGTGACTGTAAGTGAACAGGTGGCTGCTTTTTCAGTAGGATCTGAGTAGTGGGCATGCGGGGAGAGGGGAGTGCGGGGGGGGGGGGGTCGAGGGTTTAATAGTTATTGCAAGCTCCACTGTTAGGCATGTTATGGAGCGCCTTAGGCAGATAGCAATCGGGGCTGGAAAGAGCGCCAGTGTGCACTCAGTATGCCTGCCAGGGGGGTCTCATCTGAGACATGGAGGCGGCCTCGCCTGCAGCTACCGAGCGTGCAGAGTGCATCGTCTGCAAGTTGTAGCTCCGACGACGCCTGTCACGTGAGTTCTGAGGCCATCCTCAGTTCGTACAGGCAGAAATGGCGAAGACTGATGGCCTCACGCGTGGGCTGCAAGCAGAGCTCGCAATTTGCATCGTAGTTTGCAGAATTTATCGTAGACCTTTAGTTTGGAGGTGAGTGGAGGGTCTCGACTGTGACGGTCTTGGCTGCCAATTTATAAACCTGCTTTATCAGTTGGGATTTGTAGAATTCCCCTTGATAGATCATGGGTGTACTATACAAAGGAAGCAGCTACTTGGGTAGCAGAGTACTTATGGAGTGTACATGAGGTGTTTTAGGCTAGGCAGTAGTTTAAGGTACTCTAATGAACACTCACCAGTCGATGTGCAGCGAGGGAAGTCAGACTCGATGAGGAAAGTCAGACTGCATACAGAGTAAAGACACTTTGACAGTCAAAATTTTATCAGTGAATTATCAAAATATTCTTAACTTAAGTTCCTGAGGTTACTGCCCTGCAGGGAAGTGCTCACACTCAAATTATTCTCGGAATTGAGAGCTGACTGAAACCCAAATTGAAAAGCTGTGAAATATTTAGTAAGTCATGGAACATACACAGGAAAGACAGATTAGAGGCTGTTGGAGGGAAGTGTTTATTGCAGTTGACAAAAATATTGTCTCTGTTGAAGTCGAAGATGAGTTTAACAGTGAAGTTATCTGGTCACGTATATCAGTTCTAGGTGAAACCAAGTTATATGTTTGATGTTTTTGCCAGCCACCCGTTTTGCCATGACAGTTCTAGAGTCATTCAAAGAATGTCTACAGTCAGTAGCACATAAATACACAGATCGTGTGTTACTAGTTGGAGGTGACTTTCACCTACTGAGTGTAGACTGGGATGTCTATGGATTCATTGCAGGGGATACAGACAGGCACTCATGTGAAATACTTTTGAACTCTTTTTCTGGAAACTATCTCAAGCAGCTATTTTGACAGCCCAACAATGGAAATATCTTAGACCTCGTAACTACAAATGGGTCGGACCTTATCGACAACGTCAGCATAGAAATGGGGATTAGCGATTGTGATCTCATTACAGCAACTATACTTGTGGAAGTTTATAAATCAGGTAGGAAGGTTAGTAGAGTGTGGAGTGTTTCTGCTAGAAAGAGCAATAAGCAGTGTTAGAATCTTACTTGGACAGTGAATCGGCATCACTTAGTTCAGTAAGATGGACGTAGAGCAATTATGGGCAAAGTTTAAGCATATTGTAAATTGTGGTCTAGAGAATTATGTGCCTAGTAAACATATTAAGGATGGAAAAGACACACCATGGTTTAATAACAAGATTCTGAAAACGCTGAGGAAGCAGATGCTGTTACACTCTCGGATCAAAAGAGGACGCACAAATGACAATGAGCAAAGGTTATTAGAGATTCATGCATCTGTGAAAAGATATATGTGCGAAGCATACAACGACTACCACCATCATACCGTAGCAAAAGATCTGGCAGAGAACCTGAAAAAATTCGGGTCCTATGAAAAATTGCCGAGTGGGTCTAAACCTTCCATGCAGTCACTTGTTGACCAGTCTGGTGTGGCACTTGAAGATGAAGATGTGAAACGGAAGCAGAAGTTTTAAATTTCATGGTCAAGAAATTGTTCGTGCAGGATAATCATACAAATATACCGTCATTTGACCATCAAACAGACACTCTTATGGGTGACATAGCAATAAGATTTAAAGAAACAAGTGGAGGAGTTGAAAACAAATAAGTCATCAGGTCCAGATGGAATCCCAATTCCGTTTTTCAAATAGTACTCTACAGCATTGACCCCTTACTTAGCTTGCATTTATCACGAATCTCTCACCCAGCACAAAGTCCCAAACAGTTGGAAAAAAGTGCAGGTTACCCATATATATAAGAAGAGCAAAAGAACGGACTCACAAAATTACAGTTCTATAATCCCTACCATCGATTTGCTGCCGAATACTTGAACATATTCTCACTTCAAAAATAATAAATTTTCTTGAGAGTGAGAAGCTTATGTCCACGAATCAGCATGGTTTTAGAAACCGTCACTGCGAAACTCAGTTTGCCCTTTTCTCACACTATGGCTGAAGGGCATTAGGCAGATTCCATATTTCTAGATTTCCAGAAAGCATTTGACACAGTGCCCCATTGCAGGCTATTAAAGAAGGTACGAGCATTTGGAAGAGGTTCACAGATATACGAGCGGCTTGAAGAAAGTTATAGAACCCAGTATGTTGTCCTTGGCAGCAAGTGTTCAGTAGAGGCAAGGGTATCATCATGAGTGAGTGTCCGAGGGAAGTGTGATAGGACGGAGCGAGCAGCAATCTGTTGTCATTTGTGATGATACTGTGGTGCATGGTAAGGTGTCAAACTTGAGTGACTGTAGAAGGATACAAGATGATGTAGACAAAATTTCTAGTTGGTGTGATGTATGGCAGCTAGCTCTAAATGTGGGAAGATGTAAGTTAATGCGAATGGATACAGCATTAGTAGTATCCTGCTTGACACAGTCATGTTGTGCAAATATTTGGGTGTAAGATTGCAAAGTGATATGAAATGGAATGAGCCCATGAGGATAGTGGTAGGAAAGACGAATGGTCAGCTTCGGTTCGTTGGAAGAATTCTGGCAAAGTGTGTTCCATCTGTGAAGGTGACCGCACATAGAACGCTTGTGTGACCTATTCTTGAGTACCACTCAAGTGCTTGGGATCTGTACCAGGTCGGATTAATAGAAGACATTGAAGCAATTCAGAGGTGGGCTGCTAGATTTGTTACTGGTAGGTTTGAACAACATGGAAATGTTATGGAAATGCTTTGGGAACTCAGGTGGAAGTCCATGGAAGGAAGGTGGCATTCTTTTCAAGAAACACTAGAATTGGCATTTCAAGCTGCCTGCAGAAAGATTCTGTTGCCTCCAACATCCATTGCATGTAAGGACCACAAAGATAAGATACAAGAAATTACAGATCATACAGAGGCATATAGACAGTCATTTTTTTCTCCTCGTTCTATTTACGAGTGGCACAGGAGGGGAAATGGCTGGTAGCAGGATGGGGGCACCTCCGCCACTCGCCGTAAGGTGGATTGCAGAGTATTGATGTGGATGTGGACGTAGATCCATAAAATAATGAAAGTAAAAAAGTTTTACTTTTAATACATTTTTGCTGTTCATGCTGTCAGACTTCAGCATCAGGAATGACATTTTAATTTATTACTTCTTTTATACTAACTCTATTTGCAACACAATTTGCAGGTGCTATCCTCATATACCACTGAATGCATACGCAAAATTATATCATTGTACGATATAAAGCTCAGGAAATACAGCATCTCTCTCTCTCTCTCTCTCTCTCTCTCTCTCTCTCTCTCTCTCTCTCTCTCTCTCTCACACACACACACACACACACACACACACACACACACACACACACACACATCTTCCTCTCTCTACCTCTGTGCCTCTACAGTGTGTCAGCTGGACACACAATTCCAGGATTGCATTTCGGCAGGTGGACTGTGGTGAGGTGGGGGTTGTGTCAGATGGGGTGGGTAGAGGGGAAGACAGGCAGGAGGGAGGAAGAGGAGTTGGGGACGAGTAGCTAGTGGCTCAGAAGGAGGCAGCAGGTTTGCCGGCTAGGAATGTGGGAGACGAGGGTGACAAATGTGTGGGTTAGGCAAGTGCTACACAGGTACTGGAGCCAGTAAGGTGTGGTGCATTGGAAGGGAGTCTCAGAACAGAAGATGGGAAAAGTATTAGATAGAGGGTGTGGTGACATAATTGCAAACTTTTTCTCACTTTCACAATTGACTTCGTATATTTAAAACATTAACTACTTTTCAAATTAATCAGAAGTTCGAAACTGTGTTATATGTGTGAATTTGATTTATAAAAGAATTAGGGGTAATCTTCTGATGGGTACTGTTGTTTATTACTTACACCTTCTCCAATTATCTTCATTGTGACTGTCTGAAGAAATCTTTTCCTCGCCTTTCTGAATATGTTCTCTAGCAGTGTTTATCTTCTGACATAGATATAAAATAATTGGACAGGTTGGTAATGTAGTCTACTCCAAGGTAGCTTAACACTCACCATTTTTCATTTTGTCAAAACTGTTACAAAAATGTGTGTCTCTCTCTCTTTCCATCTGCTCAGTTTGATATACACCCGGAGGAGACAAAATACATATGCCTCTCTCTCGCTTTCATTTAATTTAAGACAACTGAAAATGAGATGGTGGCATAGAGAAAATTGCTCCAGTGAGCACATAATAGACGATAAAGAATACTTGATGAAAAAAGTATAGACAATAATGTTACATAATATTACAAAACTGGACAGAAAGAGTTATATCACATCTGGGGGAGCTGTGATATATCACAACCTCAGCTCCTTTTTAAATGTTTTCAAAAATATGTCATCAGACAATAATGTATCCATTGAATATTGAAGCACCTAATCCCATAGAATAAAACCCAGCTGGTAGGAGACCATTTTATTATTAAGAAACCACATTATTGAGACGAGGCTGTGGAATACTTGCAATGTCACTTCTTATAAGTTGTTAATTAGAAGGTAAAGGTGAAAATATGTGGTTCACTCTCTGATGAAGTTCTTTTTTCTTCATACTGATACAAATTGGACAGTGATATTCTTCATGTCAATTTGATCTGCAGAGTAGACAGCTTTCCAAAGTAGTCATTTTGTGCGGTTACATTCAATAAAATTAATGTAGATAATCTTTCTCGTTGGATAGTTTACTGACTTTGGAAATTCATCTGAAGTTAAGTAATTTTACCTCTAGAATGAGATTTTCACTCTGCAGCGGAGTGTGCGCTGATATGAAACTTCCTGGCAGATTAAAACTGTGTGCCGGACCGAGACTCGAACTCGGGACCTTTGCCTTTCGCGAGCAAGTGCTCTACCAACTGAGCTACCCAAGCACGACTCACGCCCCATCCTCACAGCTTTACTTCTGCCAGTATCTCGTCTCCTATCTTCCAAAGTTTACAGAAGCTCTCCTACGAACCTTGCAGAACTAGCACTCCTGAAAGAAAGGATATTGCAGAGACATGGCTTAGCCACAGCCTGGGGGATGTTTCCAGAATGAGATTTTCACTCTGCAGCGGAGCGTGCGCTGATATGAAAGTGTTTAATTTCACCTCATTCCTCATTACCTTCAGCAGTGAAGAAGAGAATTCATATGTATCCATACTTCTTTTGCAGATATCAGATTGGAGGATATCCATAACTACAACCACAGATGAAAATGTAAAGAAATGCTGACTATAGTGTTGTACAGTGGGTGATTACAGATGTGCAAAATAGTCATTGCCCCAAGCTTCTCTCAAATGTAAAGGAGGACAGCAGTCAGTTGCAGAATCCGTAATTTAGAGCATATCTAGATTTTGACTGCAGCATATGCATAATTCATGTAACCAGAGAGCTACAACATGTCATAGCATAAACATGTGACAATTGACACTAGCATTTTGTTTCTGCAATGTAAATGCTAGCCTCAGTTATCACATGCTTATGCTCTGATGTGATTTTAGCTATATGGCTCTTCTGGTAAAACACTGATGATGACCACGCCATAGTCGAAATCTAGAAATGCAGTGAATTACGGATTCTGTGACTGACTGCTGTCCTTCTTTACATCTGAGTATTCAACGGTCACTGTGTACCATCAGGATCCATTGGATTCCAATTTAGTTTAGCATATCGGATGAACATTGTGGATTACTGGACAAACTCAAATGCGGGAAAAAGTATTGGAGCAATATTTGAAGTGTTTTAAAAATTATGCAACTATTTTTGTGTGCTATTTAGTTACAGTGGATGAGACACATGTCCACAATTACAACTTAGAATAAAACAGCAATCAAAACGAGTCGAAACCGGTCCTGCATCATTATATGTTATGTGCTTTTATTTGCGCAGAAAATTACTCCGAAAATTTACAGCTAGTGTTTCCTGGAATGAAAAAGGGATTTTTCTCATCAGTTGCCTTTGCAAAGAGTAAAACAGCATCTGCTGAATGCTGGGAAATTAATGTAGATTGACTAGATGAAAAAACAGACATGTCAAATTGCAGACATGCACAATTGAAAAATACATATAGTTTTCGGCCACAGCCTTTGTCAGTAAAAAAAAAAAAAAAAAAAAAAAAAAAAAAAAAAAAAAAAAAAAAAAAAAAAACACATCTTGGGCCAAAATGCAACATCACTTAGGATGCAAACAGCAGTCTGGAGAGAGTAGGGAAGGGGAAGGGGAAGGGGAAAGGGGAAGAGGAAGAGGAAGAGGAAGAGGAAGAGGAAGAGATAGTAGCGTATGAGGGGGGGGGGGGGGGGAGACAAACACTATCTGGTGGAGTGTGCAGGGACTAGACTGCCAACAGGCGCAGCATCAAGAGGTCATGAGGCAAAGAGGTGGGGGGAAAAAAGGAGCCAAAAAGGAGAGGAGCAGGGAAAGAAGATGGGCATATGCGTTGGCTGAGGGCTGCAAATAGACGGGGTGGGAGATGAGAATGTGGAAAAGATGACAGGACAGAGGAGGTGGAAACTGTTGGTTGGAGGGTGTGGGAACAGAATGTTGCCATAGGTTGAGGCTGGGATAATTACAGGGGCGCAGTTGTCCTTACATCACATTCTCTCCTCCCGTACTTATCCCAGCCTCAATCTATGGTAACAACCGTCCCCAACACCCTCCACCCAACAGTTTCCACCCCCACTGTCCTGTCATCTCCTCCCCATCCTCATCTCCCAACCTGTTTATTTGCATCTGCCCATCTTTTCCTGGTTCTCTCCTTTTGTGATCCTTTTCCCCCCACTTCTCTGCCCCACAACCTCTTGACACTGCACCTGTTGGCAGTCTTGACCTTGCACACTCCACTAGACAGAGTTCATCTCTCTCCCCATCCTTACACTACTGTCCCTTCCTACCACCCCCCTCCCCCCTCCCTCCAGATTGCTGCCCCACGTAATGTTGTGTTCCACCCCAAGATGCTGGAATTGGTGGTTGTGCATGCATGAGGTGTGCTTGCTTGCTTGTGTGTGTGTGTGTGTGTGTGTGTGTGTGTGTGTGTGTGTGTGTGTGTGTGTGTGTTTTATTGATGAAGGCTGTGGCTGAAAGCGATGTATGAGTGTCTTTTAATTGTGTCTGTCTGCAACTTGGCATATCTTCTTTATGCTAACTAGCAATCTGTCTTCCTACATTGTTGATATTCCTACCTGGTGTTTCCATTGTTTGATATATGAAAAAATATGTGGGAAGAAGGCTTGATCTGGAAAGAAGAAGACAATATTTCAATGGGACAATCTGTGTGCCGTCAGAAATGTTTTTAAGTGGAAAACTGAGTGACCTTAGGTGCAGTTCTTCCACCTCCCATCTTCCACCTACTCCTGCCCGTATTAATTTTTGTTAATTTTTTTTACATTTATTACTTTTACTATGCTTGTTACGATGGAGGATTGGAGAGTAACGCTCAATAATATTTTTCTCCCTTGTTACGTGCAGCTGGGATTTTGAAATTTTGTAATGATAGAGTTTGAATTTTGTGCTACAGAGGGTATTTTGTTTTCATGTGCAGTTATAGCAGAAGAAGGCTGAACTACAAAACAAACATGGTGTACATGTTGCCGTTGTCAACTTGAGAAGAGCAGCGAAATGTAGTTCGGTATTTATGGGCCATAGGGCACAAAATGAGTGACATTCAGAGGGACATGTGTGGCATGTATGTTTTACGACTGTGTGAACTGTAGCAGTGTCTCCAGTTGGTGTGTATTCTTCCAAGAGGGCCGTGTGAACCTTAGTGATTCACCCTCCAGGTGGCTGGTAACAGGTGCATCCCCGCAGAATGTTAGAGCAATTGAGGCAGCAATTTTGAACGTCCATCTTGTGCAACTGCCAACCTTATTGCAGCAGTACATCATTTCCTATGATGTGGTGTATGGTATTGCCCATGACACATTGAAATTTCTGTAAGTTAGTGTTTGCTGCGTGCCTAATAACCTGAGAGATGACCCCAAGGGCCAGTGAACGATGACAAGCTTTGATCACTTAATGTTTTACGCCACAGATGGGCATGACTTTCCGAAAGGAATTGTCACTGGTGATGCGTCGTGGACGTAACACTACACGCACGAAACCAAGCAGGCCTCTATAGAGTGGAACCCTGCTGGTTTCCCAGTATGAAAAAAATTCATAATGATCCAGTCTGCTAGGAAAGTGCTTGTGATAGTGTTCTGAGATTACATGGTGAGTTACTGGTGGACTTTGCTGAACACGGGACCACTATGAATGCTAAAGTCTACATTAAAACTTTGGTTAAGTTGCATTGTGCCTTTCATGACAAACAACACAACATTAATGCTGAGGGTGTCAAACTTCTTCATGACAGTGCTCTCCCTCATGTTTGTGAGAAAATGACCAAATCTGGATAGGAGGTGCTCCGGCATACAGTCTCGAACTTGCAATGTCAGACGTTCATCTGTTTGATCCCCAGAAGAAATTCCTGGCTGGCCAACACTTTGCAACAGTTACAGAAGTGAAATCAGCAGTCCGCAAATGGCTGTGCTCTGACCAGACTGACTTTACAAGCAGGGAACATTGAAACTGGTACCCTGATGGGATAAATGTGTTGATAACATTGATAACTATGTAGATAAGTAAGTAAGATGTAAGTTCATTTGTGATTTTTTTTTTGTTACCTATTAAACTTTTTGCTACTAAAATTATTATGCATTACTTTCTGATTTCCCTCATATACTAAATATGACGCATTTAAAGTGAAAAAGTAATTTTCACATTTTTTTATATAATGTACCATAACATATATGTAATACATAGCACTTCCGAGAGCCAAACATTTACCGTAACACATACTGTAACAGGCGACCTACAGAAGTGCATACTGTGGACTATACGCTGATGACTTGATGCTTGTGGTAGATACCAGGAAGGATCTTGAAACTCGAGTCCAAACGTGCCACAATTGTCTGCGAAGATTAGGCCTCCATTTAAACATCCACAAGACCGAGTACCTCAGAAGAACTCCATCTCCTGGGACTATATAAATTAATTGAGCACCTCTCACTGAGGTGGATACATTTTTATACCTAGGTTTTCAACTACACAGTTAAGGCTTTGAGATTGAGGATGAGTGAGCAATAATCAAAGTGGCCTGGATGTGATTCAGAGACACCTCCGGTGTTTGTGATAAGAAGATAAGAAGATCCACCAGCATACCATACAGTGGTGAGACTGGTTGCATTATGTGGTACCGAATTGTGAGCACTCACTACATGTCAAGAAAATGCAGATACTGAGATCATTAGGCTTTTTTCTGCTGCATCATATAAACAATACGACTGTTTGACAACTAGCTGGAGTGGCTCCAATTAATGCGAGGATCCAGGAATTGGTATTTAATTGGTAAGGGCACATTGCATTTGCACCACCCAGCTCTATCATCACCTCAGCCCGTCAGCTCACTGTCAAAGCCCAGATACACTGTGAAAGACCTAAATTAGGGTGGCTGGGCACTACAAATGCAGATATTAGATCAAGAAGCCTAAATCCACAGAAGTGTTAGATCATAACAAATGGTGCTGATTGACCCAGAAAGTGGACCCTGTCCTAACAGGAATACACTTAGAAGAAGAAGAAGAAGAAGAAGAAGAAGAAGAAGAAGAAGAAGATTTTCTGAAGTTTCGGTGATTGTGTGCTTATGGGATTTCACTGATACGAGCTACAGGACGTAAAAACAAAGTAAGACAATTTGTTTCAGACTCTTCTGCTTTCTTTCTTTTTTAGAAAGTCAGGTCCGTTGGTGTTATTTAATATGGAAGAAAGGCTGCTTCTGAAAAAGTCTATAATTCCTTGAAATAGGAAAAAAATTCAAGATTTTTGAGAGTCAGAACAGTTGTCATTTATTCCACTGTACATTGCTTATAATATATCATCTGTGTCATACCACAGTAAAAATTCAACTCTTTCTCTCACACATATTTCATTTTCCTTCATTTCAATTTTCATACATTTTCTGTGTTGTGAAACCAGTTATTTAGTTGAGAAAATAAGAATACTAAGTGCCAAAAACGTTTTCCTCAAATGACTCAAATTCAATAACAGTTTATTAACTTCTATTACAAACAATTGCTTGTATCACCATTTGGTACAATGCAATGAGTTATTTTTACATTTTTGACTGACATATAAGGACTAACATTTTCTGTACATCACATTGCTAAGTTTGTTAACAGTGAATAGCTTCTTTATTCCATTTTTACAGTAAACAACATGAGATATATACAACAACAAAATATTTGCTGAGTGACTGTTTGTGGCAGAATATTAAACTTTTTACGCCATCAGTTTTGGCATCCAGGCCTGTTTGAATGGTTCTACAATACTTTTACAGAACCACTACAGAAACATTGGTTGTAGGTTATCAGTAATGGCATAAATTGAGTATCATGAGATACACAGTTGCTTGGGGAAAATATCATTTCATAATATGTCAGTCGAAGTAAAAACATTGGATGTTTTGGGAAAGTGGCCCCCATTTCATCACAGTTGTTAGCTTTCAGCCATGCAAAAGTCTGCCTCAAATGGAGATCACAATTCCTATCAACTCATAAAACTAAGAAAAATAGACTGAAACTTAAATGATGCAAATATATTTATATAGGGCAAGTCAATAGTCCTTGGACACGTTCATAAATTGGAAGATTAAAGGGAAAATTGAAATTTGATGATGGGAACATAGGTTTGACGTGGGGCCACAACTTTTGGAGTGAATGTCATTCATGGCCGCCATCTTGAAATCCGCTATTTTGTTTTCAAGTCTTTTTTTTATGGGAAGGGTGGTGTATGACACATCAAATAACACTCGATTGAGCTCTGGAATTGAGTGGTGTAATTTGTTTTTGTGTACCTTGTACAGTTTAGAAGTTATTAATGTGGTTGCGGCGACTACAGTTGTGCATTGCACGGGATCAACAACACGTAGAGCATCTACATCTACATCTACATCTACATTTATACTCCGCAAGCCACCCAACGGTGTGTGGCGGAGGGCACTTTACGTGCCACTGTCATTATCTCCCTTTCCTGTTCCAGTCGCGTATGGTTCGCGGGAAGAACGACTGTCTGAAAGCCTCTGTGCGCGCTCTAATCTCTCTAATTTTACATTCGTGATCTCCTCGGGAGGTATAAGTAGGGGGAAGCAATATATTCGATACCTCATCCAGAAACGCACCCTCTCGAAACCTGGCGAGCAAGCTACACCGCGATGCAGAGCGCCTCTCTTGCAGGGTCTGCCACTTGAGTTTGTTAAACATCTCCGTAACGCTATCACGGTTACCAAATAACCCTGTGACGAAACGCGCCGCTCTTCTTTGGATCTTCTCTATCTCCTCCGTCAACCCGATCTGGTACGGATCCCACACTGATGAGCAATACTCAAGTATAGGTCGAACGAGTGTTTTGTAAGCCACCTCCTTTGTTGATGGACTACATTTTCTAAGGACTCTCCCAATGAATCTCAACCTGGTACCCGCCTTACCAACAATTAATTTTATATGATCATTCCACTTCAAATCGTTCCGCACGCATACTCCCAGATATTTTACAGAAGTAACTGCTACCAGTGTTTGTTCCGCTATCATATAATCATACAATAAAGGATCCTTCTTTCTATGTATTCGCAATACACTACATTTGTCTATGTTAAGGGTCAGTTGCCACTCCCTGCACCAAGTGCCTATCCGCTGCAGATCTTCCTGCATTTCGCTACAATTTTCTAATGCTGCAACTTCTCTGTATACTACAGCATCATCCGCGACACTATCTACTAGGTCATTTATATATATTGTGAAAAGCAATGGTCCCATAACACTCCCCTGTGGCACGCCAGAGGTTACTTTAACGTCTGTAGATGTCTCTCCATTGAGAACAACATGCTGTGTTCTGTTTGCTAAAAACTCTTCAATCCAGCCACACAGCTGGTCTGATATTCCGTAGGCTCTTACTTTGTTTATCAGGCGACAGTGCGGAACTGTATCGAACGCCTTCCGGAAGTCAAGGAAAATGGCATCTACCTGGGAGCCTGTATCTAATATTTTCTGGGTCTCATGAACAAATAAAGCGAGTTGGGTTTCACACGATCGCTGTTTCCGGAATCCATGTTGATTCCTACATAGTAGATTCTGAGTTTCCAAAAACGACATGATACTCGAGCAAAAGACATGTTCTAAAATTCTACAACAGATCGACGTCAGAGAGATAGGTCTATAGTTTTGCGCATCTGCTCGACGACCCTTCTTGAAGACTGGGACTACCTGTGCTCTTTTCCAATCATTTGGAACCTTCTGTTCCTCTAGAGACTTGCGGTACACGGCTGTTAGAAGGGGGGCAAGTTCTTTCGCGTACTCTGTGTAGAATCGAATTGGTATCCCGTCAGGTCCAGTGGACTTTCCTCTGTTGAGTGATTCCAGTTGCTTTTCTATTCCTTGGACACTTATTTCAATGTCAGCCATTTTTTCGTTGGTGCGAGGATTTAGAGAAGGAACTGCAGTGCGGTCTTCCTCTGTGAAACAGCTTTGGAAAAAGGTGTTTAGTATTTCAGTTTTACGCTTGTCATCCTCTGTTTCAATGCCATCATCATCCCGGAGTGTCTGGACATGATGTTTCGAGCCACTTACTGATTTAACGTAAGACCAGAACTTCCTAGGATTTTCTGTCAAGTCGGTACCTAGTATTTTACTTTCGAATTCACTGAACGCTTCACGCATAGCCCTCCTTACGCTAACTTTGACATCGTTTAGCTTCTGTTTGTCTGAGAGGTTTTGGCTGCGTTTAAACTTGGAGTGAAGCTCTCTTTGCTTTCGCAGTAGTTTCCTAACTTTGTTGTTGTACCACGGTGGGTTTTTCCCGTCCCTCACAGTTTTGCTCGGCACGTACCTGTCTAAAACGCATTTTACGATTGCCTTGAACTTTTTCCATGAACACTCAACATTGTCAGTGTCGGAACAGAAATTTTCGTTTTGATCTGTTAGGTAGTCTGAAATCTGCCTTCTATTACTCTTGCTAAACAGATAAACCTTCCTCCCTTTTTTTATATTCCTATTAACTTCCATATTCAGGGATGCTGCAACGGCCTTATGATCACTGATTCCCTGTTCTGCACTTACAGAGTCGAAAAGTTCGGGTCTGTTTGTTATCAGTAGGCCCAAGATGTTATCTCCACGAGTCAGTTCTCTGTTTAATTGCTCGAGGTAATTTTCGGATAGTGCACTCAGTATAATGTCACTCGATGCTCTGTCCCTACCACCCGTCCTAAACATCTGAGTGTCCCAGTCTATATCTGGTAAATTGAAATCTCCACCTAAGACCATAACATGCTGAGAAAATTTATGTGAAATGTATTCCAAATTTTCTCTCAGTTGTTCTGCCACTAATGCTGCTGAGTCGGGGGGTCGGTAAAAGGAGCCAATTATTAACCTAGCTCGGTTGTTGAGTGTAACCTCCACCCATAATAATTCACAGGAACTATCCACTTCTACTTCACTACAGGATAAACTACTACTAACAGCGACGAACACTCCACCACCGGTTGCATGCAATCTATCCTTTCTAAACACCGTCTGTGCCTTTGTAAAAATTTCGGCAGAATTTATCTCTGGCTTCAGCCAGCTTTCTGTACCTATAACGATTTCAGCTTCGGTGCTTTCTATCAGCGCTTGAAGTTCCGGTACTTTACCAACGCAGCTTCGACAGTTTACAATTACAATACCGATTGCTGCTTGGTCCCCGCATGTCCTGACTTTGCCCCGCACCCGTTGAGGCTGTTGCCCTTTCTGCACTTGCCCGAGGCCATCTAACCTAAAAAACCGCCCAGCCCACGCCACACAACCCCTGCTACCCGTGTAGCCACTTGTTGCGTGTAGTGGACTCCTGACCTATCCAGCGGAACCCGAAACCCCACCACCCTATGGCGCAAGTCGAGGAATCTGCAGCCCACACGGTCGCAGAACCGTCTCAACCTCTGATTCAGACCCTCCACTCGGCTCTGTACCAAAGGTCCGCAGTCAGTCCTGTCGACGATGCTGCAGATGGTGAGCTCTGCTTTCATCCCGCTAGCGAGACTGGCAGTCTTCACCAAATCAGATAGCCGCCGGAAGCCAGAGAGGATTTCCTCCGATCCATAGCGACACACATCATTGGTGCCGACATGAGCGACCACCTGCAGATGGGTGCACCCTGTACCCTTCATGGCATCCGGAAGGACCCTTTCCACATCTGGAATGACTCCCCCCGGTATGCACACGGAGTGCACTTTGGTTTTCTTCCCCTCCCTTGCTGCCATATCCCTAAGGGGCCCCATTACGCGCCTGACGTTGGAGCTCCCAACTACCAGTAAGCCCACCCTCTGCGACTGCCCGGATCTTGCAGACTGAGGGGCAACCTCTGGAACAGGACAAGCAGCCATGTCAGGCTGAAGATCAGTATCAGCCTGAGACAGAGCCCGAAACCGGTTCGTCAGACAAACTGGAGAGGCCTTCCGTTCAGCCCTCCGGAATGTCTTTCGCCCCCTGCCACACCTTGAGACGACCTCCCACTCTACCACAGGTGAGGGAGCAGCCTCAGTGCGGGCAGTATCCCGGGCAACCACAGTCGTAGTCCGATCGGGGGATGCGTGGGACGAGCTGGCCGTCCCCGAAAACCCCCATCCGGACCCCCACAGTGATGCCCATTGGCAACAGCCTCAAGCTGTGTGACCGAAGCCAACACTGCCTGAAGCTGGGAGCGAAGGGATGCCAACTCAGCCTGCATCCGAACACAGCAGTTGCATGCTAAAAACTTGTGCAAAGAACGTCTGAACTAATCTACAGAGAGCGCAAACAAAACGACACAAAATTGAAGCGGTTATTAAAATACAAGATTGCCTAGTAATTGCAGTAATGCTGCCACTTGTGCACTGCTGACACACTGCTCGGCGGCGGAAGGAGACTACGCGATTTAACACTATTCGAGTACTAAAACGTGATGCTACAACTCTCAAATACTATAATACGCCCGAAATTTATGAATTAAACAATGCAAGTACCAAAAACACGCAAAGAAATTAAGAATTAAACTATGTAACAAATGAGTGAGCTAGGAGTATACGACTTGCTGCTGCAGCTGCTTATCCAACGGCGGCAGGGAGCACACTGACTGTGACCAACCGACACTGGCCGTTCAAAACAAAAACAGATGACAGACGACTACGCGAATTTACACTATTCAGGTACTAAAACGCGATGCTACAACTCTCAAATACTATAATACGCCCGAAATTTATGAATTAAACAATGCAAGTACCAAAAACACGCAAAGAAATTAAGAATTAAACTATGTAACAAATGAGTGAGCTAGGAGTATACGACTTGCTGCTGCAGCTGCTTATCCAACGGCGGCAGGGAGCACATGTGTTGTAGCAGTCAGTATTAAGGTAATTTCCCAACTTTGAACATTAATAACCTCTAAACTGTACAAGGTAGACAAAAACAAATTACACCACTAAATTCCAGTGCTCAAACGATTGTTATTTGATGTGTCATACACCCCCCTTCCCATTTAAAAAAAATGACTTGAATCCAAAATGGCGGATTTCAAGATGGCGGCCATGAATGACATTCACTCGAAAAGTTCCAGCCCCACATCAAACCTATTTTCCCATCATCACATTTCAATTTTCCCTTTAATCTTCCAACTTATGAAGGTGTCCACCAAGGACTTTTGACTCGCCCTGTAGATTGAAAATATTAATATTTACCCATTGTGATTCAGGTGAAATAGACAGCAGTGTTACTGGCAGTAATCCGTGACATTGCTAATTGAGTTTGGGTATACCTAAAACAAACAGACTCTCATGAAATACTTTGGAATGCTTGCAGGTAGAGCACGAAATTACTTGCGCTATCTTCAAGGTGCCGCTAAAGAGACTAGTGATTTGTAAAGGTAATACTGACTAGTGTGAACAGTTTTTAGGTGACAACACACAGTGATATCAAAGTCTATCCATTACAGTATGAAATGTTTGTCTTGTGACTACAAACACAGTAAAACTCAGACACAGAGTAAAAGTTTACAGGGTATTAGACCAGCATTTTGATGAGACTGGAGATTTTGTAACAGCCATAGATCAGTAGTCTATGCTGCTCAGAAGGTAGTAGACTCAGCAATAGATTCACACATACACAAGCAAGAGTATCACTATTAATATACCATCACTATTAATATGTATAATCAACAATGCAGGATAAGACAGATTGCTACATACCGTAAAGAAGATTTGTCAAGTTGCAGACAGGCACAATTAAAAGACACTCACATACAGCTCTTGGCCACAGTCTTCATCAGTAAATGAGACACAACACACACACACACACACACACACACACACACACACACAGCATCAGGAGGTTGGTGGCAGTGATGTGGGAAAAAAAGGCAAAAAATAGAGAGGAGTGGGGAAAGATGGGCAGAAGTGTTGGAAAGAGAGCTGCAAATAAACAGGGTGGGAGATGATAGGACAGAGAGGGGTGGAAACTGTTGGGTGGAGGATGTGGAGACAGTATGTTACTGTAGGTTGAGGCTGGGATAATTTCGGGAGCAGAGTATATGTTGTAAGGATAACTCCCATCTGCACAGTTCAGAAAAGCCGATGGTGGTATGAAGGGTCCAGATGACTCGGCTGGTGAAGCAGACACTCAAATTGAGTGTGTTACATTCACCTGCTTGCTGTGCCACAGGGTGGTGCATTTTGCTCTTGGCCACAGTTTGGTGATGGCTGTTCATCCTGTTGGACAGCTGGTTGGTAGTCATACAGATATAAAACACTGTGCAATGAGAGCAGTAGAGCTGGTATACGACACGGTTGCTTTCACAGGGGTTACGAGGGCCCTGATGGGGTAGAATAAACCTGTGACAGGACTGGAGTAGGAAGTGCTGTGTTGGTGGATTGGGCAGGTTTTGACCCTGGGCCTGTGAAATGTGTCTCCACAGGGACATTATTCTTGTAGCAAGGGGTTCGGTTTGGGAGTGGCCCAGGATGTTGTGGTGGTTGTGTGGGTGACGGAATACCACTTTAGGAGGGGTGGGAGGTATCTCAGACAGGATGTCTCTCATATCAGGGCACGATGACAGTTAATCAGAGCCCTGGCGAAGGTTGTGGTTCAGTTGTTCCAGTCGGGGGTGGTATTGGTTGATGGAGGGGACACTCCTTTGTGGCTGGTTCTTGGGGGTGATGGGAGAATTGAGGGTGTGAGGGGAAATGGCACGGGAGATCTGTTTGCAGACTAGGTCTTGGGATAGTGCCTGTCTGTGAAGGCCTTGGTGAGACCCTCAATATACTGAGAAAGGGAGTTTTTGTCACTGCAGATACGCCATCCCCAGGTAGTGAGGCTATGTGGGAGGCATTTTTTGGTGTGAAAGGGATAACAGCTGTCAAAATCCGGGTATTGTTGGTAGTTGATGGGTATAACGTGGACAGAGGTGCAAATGGAGCCATCAGAGAGGAGGAGGTCAATATACGGGAAGGTGGCATGCTGGATTGAGGACCACATGAAGCGGATGGGAGAGACTGTATTGAGGTTGTAAAGGAACGAAGATAGGGTGTCGTGGCCCTGAGTGCAGACCATGTAGATATCATTAACGAACCTGAAACAGACTAGGGGTTGGTGTTTTGGACCTAGGAAGATCTCCTCTTGATGGCCCAAAAAAGGTTGGCATAGGAGGGTGCCGTGCGAGTGCTGATGGGTGTGCCATGGATTTTTAATATCCGTATGTATCTGCAGTGACAAAAATTCCCTTGCTCAGTATGCTGAGGGTCATACCGAGGGCTTCACAGACAGGCACTACCCCCCAGACCTAGTTCGCAATATATATGTATAATCAGTCGAGTGGGTAATTTGAAATTTCGGAAGGCTGTTTGTTGATGAGTTTATCAAATGTAGGGAGGTTGCAATGCTGTGAAAAATGGAACAGTATGCAGGAAGACTCTGTGTGTGCATTTGCACATGCTTGCCTGCAAAGGTATTATAAGAATGGTAGGGCAGTATGTTATTGCCTCCTACATACACCTAAACCAGTGGTAACAGTAAAATGAAAGATCTTGCACAGAGCCATGCTGACAGCAGTTGACACTTCAGAGCTGATTAAAACTGTGTGCCAGGCTGGGCCCCAAACTGGGGACCTTTGTCTATCGTGGGAAAACGTACCGCCACTGGAGCTATCTGACCGTGACCACGATCTGCACTCATGGCTTTACACCGAGGTGACAAAAGTCGTGGGGTAGCAATATGCACATATACAAATGGCGGTAGTATTGCATACACAAGGTATAAAAAGGCAGCACATTGGCAGAACTGTCATTTGTACTCAGGTGATTAATGTGAAAAAGTGTGATTATGGCCACATGATGGGAATTCAAACTTGGAATGTGCATGGGACATTCCATTTCAGAAATCGTTAGAGAATTCAATATTTCAAGATACACAGTGTCAAGAGTGTGCTGAGAATACCAAATTTCAGACATTACCTCTCACCACGGACACTGCAGTGGCCAATGGCCATCACACAATGACTGAGAGCGAGGGCATTTACATAGGGTTGTCAGTGCTGACAGACAAGCAACACTGCTTGAAATAACCATAGAAATCAATTTGGGACATATGCAAATGTATCCATTAGGACACAGCAGCAAAATTTGGCATTAATGGGGCATGGCAGCAGACAAGTGACGTGAGTGTCTTTGCTAACAGCGTGACATCACCTGCACCTGCTCTCTGCTGGGCTCATTACCATATTGCTTGGACCCTAGATGACTGGTAAACCGTGGCCTGGTCAGATGAGTCTGGGTTTCATTTAGTAAGAGCTGGTGGTAGGGTTCGAGTGTGGTGCAGACCCCATGAAGCCACGGACCCAAGTTTCAACAAAGAAGAGCCCCAGCTGGTGATGGCGTCATAATGCTGCGGGCTGTGTTTACTTGGAATGACTGCATCCTTCGGTTACATGGATCATTGACTAGAAATGGTTATATTCAGCTACTGGGAGACCATTTGCAGCCATTCATGGACTCACCATGTCAGTTGTTTGTGGTTGATTTGAAGAACATTATGACCAGCCGTCACCAAACATGAATCCCTTTGAAAATTTATGAGACATATTCAAGAGGTCAATCCATCCTGAAATCCTCTAGTGACAGCATTTTCACAATTGTGGGCGGCAGTAGAGGCAGCATGGCTCAGTATTTCTGCAGAGGACTTTCGAAAACTTATTGAGCTAATCCCAAGTCAAGTTGCTGCACTGTCCTGGGAAAAAGAAGGTCTGACTCAATATTAGGAGGTATCTCATGACTTTTGCCACATCAGTGTACTTCTGCCATTACCTTTCCTTGTACCATCCAAACTTCACATAAGTCTTATTGGATACCTTGCTAGACTAGTGCTGCTGAAAGAAAGAATATTGCAGAGAACTTACTTAGCCACAGTGTAGGGGATTGTTTCAATTTTTTTATTTTTCGTCAAATATATGCCTCTGATGTGTTTTGTACGTGTGTGTCTGCCATTGCTTGCTGAAAGATTCTTTGTAAAATTTGTGGTACAGTTTCACACTGTTGTGTTTGTAACTGTTCTCATGTCTGTACTTTGAACTTCTCTTACAGTTTCGTATGGAAAATAACCGCATAACGTTCTTCGTGAACATGTGTAGTTTGGCATTGAAAACACTTTGCAAGCAAGACCTTAAAGTGCCGTACATCTCCGACAAATTTGTGGAGGTTAGTATGTGGATTGTAATTTTATTAGTTATTTGTAAATTTAATAACTGACCTTAAATCAGTCCAAGTCTCTCCTTAGTTTGGCTTGGTGACTGGTTTTGCTTAAATAACCAGTTTCGAACAAACATGCCCATAGTGAGGTGAGAGGGTTGGTAACATTAATAAAGTAACACTTTATACTATATATTAGTCTATTGTATGAAAGAAAGATTTAATTTTGGACTCTTTCAAGATCAGTTTTTGTTAGTTGTTTCAATTCCTAGCTACTATGTCTAAAAATTATTGTTTTGGAAATTTATCAGCTGCCAGAAAGAACGGTTAATTTGTAACTCTGAGATGTCATTTTCTGTGAATGTAAGTCTTCAGAATGGCTTCTTACTGTGACATAAACTACAGATACTTTATTTATGCTGCCACCTTACTATGTTAGTTCTGAGTCTAGTGTGAACAGTATTGGACATTGTTTTCTGTTTAATTGCTTTGTAGTGCTTCAGAGGCTTACAGACTTAACCTGCACAGTAGGGTAGCCCCATATATTTAGGTGACTTCAGTCCCAGAGACATTTGTCGTGGGGGGTCTATAGCAAATAGTACATGAAAGACTGTCATTAAACAGTGTGAGAATTAATTATCACAGTAAAACTGACACTACTATGGTGTCTCTGTCTATTGGTAGACCACGTTGATTGACCTTGTAAAGTCTAATGGAATGCTTTGTGATGGTTTATGTTACAGTCACTCAGCTCAAACATCATAATTTACTGAAATTCAGTGACTGCATTAATTATCTTTTGTTGTAACCATTTCAAGTAGCAGTGAAAGCAGGAACACATGATCACTGATATAACTCCATAAGAAGAAATCACATGGAGGTCACTGAAGAAGAGAAATGTCACAAAGAGAAGTGAGTCCAATCTGTCACTGGGGTAATATGTCATTGAGGTAATCATGGAACGCCTGAAAGAAAGTTGGTCGAGCAGCATCTTTTTGCAAAATGAGGTCTCCGCTATCTTTCTGTAACTGTGGCATTAGCTATTGCTGCAGCATACCTTTGTTTGTGACACAAGTCACAGTTTTCTCTGCAAAGAAAAATGGAATCACAAATTAACCCTTGGAGAGATGCTGGTATCCACTGACAAGTGTCATTTTTCTGTACGTTTTCACACAATTGTCTTCTGAAACCTGAGGTACTTACGAATAATCATTGACTTTGCCCACCATTGGACAGAAAATATTAATGGTTCAGACAGAAATAAGTAGATACGAGTCACCTCCTCTGTGTCAGATTTCCTTAAGTACAGAGCAGGCATCGGGAACCTGACATATTGCAAATATTCGTAATCAGGTTAAAAAGCTGGTACAGTACGTTTTCGGGATGAATGCCTTTGTAGCAGCGACATAGTAGTGGAATGTCGCACTCCTTTCATATGGAAAGGAAGCGTATGATCACACTGTTATGATGTAGAGTACAGTTCTTCATCATTTCAACATGCACTTCAAGATAGTCAGAGTACAATATTGCTAATGATTTCAAACTTGCAGGAAATGGCCTACGCCGAAAGAAGAGAGCACCCCGTTCCTCAAAAGATGTACAAAGTGTAACATCAAGAATCACGTCGGCAAAGGGGACCTCCACACTCATTTGTAAACCTTCAGTTAACTTATACCAATGAATCACAGAGTCTTGCATGAGCACTGGAAGTTGTACACTGCCAGCCATTAAAATTGCAGTACCCTGAAGGTGACGTGCCACAGATGTCAATCTGGCACAAAGTGCAGTATATATTTATATATACAAGTGATTAGTATTTTGCAAAAAGTAGGCAGGAATCATGTATTCTGTATGTAAACCAATATTGCACAGTGGATTTCTGATTCAGAAATCAGATTTAAATATCAGTTTCCAGAATTAAATTGTCACTCTGCAGTTAAGTGTGTGCTGATATGAAACTTCCTGGCAGATAAAAACTGTGTGCTAGACCGAGACTCAAACTTGGGACCTTTGCCTTTCGAGGGCAAGTGTTCTACTGACTGAACTTCCCAAGCACAACTCACAACCCATCTTCGCAACTTTATTTACACCAGTACCTTGTCTCCTACCTTCCAAACTTTTACAGAAGTCTGCCTGTGAAACTTGCGAGACTAGCTCTCTTGGAAGGAAGGATATTGCGGACATATGGCTTAGCGACAACCTGAGGGATGTTTCCAGAATGAAATTTTCACTCTGCAGTGGAGTGTGCGTCGATATGAAACTTGCTTGCAGATTAAAACTGTGTGCCAGACTGAGACTCGAACGTGGGACCTTCGCCTTTCACGTGCAAGTGCTCTGCCGACTACAGAATGAAAATTTCATTCTGGAAACATCTGCCAATCTGTGGCTAAGCCATGTCTCCACATCTTCCTTTCTGCCTGGAGCACTAGTCCCACAGGTTTCACAGGAGAACTTTTGTAAAATTTGGAAGGTAGGAGACGAGGTACTGCTGGCAGAAGTAAAGCTGTGAGGACAGATTGTGAGTCATGCTCAGGAATTCAGTCGGTAGAGTGCTTGCCCGTGAAAGGCAGAGGTCCCGAGTTTGAGTCCCAGTCCAGCACACAGTTTCAACCTGACAGGGATTTTAAATATTAGTTGTTTCTGAGAAGATTGCGCTATGCACTTGCAAGAAGGAGAAACAGCTACCAGCATATGTTTGAATTGGACAGTTGTCAGACCGTAGTGCTGTAGGATATTGGTGTCTGGACAATAACTTTCAAAACCTGTCAGTTTCAACAAAATCTGTGCCAACAGCCTTTGAGAAACAAGGCCCATTTCAGTAAGCTGAAGAATATGTGCATCTATCCTACTGCTTCCTTTAACCTCAGCAGGACTATGAGAGATTCAGATTTGAAACAGGAGCCAGACAAGTAGATTCCACGTTACCAAATCTGCTCTCAGCATCCCTTGAGGAAGTCTACTGATCTATCAACTGAAAAAAGAGGAGGAGGAATGCATGTCTGAACCCTACTTCATTTTACCGACAACCTTGTACCGTATGCTTCTCACAGATGAAACTTCGGAAACTGATGGAACAGCTTAACAGGACACACTTAAAAACAGAACTGAAGATCAGCTAAGATAGGACTACAATGAAAAGAAAGAAAATTGTTTGGGTGAATAATGTCATTGTGAAACCAGTTCGTGAGTTTTTGTATTTGGGGCAGCTGAATGTGACTGGATTGACATTAAAAGAAATGAACAGAAGATCAGGAATGGACGGGAAAGCTTTAGTGAAGGAAAGGGTTATCAAAAAGAATATCAGATATTTACATTCAGTGTGTATTACCAATTTCATCTTACAGAAGTGAAACATTACAGAAATGATTCGAAAACTGAGAGGTACTCTGTGAGTAGTATATATGTGCTCGATGAGAATTACCATGAGAGGTGAGGCGGTGCAACAAACGAATGGGTAAGGAAACGGGCTAAAGTGGAAAATGCAAGCACCACTGTAATGGCAGCAAAGTGGAGGTAGCAGGATATGTGGACAATTGAGAGAATGGTGGCTGGAACAGGGAAATTTTCTGACAAATTCTGAGAAGGAGAACTAAGATCGTGATGATGATCTAACAGAAGGCACATATAAGACATTAAAAAATGAAAGTGAGCGGTGAGGATAGGTGTGGCTGGAGACTGTAATGCTTCGAGAAGACTGGAATTGGTCTTTAAAAAGTAGTGTACGTCAAATGGCAGGTCTTCAGGCACAGACAGACGCACCAAAGGTAAGAAGCTAGCAGTCTAGACATTTACACGAAGACTCGCGTCAAGTCTGCCAATCTCCAACAGTTATTTTCCACAGTGTATAATACTGCACAGGTGAAACATTTACAGGTGGCTACAACTGCAAAATCAGTTTTAATAGATAAATGGTGGCAACATCAGTTGAAGTGTTAAACCTCATGAAACCACTATACAAAAATGGGGTTCAAGTCCCTGTGTAACAGTATAAGTGACACCTTCTGTTGACATTGAATCATGTTCTAAACATTTTGACCAAGTATCCTGACTCACCGTTTGTGCGGCACACGCAGTTCTCTTGGCCACTTGGCACTGACGTGGCACAGATTGGTACCTGACAACTCCCTCTTTTCTCCTCAAAAGTGCTGCCACCAGCATTTCACACATTATCATTCTTGTGAAACACAGTAGGACCTTTATTCGTATGAAGTAATGAGTGCTATGAACAAGGGATCTCAAGCTGGTTTCATATTTGTAAATTTCCAGAATGCTTTTGACAGTGTTCCTCACAACCGGCTTCTAAGCAAATCGCACGGTTATGAAGTATTGTCATAGTTGTGTGACTGTATTTATAATTTCCTGTCAGAAAGGTCACAGTTCGTAGTAATGACGGGAACCTGTTGAGTCAAACAGGAGTGATATCTGGTGTTCCCCAAGGAAGTGTTATGGGTCCCATGCTGCTCTTAATCTACATAAATGATTTAGAAGACAATCTGAGCAGTCCTCTTAGATTTTTTAATAATGTGCTATCGTTTACCATCAAGTAATGTCATCAAATTAAAACCAATTGCAAAATGATTTACACAAGATATCTGCATGGTCTGAAAAGTGGCAGCTGTCCATAACGAATAGGTCCCTCACACAAATGCTGAAACATGTTTAAATTTTGGTTACTCGATACATAACATGACTTCAGAGGTTGTCAATTTCACTAAAAACCTAGGGATTATAATGTGACACGACATTTTAGAATGGCATATATATATATATGCGGCACACGCAGTTCTCTTGGCCACTTGGCACTGACGTGGCATCCCTATATATATATATATATATATATATATATATATATATATATATATATTTTTATATATATATAAAAAAAACAAAGATGATGTGTCTTACCAAACAAAAGCACTGGCACGTCGATAGACACACAAAACAAACACAAACATACACACAAAATTCAAGCTTTCACAACCAACGGTTGCTTCATCAGGAAAGAGGGAAGGAGAGGGAAAGACGAAAGGATTTGGGTTTTAAGGGAGAGGGTAAGGAGTCATTCCAATCCCGTGAGCGGAAAGACTTACCTTAGGGGGAAAAAAGGACGGGTATCCTCCCCACTCCACCAAGAGTGTCTTTCCGCCATCCACTTAACCTTCGTAATCTCTTAGTTCATCCCTATGAAATCCCCAAACCACCTTCCCTACCCTCTGGCTCCTACCGTTGTAACCGCCCCCCGGTGTAAAACCTGTCCCATGCACCCTCCCACCACCACCTACTCCAGTCCTGTAACCCGGAAGGTGTACACGATCAAAGGCAGAGCCACGTGTGAAAGCACCCACGTGATCTACCACTGACCTGCCTACACAGTGACGCATTCTATGTGGGAATGACTAGCAACAAACTGTCGATTTGCATGAATGGTCACAGGCAGACAGTGTTTGTTGGTAATGAGGATCACCCTGTGGCTAAATATGCCTTGGGGCACGGCCAGCACATCTTGGCACAGTGTTACACCGTCCGGGTTATCTGGATACTTCCCACTAACACCAACCTATCCGAACTCCGGAGATGGGAACTTGCTCTTCAATATATCCTCTCTTCCCGTTATCCACCAGGCCTCAATCTCCGCTAATTTCTAGTTGCCGCCACTCATATCTCACCTGTCTTTCAACAACATCTTTGCCTCTGCACTTCTGCCTCGACTGACATCTCTGCCCAAACTCTTTGCCTCTGTATACATCTGCTTGTGTCTGTATATGTGTGGATGGATATGGGTGTGTGTGCTAGTGTATACCCGTCCTTTTTTCCCCCTAAGGTAAGTCTTTCCGCTCCCGGGATTGGAATGACTCCTTACCCTCTCCCTTAAAACCCAAATCCTTTTGTCTTTCCCTCTCCTTCCCCCTTTCCTGATGAAGCAACCGTTGGTTGCGAAAGCTAGAATTTTGTGTGTATGTTTGTGTTTGTTTGTGTGTCTATCGACCTGCCATCACTTTTGTTTGGTAAGATCCTATGAAGTAGTCCCCTTGGCTATATACGCCCAGTTGCCAACAGTTCTGGAGGACTTGGAAGCGAGCAGAGAAATTTTCAACTGCGATGCTTGTAAGCTCATTTGCCACAGCTCATTGCATGCTTACGATATCTTGATGAAGCTTTCCTGTTGGAGGAGCCTCTTCACTCAAGGAAACAAGAAAAAATTGCAAGGCTAGAGGTTGGGTGAATGTGGCAGATGTTGGATGGCAACATCAGAACATCTGGCCAGATATACGGTAACAGATAAAGCAGTAGGGGGTCGTGCATTGTCATGCAGTAAGAACCAATCGCGAGCATGTCACGAATTAGAGCAGCAACATCGAATAGCTTTAGTTCGGTGTTTGACCTGGAGAAATATACTCGTGGTGAACTAATCCTTTACTATCACAGAATGTGATCAACATTGTCTTCGTTCTCGAAGGTTGTCATTTGACTTTTTTTGAGGCTGGTGATCCGGGACTCTGTCATTCAGCACTTTGATGCTTCATGTGAGGGCCATACTGGTAGCACCGACTTTCATCCCCGACAATAGTCTTTGACAGAAATGTGGGATCACATCTGGCTTTACCTGGTAGTTCAGCAGAAATTCTTTGCCTTTCCTCTTTTTGTTCATCTGTTAAAGTGTGTGAGGGATGAGTTTTGCATTAAGTTTCCATTTCCCCAAATCTTCGTGTAAAATCTTACGACACGCATCACGATTCAAATTAAGTTGTTCTGATATAGAACACACACAGTTACATAATGAATTTAAAAGTAATGGTTACTCGCTCCACATTTACATCAGTATGCACTGTAGATGGGTGACCAATATGGCATTATCTTGCTCTGAATCTCTGCCTCGACTAAACCTTTCAGGCCACTCTAAAGCACAACTTCTTGAAAGTGCCTCACCTGCATAGCTTGCTTAATCACTGTCCACGTTTCACTAGGGGTTTCCCCCGAACATAATGCAGAGCTTAATATTCACTCTTTGGTCACAATCAGCATCCATTATGTCACTGTAACTAAAACACCAGGAACCCAAACAGTATGTTGCTAATCAGAGCCCTGTATCCTAGTGAGTTTGTGCAGAAACATGGCCGAGGTCATTTCGAGCACGCACACATACAGGTACATAAACACTCTCTTTGTTCCTTTTGAGTATTGCAATCTCAGAAATAAAAAACTTATCCTGGAACTTTTCTGACAAAGGGAATATTTATGGCATATGCCATATATATGCCAGTTTCTGTGATGACGATAGCAGTTTGTTACGTTTAGTAATGAGTGGATGTTGGGACATCCAACTGTGGGAGATATTATTACAATATGTTCAGACGGTAGAACAGCTCGAACCCATCACTTCTATAATGCAAGGCGGCAACTGAGCATCTGACCTGCTGTATAAGGCCACTTGCTGCTTGGCGGCAGTCTTCGAAGGTGTTTAGAAAACGAGGAGAAAAAGAGGAAAAGTCATGGCTGCAGTGGATACCATGACAAATTACTTTCAAATTGGCTTATGTAACATATAGTTTACTTCTTGTCTTGATTTTTGCACAAGCTACATACATATAAAACAATATGTCAATATGTAAACTGTCAGTTATATGAGATTTTGTTACTGTAAAAGAAGGTGTGATTACAGCAGGTTTAAAGTTGAGTTGTTTAGGTCATTCAAGTAACTCAAAGGACAATTTACACTCACTTTCAGCACCCATCCGTGCACAAGGTGATGGTTGGGTTGAACTGACTTGCAAGTCTATCCCAGTGAACACCAAGAAAACACAACCAAAACAAATCTTATCAAATAAAGCTGGTGATGTAAAATATCAGACAGTTGGAGATTACACACAAGAAATGGAATACTGAAGCTATATTAGGTTCCATTTCAGGATTACAATTACAAACTTAAATTGGAAGATTGACATAGAAAATGTCACAGAGATGGCGAACTGAAAACTGTATTTTATTGCCTGAACCCTTAGAAGATTCGACATCTCTACTAAAGGGACTGCCTGCACTACATTTGTCAGTCTTCTTCTTTAGTACTGTTGTGCAATACAGGATCCTTTCGAAGGAGGATGTCAAAAAAGTTCAGAGAAGAGCAGCTCATTTCATATTATCGTGAGATGGGGAGAAAGTGTTACTGTTGCAGTCATTAAAATGAAGGCTTTTTCATTGCAGTGAGATCTTTCACAGAATTTCAATTGAGAATTTTGTTCTCTGAGTATGAAAATATTTTATCAACCCCCACCTACATAGGTAGAAATCATTATCATAAAATATGATAATCGGAGTGTGCTTGGAAAGATTTAGTTCTTCACTGCGTGCTGTTAGAGAGTGGAATGAGCAAGAAATAGTCTGAAACTGCTTTTGTGAAACCTCTGCCAAACACTAAGTCTAATGGGAAGTTGTCGTGAAACTATTATGACATTACAGAGACAGAATTGCTAACTAGTATTTAGCTCCAGGAGGGAAAATTCCATTACTGTCAACAGACACTCGCGTAACTGTTGCTACATTGTGGAACTATAAGTTCCCGTTCTTGGCAGGACAGAAGGACGTAGGTAGGGGAAGGTCACTAAGTTCGTACGGAGAGATTTTGTTCCGAAAGGTTAAAAACCAGCTGTGAAGCTAAATTTTGTTTATTATCAAGCACAGTAGTATAATTTGTGTTCTTTGGATTCACAAGTAGTACAGTCATTATAACATTTTGTGTTACTTCTGCTTCATTGATAAAATTGTGCTCTTTTAACCCTACAGATTGAAATGACGATCAAACTGTTTAGTAAAAATTTCAACCTATCAGAAGCCCTGAAAGAAATTATTTCCAGAAGGCTGGACAGTCAGAAAAAGTTCTTGGATCTCTCTTGTATAAATGATATTCCTGGTGAGTAAAAGATAAAACGTTTTTGGTTGTATTCATATTCTCTCTCTCTCTCTCTCTCTCTCTCTCTCTCTCTCTCTCTCTCTCTCTCCCTCTCTCTCATGAATTTTTATTAAATTCCAGCATTGTTCTCACTACTCGCTTGTGATTGTTATACTGACTGTGATATTGAAGCTTGCAGATTTAAGAAATGTCTATCTGGTCATCCACATCATTGGTTCTGTAACCATAACTGATCTGAATTCAATGAGCATCAAAGCTCTATAATTTACCTGCCAAACTTTACCCAAAATTTGTTGAAGTTAGAGTCTACACACTTCAGTGTTCAGTTTAGAGTAGGCTATTCGAGTGCTCTCCACGGGGCTGACGAGCGCGTGTCAGCTTGCCTGCACGGAGGAGCGAGTAGTATAGGCTATGGTCCAGGTAGCCCTATTTCACGCATTCTGTGCATGTGCGAGCCACTTGGCTTGAACAGTAGCATTGCATACACTGTGTCCAGCCCACTCATTGGCCACGTGTCAGTTGTTTTCTTACCCCTCCTCACTCAGCCTGCACTGCTTTCCAGCTGGAACAGCTCGGTTTAGTGTTATTTTTGTTCTATATTTTTTTTACATCCTTGGTGTTTCTGACATCCTTGTGAACTGGCACCGGCTTTCTGCGCTGTTAGTTACAGCGTGTAAGGTTTATTGGATCTGCAAATTGTTAGCTCAGTTAATGTGGAAGAGCTTTCAGACAATTTAAACAATGGATAAGATTACTTCACAAGAAGTTTGAAGGTATGTTACTGACAGCATGTGGAACTCTTTACTTTTTTTAGTGTGTGAGATTAAATTGATTGATGATTTCCAGTCAGTTATACAGGAATTGAAGTATTGTGCACTACATTATTCTTTTGAGCAGATGAATTGAGTAAAGATGTGTTATCAGAAGAGCCTGGAAGTAGTGACAAATGCCAGAATTTCTGTCTGTCGCTTCAGTTGCGGAGGTCAGTGTGCCGAAGGTGACTGCCATTTAGCTTTAACTTGCCATCTAAACTGAGAAAAATTCTTCCATAAATCCTCTACTGCTTTGTGCTAATGTTTCCCGAACAGATAAAGGAATCTGAGAACCGAAAGTCAAATCTGTGCGCATAACGAATAACATTGGAGAAAAGTGATGGTAAAAATGAAGTAAAATATCAGACGGTGTAGAGTTTCAGTTGGCCAGTGTCATTAGAATCACAGAATCGGATTTGTGTACCGCCTGAAATATTTATTCCAAACCGTGTGTTCAGCAACTCAAGCAAAGATCTCCACAACCGTTTAAAATTTATTCCAAAATAATTATGTTGTTATGATATATATTCTTTGTACTTCAAGATAATGATTCTCTTTTTCTATATGTTCTTTTTGTGTATGAGTAAGTCTGCCAGCCTTGTCAGAAGAAATTGCCATTGTTCCTTTAATTGTATTGTCTGTCCAGCATTACTTGAAAATGTGACCAGAATTGACTCACATTTCATCAAGCCATACAACTTAATAGACATTCAAATCGCAGATCTGCATTAACAGCCAGCATCGCGATGCACCGACATCCTCCCTTTGTTTGTCAACAGCTTATGGCCAAAGAAATATCCACAGTGAAATCCCAGGTTGTGCAAAGCTGTGAATAACAATGTACAACTGCCACAAAAAGGCCCAATCCCTTAAGTGTGACCAATAACTTCCTGAGAGTCAGATCTTTGTGTCTGCAATAACAATGATAATCCTGATTACTCATCACATTGTCAGCAAATGAAATCTTTATTGGTAATCAGCTTATCCGTTCAATGCTTTTTCCCCGGAGTTTCAAGCTTTGATAATTTTCCAGCTTCCTTTCCTTTCCAAAATATTTCCTTGCCAATCGTTAGTGCTGCAGCAGTTCTGTCGATACCCTTGTTAACTGTGAGCAGTGGGCCACCATTTAAGTTTTTCAGTCTCAAAGTAGGCACATAATACGCAAACTTGTTTCTCTCGACTGTTCTCGTACGGAAATATGCCGGTCGAACTTTCCCACTCGTAACTCTTGATGAATTTTCTCTGACGTCATTGATTACCAAATGACAAATAACTGTAACAACAAATAAAATAAGTGCTCCTACAATCGTAAAAATAAAAGCAAGCAAAATCAAAAGGTACAGTGCTCACACAGAACAACATATTTCTCTTTATCGGGAAAGATTCACTTGCTAATGTCATTCTACATTTTCTTATTCTTTACTTCTGTTGTCAGTTTTTTTGTAGCCCAAATATTTGTCTCGTTTCCTAATTTAATTCCCTTCTCGTCACCTGACTTAATTTTATACATCCCCTTAGCCTTGTTATATTTTAACTTTTAACTTCTTTTAAAGACACTGTCAATTGCATTCAACTGACTTCCAAGTCCATTTTCATCTCTGGTAGAATTACAATGCTGTTAGAAAAAGAAAGTTTTATTTTTTCTACATAACTTTCAATTTTCCTTCCAAATTTCTCTTTTGTTTCCTGTATTGATTCTTCAATGTACAGATTGAATAACATGGGGGATAGGCTCCACCCCTGTCTCACTTCTTTCTCAACCACCGCTTCCCTTTCATATCCTTCAATTTCTATAATTACAGACTGTGTATGTAATTGGTCACACAACCAAGTTAGTTCACGCTGTTGCTGGGATCTTGGTTTGCTTTCATGAGAAATTTGATTTTAAAAGTGTGAAGGTGGGAATGTACATTCTCTTACATCTTGCATTTTCGAAAATTTGTTTATTTTATTTTGGCCAAGAACTGTTGTAACATCTCTCACAGAATACACATTATGAACTGCGTGCGCATAAATTGTGAACAGATAGGAAATATGTTGGAATTGCTGGATACTGTAAAAGTGATATTCGACAGCTTTTAGATATTGAAGTAAATTCATTGTTGTATCAACGGGAACAATCAGTTTTTGAAAATATAAAGTAATTGGCTAGATAAAAAACCTACTCACCAAGCCAGTGGCAGGAGAACACACTTATAAAAGTATCGATATTTGCAAACTTTTGGAGCCAGTGGCTGCCTTCTGTGGCAGATGGCTCGAAGGGGAAGGAAGAGTAGTGAAGGAAAAGCACTGGTAAAGTTTAGGAAATGGCTCGAGTTCACAAAAGCCAACCAGAACCCTTGATCAGGGGTTGGTGATGTCTAATCTTTTGTTGCATTTTGAAGTTGGATTGGCAGATTATACCATCCTAGGAAACATGAGGGGCAGATAACACTGCAGGATTTTACAGAATGAGAGAAGTCTGATGGAGTGGAAATTGACAGATGAGGCACATACGTCACAGATTATCCAGATACATTATAAAGAAGTGCCATATTTAAGCCAGCTTCAAACTGTAAAAACAGGCCAGATTTCATAACAAAAAGCTATCCCACCTTCTCCTAAACTCTTTCAAAAGCGATTTCTCCCTCTCTCTCTCTCTCTCTCTCTCTCTCTCTCTCTCTCTCTCTCTCTCCAGCTCCACAACAGCCACACCATCAGCTACCACTCATCTTCTGCAAACCGAGCTTAGCCCATGTACTCAACATCCCGCAGCCTTCACCACTGCTTCCCAGAGCAATGATAACTCATGATCATGAGCACTAACACCTCAGTCCATAGAACTTCTTACCCCACCCAAACCAACCCCCCACCCCCTCCCCCCACCTTTTACCTGCTTTTTAAGACCCACAAACCCAGTTACACTGGTTGTCCCCTAGTTGCTGGCTTCAAAGCACCTGCCAAATGTATATCTAAATAGCAGATCAACACCTACAACGTATAGTACAAGGACTTCCCTCCTATATTAAAGCCACCAACCATAATCTAAAATTCCCCTCCCCCCCATACCTCACTTGCCACCATTGATGCCCCCTTCCTGTGTACCAACATCCCCCATGTACATGTTCTGTCTACTGCTGAACATTTCCTCAGTCAATACACACTGATCCCAAAGCTACGGTGGCCTTCTTGCTCACCTTAATCCATTTTGTACTTATCAGCAACTACTTTACGTTTGAGGGACAGACATACAAACAAATCAGGGGCATGGTCATGGGAACCAGAATGGCTCTTTTCTATACCAGCCTTTTCATGGTTCGCTTGGAGGGGGCTTTTCTGGGATTCATAAGGCTTCAGCTATTGGTTTGGTTTACACACATTGATGACATCTTTACCAGTTATAATTGGAATCTCTAAATACATTCTCTCAATTAAATTTCACACGGTCCTATTCTGAACACTGTGCCACTTTCCTCGATGTTGGCCTCTTCTTCACACAGGGTCAGCTACACACTTCTGTTCCCATTAAACCTACTAACAAACAACAGCACTTACATTCTGACAGTTCCCATCCGTACCGTGTCAAATGTTTCTTTCCGTACAGCTCCGGCTTTCAAGACAAACATATTTTTTCATATTCAGACTCTTTACATCATTGCATTACCATTCTCATCTCAACCTTCGCTGGACATAATTACCCGACCAGCCTCGCTCAAAAGAAAATTTCCTGGCCGATCGTATCCAGCCCTGGTACTGCTGATACTTAAAAAAAAACAACAACAACATAGGAGTACCAGTACACCTCTTGTCCTCAGTATTACTCTGATCTCGAATATATTAATAATCAGTTACTTCGACAAGGCTATGACTTCCTAAAATTGTGCCCTGAAATGAGATCCATTCTGTCTGACATTTTTCCCACCACACCTAGAATAGCTTTTCATTGCCCTCCCAATTTCCACAATATCATTGTCGGACCCTATCCTCCTCCTGCACCCATCTCCCTACCCTATGGCTCCTACCTCTGTGACTGTCCCCACTGTAAGACTTGCAATGTGTACCCTCCTACCATCCTGCAAATGTGAAACTACACGTCACGTACTGGCTATTATATAAACACTGCTTGGCCTTTTACATTGGCGTGTCTACCACCAATGATTGGGTGGAGGTTGACAACATACAATTCCCTGTTGCAGAGCATGCTCTACAACATGACAGTCATGGCCTTGGTGACTGTTTCACCACAAGTGTCATCTAGATTCTTCCTCCAGACTCCATTTCTCAGAATATGCAGGCGGGGACTGGCGTTACAACTTGTCCTTGGTTCTCACCACCCATCTGGTCTTAATTTACATTAATTTTTCTGGTTTCAGCATTTGTTCTCAGTAACTATTCCTTTCTTCACTCCGTTTTGGTTTTGTATATATTTTATTTTGTGACCCGCCTGTATAAGTCACCCTGACACAAAGTTGAGGGTGACTTTTCCAAACTCTTCCCATTTCCTAAAAGTCACCCTGACACAAAGTTGAGGGTGACTTTTCCAAACTCTTCCCATTTCCTAAACCTCACCAGTCTTTCCCTTCATCCATGTTCCTTCCCCTCCCACCGTTCTATTAGAAGTCTCCAAAAGCATGAAAATTTCAATACCTTTATCGTGTGTTCTCCTACTACCGTTTGGTGAGTAAATTTTCTATCTATTCATCATACAATTACACAACTGTAGTTATTCTTCATTTTAAAAACTGATTTTTATCAATTTTAAGACCAAATTATCTGTACCAAAATAAAATGTGGTATCTGACAGCAAATCAGATGACACAATTTGACAGATGACACCACCAAAGGCTTTTGGCTCGGCACAGTAGCACAGATAGTGATATTATATGCAATATGCCCTCCCCACACATATAGTATCTGGTATGTGGATCCAGAGTCTCCGGGGCTGCATAAGAAGCCCACTGAATGAGCTGCAGATTCACTTGTTTGTCATTTATGATCCAGCTGCTTCAAGAATGAAGGTTACTTTTATGCCAGGCAACTTGTTTCAGTTTGATATGAGACTGGATTGTCATTTGCCATTCACTGACAACTATGTGTAGATTCGGTTCTGTGCACCACACTTGGTGCTTCGTGTAAACTGTTCTTGTGCATTGTGTTTGAGAAACAAGATGTGTACCATAGTTTAATATAAGCTGCCATTGCAAAGAAGTGTGTGCATTTGTACTGATGTACAGCACTTTAGTGGAACAAAGTTGTAATTAATTGACTGTCATCTTTTTAAAATTTCTGTTGAAGTATGTAAGTCATTCTGTTGTACTGTAAACAAAACTCTTGCAGAAAATTATTTGTGGTATTTGAACATGTTCTTGTATTGTTAATTTGAGTAATGCGGTGAGCGGTATAAACTAGAAGATAGGTCTCTTTTTTTTACATGGCTGCATAGAAAATAATAAAGACAACATCAGTAGTCAGTAGTATCCAAACCCATGGATCTTGAAGCATAAGGGTCATTCTGCCAGGGTGGTTAATGTGTTATATAACAGTTTGTGATGGCCTTTCATTCTGGTACAAAAAAACCTGAAGATGGTCTTAAAACTAAATGAAATTGTTTGTTAAATGTAAAGAATTAGAGCACCTGTATCTAGTTCCTAATATATTGAAACTGTATTTTGTAGCTACTGCCTCAGAAGTAATAGTGGTAATCTAGATTTGCACAAAGATACATTCACGAGATTTGAAATACGTCAATCTTCGCACTCACGATTCTCGTTTCTGCCATCGGTAAGAGGTCCAGGAAATGCTGTACGACCCGACTGAGAACTGGCACATCCTGGACCAGATGCTGAGGGTCGCAGAGGTCGCGGCACCCGGGCTCATAGCCCTCGGGCTCGCAGGGAACGGCATCACTTCACTGACTGCCCTGTGGGAGTTGCTGGCCCATACCAAGTGGAAGTCTCTGCGAACTCTGGATTTGTCGGACAATAAGGCAAGTTTAAATCAGTTAAAGTTTCAAAGTGGCAATCTTTGTATTTCCTCCATTTACTGAACAGCTTAAGCAAGCTTCATCCAAACTGAGATAAGTAAAGTCAGAAATAAAGATTAAGACATCCTACAATAGAAGTAAGAGAACAGACTTAACAAGAGTGAAAACTACAGTGCCGCAACCAATACGTGTGACTCGAATGGGCCTTATCCCACCAATTTGTTATATGCGACATGCAAATGATATGTCTGTCATTAAAATTGTGTGCCACACTGGAGCTGGAACCTAAAAACTCACCGTACTCAGAAATCCTTTCTCCCGAGTACGCTACTCCACCAAAGTGCACAGGAGTGCTTCTGTGAAGTAAGATAGAGGTACTGGTGTGTGAGTTTGGGTTGTGCCTTGTGCCCGATAACTCAGTCAGTCGGAGCATTGTCTACGAAAGACAAAGTTCTAGGCTCTAGTCCCTGTCTGTCATGCACATTTAGTCAGTTTCAGAGCACAGAACACTCCACTGCAGAGCAACAGATTCATTCTGAAAATATGCAGATAATTAGTGCTACAGAACAATCTGCCATCTTTGATTTTGAGGCTTCAATGAGATGTGAAGCTAAAGTGTATAACCTGATTGGACTTTTTTATTTCCTTGCGCAGAATGTATTTGAAAATTTTGCAAACTTGCCAGGCTCATTTTGTGCATCCACTTACTTGGATCTGCTCCGGATCTCTTCACTCCTGTGTGCACTTCACAGGCAATCGGCGTTAGCCACCAAAAATTGATTATGCCAGTATTACACTACAGTTAAAGAAATAGTTTTTCATAGTTAACTATTGTAATACAGGTTGTGGGAAGTTCTAGAAGAATGTAAATACGTTAGGAGTAAAGGAAACCACTCACCAGAAAGCAGAAGCACCGAGTTGCCAATAGGCACACGTGGAAGGAAGAAAACTTGCAGCTTTCGGACTTTCTCCAGGCGAGCACCGAACTGAAACTGTTCCATTGAATTGCCACAGGGTACAGCAGGATTCATCACTGCATCTCTCCTGTCATCCACTGATCCACTGCCCAGTGGTGGCACTCTTTACAGCACCTCAAATGTCGGTTAGTATTTATTACAGAAGTGTGCAGCCTATGAGGAACTGCTCAACCATCGTTCCCCACTCCTCATATCTCCCTAAGCACAATTATTTTGCTAGATGGACTGCTGGTAGGTCCTTCCACAAGACAAGTAATTCATTCTGCCAATTTCATGAGATTTTCTTAGTCACTCTCGAATGTACTCACCGTCCCTGACCGTCAGTACCTGAGGTCTACCTGGTCTCGGTTTAGCGACAGTCATTTGTTCACATTTTTATTTCACAATTGCATTGCTGACAGTCAACTTAAGTAGCTTTAGAAGGGTTTAAATGTCCTTGATGGATTTGTTACTTAGATGACATCCTATGACTAGTCCACATTCAAAGTCACTCTGATCTCGAGAAAGACCATGAACTTTAGACTTGCTTTTTCTTCTGTGCAATGTGCAGTAGCAGGGTGGAGATGGCAAGTTAATATAGCATGTGTAACTCCACATCCTCTCATTTTTCTCCGGAAGGATTATGTTAATAGGCATTTGGGTATAAATCTATATCACTACATTACAAACCATTGTGATGTGCACGGCAGAGGGTACTTCCCAGTTGACCACATACTAGGTTTTCTTGTAGTTTCACCCACGTACGAAATGTGGAAACAAAGAGTGCTGAAATGCCACTGTGCACTCGGTAATTAGTCTGATCTACTCTTCACGGATCCTACAAGAGTAATAGGTCGCAGGCTGTAGCGTTTTCCTAGTCCACACTTAATACTGCTTCTTGAAACTGTAAATAAGTTTTTCCAAAGTTGTTTGCATTTATCTTAAAGTAATATATCAGGTCATGATTTTCAGCGTCACAGTGGTGCTCGCCTGTGCATGTAACAAACTAGTGACCATTCCTGTTGCCCTTCTTTGTATACAATCAGCATCCCATTTTACTATCCCCTCTATTACTAATTCGCTCTTCCTGAAACAGGTACCAGTTGCAATGAAGGGCAACAAGAATTCAATTTTCAATATTTTGCGTAGTTACTGATGGAATTTAAAAAATTTAAAAAACTGCCATAATATACTCCTTAAGAGATATAATCTTATGTTAAAGTTTAACACAATAAAACAAGAATCACAGTTAGCAACTGTGTGTTTCTCTTGAGGCAATGTGACTGATGGCTCACAAACACACTGACTTCATTCATTGAGTACCTGAGGATGAAGTTTACACGTAATCTCAAATCCTCAGGGAACACCCCACACCACCAACATCCACAAAATCATAAAAGGAAAGAAGTTATCACTTCCTAAATTTTTGCTCGCTCAATGAAAGACCCGTACCCAAAGACTGGAAAGTCCCACAGATCATACAGATACTCAAGAAAGGCAGTAGGAATAATCCACAAAATTACAGATCAATATCGTTAATGTCAATATGCAGCACGATTTTTGAATGTATACTGTGTTCGAACATTATGAATTACCTTGAAGATAACGGTCTATTGACACACAGTCAACACGTATTTAGAAAGCATCAATCTTGTGGAACACAACAAGCTCTTTACTCGCACGAAATGTTGAGTGCTATTGAGAAGGGATTTAAAATTGATTCGGTTTTTCTAGATTTTTGGAAGGCTTTTGACACTGTAGCTCACAAGTGGTTTGTAATCAGATTGTGTGCTTATGAAATATTGTCTCAGTTATGTTATTGGATTTGTGATTTCTTGTCAGAGAGTTCACAGTTCATAGTAACTGATGGAAAATCATCAGGTAAAACAGAAGTGATTTCTGATGTTCCCCAGCGTAGTGTGATAGTATCTCTGCTGTTCCTTATCTAGATAAATGATTTAGGAGACAATGTGAGCAGCCTTCTTAGGTTGTTTGCAGATGATGCTGTCATTTATCATCTAGTAAAGTCGTCAGAAGATCAAAACAAACTGCAAAATGATTTAGAAAAGATACCTGTATGGTGCAAAGATCGGCAATTGACCCTAAATAATGAAATGTGTGAGGTCATCTACTTGAGTGCTAAAAGGAATCCGTTAAACTTCAGTTACACAATAAATGAGTGAAATCTAAAGGCCATAAATTCAACTAAATATCTAGGAATAACAATTATAAACAACTTAAATTGGAAAGAACACACAGAAAATGTTTTGGGGAAGGCGCCCCAAAGACTGTGATTTATTGCCAAAACTCTTGGAAGATGTAACAGATTTACTTGAGAGTCTGCCTAAACTATGCTTGTGCATCCTCTTTTGGAGTACTGCTGTATGGTGCAGGATCCTTATCAGATACAATTAACGGAGTACATCGAGAAATGGGGTGGGTGGGTGTGAGGGGGGGGGGGGGGGGTGGCAGCATCATGGTCATGATTCGAAATTTGGGGTGGGCATCATTAAAACAAAGGCATTTCTCGTTACGGCAGGATCTTTTCACAAAATTTAAATCACCAACTTTTTCCTCCGAATTCTAAAATATTATGTTGATGCCAACCTACATAGGGAGAAATGCTCATCATAATAAAATAAGGGAAATTGGAGCTCACAAGGAAAGATAAAGATTCTTCCAGAATGAGATTTTCACTCTGCATCGGAGTGTGCACTGATATGAAACTTCCTGCCAGATTGAAACTGTGTGCCGGACTGAGAATCATCCTCGGGACCTTTGCCTTTCGCGGGCAAGTGCTCTACCAACTGAGCTACCGAAGCACGACTCCCACCCCATCCTCACAGCTTTACTTCTGCCAGTATCTCGTCTCCTACCTTCCAAAGTTTACAGAAGCTCTCCTACGAACCTTGCAGAACTAGCACTCCTGAAAGAAAGGATATGCAGAGACATGGCTTAGCCACAGCCTGGGGGATGTTTCCAGAATGGGATTTTCACTCTGCAGTGGAGTGTGCGCTGATATGAAACTTCCTGGCAGATTAAAACTGTGTGCTGGACCGAGACTCAGACTCGGGACCTTTGCCTTGCCCGCAAAAGGCAAAGGTCTCGAGTTTGAGTCTCGGTCCGGCACACAGTTTTAATCTGCCAGGAAGTTTCAAAGATATAGATGTTTGTTTTTTCCGCACACTTTTCTACAGTGGTATAGTGGAGAATTATTGCCAGGCACTTACATATGATTTGCAGAGTATCCATGTAGATGTAGATGTAGATGCTGTTGCTGTTTGTGCACTAAAACTTCAGCACCTGTTTCATAATGAGAGCACTTGGCGAATTCCAACAAACGAAGCACAATTTCAAATCTTTCCTAAACTTTTTCTTGCTTAGATTCTTAAAAGTCACATATTAACACATTAATTCATTTCTAAAGTAATCAGATATTGATATGGAATCAGAAAATAATCCCAGAAGAATGGACCTTAGGGTAATCCAAACAATACACAAGAAAGGAGACAAGGCCTGCTGTTCAAATTACTGAGGAATTGCCCTGCTGAATGTAACCTATAAGATCTTCTCTAGTATTATCTGCAACAGGTTCGTACCATATGCAGAAGAGATTCTGAGGGAGTATCAGTGTCAATTTTGGCCTAATAGATCAACAACGGACCAGATGTTTGTGTTAAGGCAAATACATGAAAAGGCATATGATTATAATATTGAGCTTCATAACCTCTACGTAGACTTCAAGCAGGGCTTTGCTAGTCTCAGTAGAGCACAAATGCTAAATGATTTGCTGCTGCTTGGTATACCATCGAAGTATGTCTCACTTATCCAAGCAACATAGGCTGGTTCCAAAGCTGCAGTGCGAGTGGATGGAGAACTGAGCAATTGGTTTAGCATAAGTAAAGGAGTCAGACACGGGGACGCTCTACAATGCTTTTCAATCTGACTCTTGAAGCAGCCATTTGAAGCTTCAGGTATCTGGCTACATAGGCACAAAGTTGACTCAGATAAGCGCATATGCTGATGATGTAGCAATTATTAGTAGAAGGAGGGTATTACTATAGAGGACAATATGTGAGCTGAAAGAGGTCTTTCTGTAAATGAAACAAAGGCTAAACACATGAATTTCTCCTAGAAGGAAAATAATAACTTGGATAGACTATCAGCAGATGGTTTCAATTTTTGACATATGCAGAACTTTAACTATTTGGGCTCCAGTACTAACAACACAAGTTCCATGTCAGCTGAAATAAAACTGCACATCCTAAGTGGTAATAGATGCTTCCACATGTTTAAGAAATTGTTGACCTCTAGGTTATTAAATAGGCAGCTGAAGCTGCTACCATATAAGGTCACGATTAGGCCAGTTGTTACCTACAGATGCAAAACATGGATGGTAACAAGTGTTGATAAGCAACAGCTCAGGATATTTGAACACAGAGTGTTGTGCAAGATCTATGGGGCAGTTCAGGAAGTGGAAGAAGATATAAAATCCAAGGATTGCAGGAGAGGGTAGAATGGAGGAAGCTGGTTGAGAAGGCTAAAACACACACAGGGTTGTAATGCCATGAGAAGAAGAAGAAGATAATGGAGAATTATTGTGAAGTTAGTTTGACGAACCCTCTGCCAGGCACGTAAGTGTGATTTCCAGTGTGTCGATGTAGATGCTGTTGTTGTTTGTCCATTAAAACTTCAGCATCTGTTTCATAATGAGAGCGCATAGTGCCTTCCAACAAACAAAGCATAATTTCAAATCTTTCCCAAACTTTTTCTTGCTTAGATTCTTAAAAGTCACATATTAACACATTAACTCATTTCTGAAGTTATCAGATGTCTGAAGCTTTTTTTATATATATGGGAGTTAGATTCTTTAAAGAATCTGGGATTTACTGTTTTTAATTTGAGAGATCATGCAGCTGTTTTGTTTTTTTCTTCCAAAGTTACATCTACAACTGTCCATGACTGCCCAACTGATGAAACTATCTGCGTCCTCCCTATTTATTTATTTAGCATATGGCTCATAACATCACAGTAAAAATTACAGAAACAACACGATTAAAAAAAAAATCACATATGTATAAACAGAGCAATAAATAACAGTTTGTATATAAGGACACCGCCAATTGTAAAGTTACACTCACAGAAGACGAGTCACAAGCAGACGTCCAGCTTAGATAGTAAATAGTCAATTGCCTCTTGGGTCGCCATTAGGAAATCTTGTGGGTCACCCTCGTATGCCCTTAGTGGGCATTCCTGCACGATGTGTTTGACCGTCTGTCTCTCAGCGCCACAGTCGGAAGCGGCCGAAGGGAGTTTACCCCATCTGTGTAAGGAGTCGGCACATCTCCCACAGTTGGTTCTGATGCGATTAAGAGTTGACCAAACTTTGCGAGGGCAATCAAATCCTTTTGGTCCTCCCTATAAGTAACCCTCAGTCGAGACACAAATTTCTCTTGATACCTCAAATTGTAGTACTTGCATTAATAAGCATTGGTGTGCTATGACTCCAGGGCTTCTTACAAGTCGAGAAATGTTGCTTCTACCTGATTACTTTGATCCATTTCTTTCAGAATGCCATGTGAGAAAGTGCGAGTTTGGTTTTGCATAGCAAATATTTTCAGAATCCAGCATACTGTCTCCGACATTGTTGCAGTTAGTAGAATCAATTCCTGAAATTAAGTTCTGGAACAAGTATTGCTAATGTAACCCTTCCATTGGTCTCAAAACCTTTTCAACATAAATTTCCTCAGGTGTGAGGGAGTGGAATATGGTGGTTATTTTGGAAATGCACTTTTAATCCCTCTATTTTGCAACTGCCAGAGGATCTTTGTGAACACATGTATTGTACTGGAGAAAATTATTTTATCTATTTTAATTAAACTGAATAAAATTATTTTCTCTCTTGTAATATAGAGAATAGAAAAAGCCGTTATTTTATATGGAGGAAAAATTAAGTAATTAGCAGTCTTCGAAAGGGAAGTAAGAAGGAAATGACAGGTATTTTTGGACAGGTCAGGAAAACTGCTGGTGAATCCTGTGGATTCCTTGGGCAGATGGAGGGAATATTTTGAAGAGTTGCTCAATGTAGGTGAAAATACGATCAGTAATGTTTCAGATTTTGAGGTACAATGGGATAGGAATGACGATGGAAATAGGATCACATTTGAGGAAGTGGAGAAAATGGTCAATAGATTGCAGTGCAATAAAGCAGCTGGGGTGGATGAAATTAAGTCGGACCTCATCAAATACAGTGGAATGTCAGGTCTTAAATGGCTACACAGGATAATTGAAATGGCCTGGGAGTCGGGACAGGTTCCATCAGACTGGACAAAAGCAGTAATCACACCAATCTTTAAACATGGAAACAGAAAAGATTGTAACAACTACAGAGGTATCTCTTTAATCAGCGTTGTGGGTAAAATCTTCTCAGGTATTGTTGAAAGGAAAGTGCGAGTATTAGTTGAGGTCCAACTGGATGAAAATCAGTGTGGGTTTAGGCCTCTTAGAGGTTGTCAGGACCAGATCTTTAGCTTACGGCAAATAATGGAGAAGTGTTATGAGTGGATCAGGGAATTGTATCTATGCTTTATAGATCTAGAAAAGGCATATGACCAGGTTCCTAGGAGGAAGTTATTGTCTGTTCTACAAGATTATCGAATAGGAGGCAAACTTTTGCAAGCAATTAAAAGTCTTTACATGGATAGACAGGCAGCAGTTAGAGTTGACGGTAAATTGAGTTCATGGTTCAGAGTAGTTTCAGGGGTAAGACAAGGCTGCAACCTGTCTCCACTGATGTTCATATTATTTATGGATCATATGTTGAAAACAATAGACTGGCTGGGTGAGATCAAGATATGTGAACACAAAATAAGCTGTCTGGCATATGCGGATGACTTAGTTGTGATGGCAGATTCGATTGAAAGTTTGCAAAGTAATATTTCAGAGCTAGATCAGAAATGTAAGGACTATAGTATGAAGATTAACATCTCCAAAACGAAAGTAATGTCGGTGGGAAAGAAATATAAACGGATTGAGTGCCATAGGAGGAACAAAGTTAGAACAGGTGGATGGTTTCAAGTACTTAGGATGCATATTTTCACAGGATGGCAACATAGTGAAAGAACTGGAAGCGAGGTGTAGCAAAGCTATTGCAGTTAGCGCTCAGCTACGATCTACTCTCTTCTGCAAGAAGGAAGTCAGTACCAAGACTAAGTTATCTGTGCGCCATTCAATCTTTCGACCAACTTTGTTGTATGGGAGCGAAAGCTGGGTGGATTCAGGTTATCTCATCAACAAGGTTGAGGTTACTGATATAAAAGTAGATAGGATGATTGCAGGTACTAGTAGATGGGAACAATGGCAGGAGGGTGTCCACAATGAGGAAATCAAAGAAAAACTGGGAATGAACTCTATAGATGCAGCAGTCAGGGCGAACAGGCTTAGATGGTGGGGTCATGTTACACGCATGGGAGAAGCAAGGTTACCCAAGAGACTCATGGATTCAGCAGTAGAGGGTAGGAGGAGTTGGGGAAAACCAAGGAGAAGGTATCTGGATTCGGTTAAGAATGATTTTGAAGTAATAGGTTTAACATCAGAAGAGGCACCAATGTTAGCACTTAATAGGGAATCATGGAGGAATTTTATAAGGGGGCTATGCTCCAGGCTGAACGCTGAAAGGCATAATCAGTCTTAAATGATGATGATGATGATGATGATAATGAAGAATTAAGTCAAACTATTGGTTGCAGCTGATAAGCAGAAATTGAAGGACGATCTGGTTACCAGAGAGAAACAGTTATACAGCCCCATAATGCCCATATGAATTGAAAACAAAGTTATCCAGTCACAAGAACTACCCAATGGTGAGACGTGGTCCCAGAAACTTACAGCCTTTCTCCTAATCCAGTCTTATTGCATTTCATTTCATAATTTAGAAGAAAGTAATGCAGATGGCATGAATATAAAAATAACATAAGGCTGTACTGCTCATATCCTCTGTACACACCTGAGGTGTGCTGGATGAAAAAACAAGAAACCATACACAACCAAATTCAACTGATCGTGTGTGGTAAGCACAACCATTCTACTTACTGTGAGTAGGTGGCATTTAGTGATTTCCTATGTTGTCTTGTACATAACATATATAAATGCAAAAGAAGTTTATTCTTTCAACTGGAAGTATTGTACCTCCCAGGAAATACTTTTTTTTTTTTTTTTAAGTCACTCTCAAACAAGGGTCTTTTGTTCCCTTCTGATGTTTGAAAGGTATGGATTAGGTGGAAGCTGATAATTACTTAAACTTGAGAAGAAATATGCATCCAGTGGCGTTGTGAGTGCAAGGGTTAGAGATCCGATGTAAATAGCAGTGTGACAGCAGCAATATCTCGTAGTCTTTTTGCAGTCCAGTCAGTGAACAGGTTGCTCTCAGCACCTGGCGGTGCTGTCAGTCATTTAAATATATTTTTACAATAATCAAAGATGGGCAATGAACATCACACTGTTCATCTGTAAAGTTGAGAAATTTCAAAAGTCGTGTAGAATTGTCTTACATTTCATGTATAATGCGTATTACATTGCTAATGTTACGTTACACTTCATGTAACGTGCATTCTGTCTAGTATTAGCAAATAAGTAACACTTAACATTTTAACATTATATCAAACTACTACCTTTTGTCAATAATGTACCAATTGCATGTTTTTGTTTACAGATAAAGAGCACTGGTACAGTTTCACTACCTCGCACTTTGCAAATCTCGGAAGTATATTTGGATCGTAATCCGATATGTCAAATGCATAACAAGGGTCCCTATATTAGGTGAGTGCTGCTTTTTGACAACATGAGTTTCATAACATTACTATGTAGTAATGTATCATTTCAGAGTAGGTAATGTGACATTACAGTGACTTTATTACCAGCCATTTTAAAATAATAATGTGGATTAAATTACACAAAAACAATACAGCAGCCAACCCCCCCCCCCCCTTTTTTTTATAACAGCATTTATTCAAATGCGTGTTTCAGGTTATTGCCTGTGTGCTGTTGGCATAATACAGTCATCATTCTTCTTTTTCCTGTTCCTTTATCTCACATCTTTGGGATCGGCATGCTTACTATTTGATTTGGCACTGTTAGTTTAAGGGGTAGCTAGATTCCCTTCCTGTCACCACCCCATTACACTCCAGTGTGAGATATGTGTACCCAAAACTGTCTGCATGTAGTGTTATCCATGTAAAAATGTGCAAACATTTTGTTAATGTCTCTGTATCATGTAACTGAGGAAGAGCTTGTGAACGAGCCCGATATTCACCTATTCGGACATGGAAATCTGTCTATAAATCACATCCAGGTTGACTGGCATGCTGGCCCTAATTGTTAATCCACTGTGTGGATTCGAATCAATGCCAGCACACCTGCCTGAATCCTAGAAGCTGTGTGGTAACACGTGCAGCTATCCAGTCATGTATAACACAGTCAGCATTATTGTGCTTATGATGACTACATTGTAAAAGCTGTGGCTCCACTGTGAAAAACAATTTCCAGACATAAAACTTGTAAATTTACTTAAGTTATAAACAAATGTGTAAGTACAACTGTGAGGCGAACTTCACACTGCCGCAGTACGTTGCTGTGGTCTTCACCACTGTCACTGTAGAATGGCTGACTATGTTGAAGAAGCGTTACATTATATGCTACAATGTGGAATCTTCTAGCAGCAAAGGGCCGCGACTTGCATCAGCAAAGTGTGAAAGTTGACCGAGTGATAGGCGTGACTTGTAATAACTCAACCGATATTGAAAACGGAATAAAAAATTAAGACACATTGGTTTCAGCATGCCCTCTTACATTCTATTTGAACCTAATTACTGTAGTCATTCCCTGGCCTCTCTTTACAATTTTTACCCCCAACAGATCTCTCCATTTCCCTGATTATAAACTGGATTTTTTATGGAACTGAAATACAAGAATTAAAATGTTTTGGAAATGTTGATGCATATCTTAACCATCATCATTTGTTACTGGTCTGGCCTTCATTCCAAAGACTGGTTTGGTGCAGCTCTCCAGACTACCCTACCCTGTGCAGCCCTCTTCATCTCTGCATAACTACCGCAATTTACATCCTCCTGAATCTGCTTTCTGTATTCATCACTTGGCTTTCCTGTGTAAATTTTACCTTTCACACATCCAACACTAAATGGACAATTCCTTGATGCCTCAAAATTTGTCCTCTCAACTAATTAATACTTTTAATCTACATCTACATCTACATCTACATCCATCCTCCGCAAGCCACCTGACGGTGTGTGGCGGAGGGTACCTTGAGTACCTCTATCGATTGTCCCTTCTCCCTTTGGTATGCCTCTGTGTGGGCTCTAATCTCTCTGATTTTATCCTCATGGTCTCTTCGCGAGATATACGTAGGAGGGAGCAATATACTGCTTGACTCTTCGGTGAAGGTATGTTCTCGAAACTTTGACAAAAGCCCGTACCGAGCTACTGAGCGTCTCTCCTGCAGAGTCTTCCACTGGAGTTTATCTATCATCTCCGTAACGCTTTCGCGATTACTAAATGATCCTGTAACGAAGTGCGCTGCTCTCCGTTGAATCTTCTCTATATCTTCTATCAACCCTATCTGGTACGGATCCCACACTGCTGAGCAGTATTCAAGCAGTGGGCGAACAAGCGTACTGTAACCTACTTCCTTTGTTTTCGGATTGCATTTCCTTAGGATTCTTCCAATGAATCTCAGTCTGGCATCTGCTTCACCGACGATCAACATTATATGATCATTCCATTTTAAATCACTCCTAATGCGTACTCCTAGATAATTTATGGTATTAACTGCTTCCATTTGCTGACCTGCTATTTTGTAGCTAAATGATAAAGGATCTATCTTTCTGTGTATTCGCAGCACATTACACTTGTCTACATTGAGATTCGATTGCCATTCCCTGCACTATGCGTCAATTCGCTGCAGATCCTCCTCCATTTCAGTACAATTTTCCATTGTTACAACCTCTCGATACACCACAGCATCATCTGCAAAAAGCCTCAGTGAACTTCCGATGTCATCCACCAGGTCATTTATGTATATTGTGAATAGCAACGGTCCTATGACACTCCCCTGCAGCACACCTGAAATCACTCTTACTTCGGAAGACTTCTCTCCATTGAGAATGACATGCTGCGTCCTGTTATCTAGGAACTCCTCAATCCAATCACACAATTGGTCTGATAGTCCATATGCTCTTACTTTGTTCATTAAACGACTGTGGGGAACTGTATCGAACGCCTTGCGGAAGTCAAGAAACACGGCATCTACCTGTGAACCCGTGTCTATGGCCCTCTGAGTCTCGTGGACGAATAGCGCGAGCTGGGTTTCACATGACCGTCTTTTTCTAAACCCATGCTGATTCCTACAGAGTAGATTTCTAGTCTCCAGAAAAGTCATTATACTCGAACACAATACGTGTTCCAAAATTCTACAACTGATCGACGTTAGAGATATAGGTCTATAGTTCTGCACATCTGTTCAACGTCCCTTCTTGAAAACGGGGATGACCTGTGCCCTTTTCCAATCCTTTGGAACGCTACGCTCTTCTAGAGACCTACGGTACACCGCTGCAAGAAGGGGGGCAAGTTCCTTCGCGTACTCTGTGTAAAATTGAACTGGTATCCCATCAGGTCCAGAGGCCTTTCCTCTTTTGAGCGATTTTAATTGTTTCTCTATCCCTTTGTCGTCTATTTCGATATCTACCATTTTGTCATCTGTGCGACAATCTAGAGAAGGAACTACAGTGCAATCTTCCTCTGTGAAACAACTTTGGGAAAAGACATTTAGTATTTCGGCCTTTAGTCTGTCATCCTCTGTTTCAGTACCATTTTGCTCACAGAGTGTCTGGATATTTTGTTTTGATCCACCTACCACTTTGACATAAGACCAAAATTTCTTAGGATTTTCTGCCAAGTCAGTACATAGAACTTTACTTTCAAATTCATTGAACACCTCTCGCATAGCCCTCCTCACACTACATTTCGCTTCCCGTAATTTTTGTTTGTCTGCAAGGCTTTGGCTATGTTTATGTTTGCTGTGAAGGTCCCTTTGCTTCCGCAGCAGTTTTCTTACTCGGTTGTTGTACCACGGTGGCTCTTTTCCATCTCTTACGATCTTGCTTGGCACATACTCATCTAACGCATTATGTACGACGGTTTTTGAACTGTGTCCACTGATCCTCAACACTATCTGTACTTGAGACAAAACTTATGTGTTGAGCCAACAGGTACTCTGAAATCTGCTTTTTGTCACTTTTACTAAACAGAAAAATCTTCCTACCCTTTTTAATATTCCTATTTACGGCTGAAATCATCGATGCCGTAACCACTTTATGATCGCTGATTCCCTGTTCTGCGTTAACATTTTCAAATAGTTCGGGTCTGTTTGTCACCAGAAGGTCTAATATGTTATCGCCACGAGTCGGTTTTCTGTTTAACTGCTCAAGGTAGTTTTCAGATAAAGCACTTAAAAAAATTTCACTGGATTCATTGTCCGTGCCACCCGTTATGAACGTCTGAGTCTCCCAGTCTATATCCAGCAAATTAAAATCTCCACCCAGAACTATAACATGGTGGGGAAATCTACTCGATATATTTTCCAAATTATCCTTCAGGTGCTCAGCCACAACAGCTGCTGAGCCAGGGGGCCTATAGAGACATCCAATTACCATGTCTGAGCCTGCTTTAACCGTGACCTTCACCCAAATCATTTCACATTTCGGATCTCCGTCAATTTCCTTCGATACTATTGCACTTCTTATCGCTATAAACACGCCTCCCCCTTCACTGTCCAGCCTGTCTCTGCGGTATACATTCCAATCTGAGTTTAGGATTTCATTACTGTTTACGTCTGGTTTCAGCCAACTTTCTGTCCCTAGTACTATATGGGCGTTGTGACCGTTTATTAATGAGAGCAGTTCTGGGACCTTTCTGTAGACGCTCCTGCAGTTTTCTATTAGCACATTAATATTGTTATTCCCTGTTGCATTTTGCCTACTCCTACCTTGCCGCGTCTCAGGAGGCGTCTTGTCGGGCCTAGGGAGGGGATTCTCTAACCTAAAAAACCCCCATGTGCACTCCACACGTAATCCGCTACCCTTGTAGCCGCTTCCGGCGTATAGTGCACGCCTGACCTATTCAGGGGGACCCTACATTTCTCCACCCGATAGCGGAGGTCGAGAAATTTGCACCCCAGATCTCCGCAGAATCGTCTGAGCCTCTGGTTTAAGCCTTCCACTTGGCTCCAAACCAGAGGACCGCGATCGGTTCTGGGAACGATACTAAAAATAGTTACCTCTGATTTCACCCCACGAGCGAGGCTTTCCGCCTTCACCAATTCTGCCAACCGCCTGTACGAACTGAGGATGACCTCTGAACCCAGACGGCAGGAGTTATTGGTGCCGACATGAGCAACAATTTGCAGTCGGGTGCACACAGTGCTCTCTATCGCCGCCAGTAGGGCCTCCTCCACGTCTTGGATGAGACCCCCCGGCAAGCAGACAGAGTGAACACTGGCCTTCTTCCCCAACCTTCCCGCTATTTCCCTAAGGGGCTCCATCATCCGCCTAATGTTGGAGCTCCCAATAACTAATAAACCCCGCCCCCCTGTGCCTGCTCGGACCTTGCTGAAGGAGCAGCCACATGTCCACTCACAGGCAGAGCTTGCAATGCCACACGGCCAGCCTCCACATTGACCCTCCGCCTCGTGCACCGCGAACGCCGCTGAACCCGCCACTCCCCTTGGGGAGAGGGTGGCCCAATCGCGCCCAGTACCCGCGAAGATGTCTCGACAGCAGGGACAGTGAGTGAAGCATGTAACACCTGGGGTGTACCTTGCGACGCACCAGACTCCCCACTGCCACTACACTCCGAGGCAGCAGCCTGAAGACAGCTGACCGCGGCCATCAACACGCTCAGCTGTTCGCGAACAGTGGCCAGCTCCTCCTGCGTCCGTACACAGCAGTCACACATCCTATCCATCCTAAGGAATCAATTTACTGAAGAGAGTTAATCAACCTTTAACTAGACTGCTAATTCACTAAAGGCGGCTGTTTATTCACTAAACTGTGGTTGCTAGCCACTTCTTGTAGAAAACAATGAAAATAGCACTACCTGTCTCTGGACTGTATTGAAAACAAACAATAGCACTACTGGCACTATGGTTGACTAAAGGGACTCTCTCTGACTGTATTCAAAACAAACACGAAATCTATGGAACACTATTAATTGCACCCGACAATTAAAGTTTCCTAAAAGCAAATACACACGGAAGAAGAAGTGACAAGTAAGAAAAATACAGTTAATACTTAAATTAAGGTAGCTCGCTGCACAGCAGACGTGAAGCAGACGGCAGTTACGACTACACCTGACTCTACTGGTACTATGGCTGACTAAAGGGACTCTCTCTGACTGTATTCAAAACAAACACAAAATCTATGGAACACTATTAAGAGCACTCGAAAATTAAAGCTTCCTAAAAGCAAATACACACGGAAGAAGAAGTGACAAGTAAGAAAAATACAGTTAATACTTAAATTAAGGTAGCTCGCTGCACAACAAACGTGAAGCAGATGGCAGTTACGACAACACTCATGTCATGTTGTGCCATAAATTTCTTCACTCTTCAGTTCAGTTTGTTACTCACACTACCCATCGGGCTTTCAGCATTCTTCTGTATTACAACATTTCGAAGCTTTTATCCTCTTGTTGCCCACACTCCTTATTGTCCAAGACTTCTGTTCAAGACTACACACAAGATGAATACTGTAAGAAAAGACGTCCTAACATTTAAATGCATGGTAAATGTTAACAAATTCCTCTTTTTCAGAACAACCTGCTGTTGCTTTCAGAGTTGTAATGTCGCCAGCAAATCTCAAAGTTTTTGTTTCTTCACCACGAACTTTAATTCGCATTCCAGATTTGTCTGTGGTTTCCTTTACTGCTTACTCATTGTGCAGATAGAATAATATTGTGGGTGGGCTACAATCTTTTTTTACTCTCTTCTCAACCACTGCTTCCCTCCCACTCATGTCCATTGATTGTTTTAACTGCCGTCTGGTTTCTGTAGAACTTGTAGGTAACTTTTCACTGCCCATATTTTATCTGTGCTAACTTCAGGATTTGAAAGAGTGTATTCCAGTCAGCATTCTCAAAAGCTTTCTGTAAATTACAAATTTGATAAACTCAGGTTTGTCTTCTTTAACTCCATCTTCTAAGGTAAGTCGTAGGGTCGGTTTTATCTTGTGAGTTCCTACATATTTCCGGGACACAAACTGATCTTCCCCAATGTCAGCTTCTACCTTTTTCCACTCTCCTGTAAAAACAGTACTGCCTCTCTCTCTCTCTCTCTCTCTCTCTCTCTCTCTCTCTCTCTCTCTCTCTGTGTGTGTGTGTGTGTGTGTGTGTGTGTGTGTGTGTGTGTGTAATGTACAAAAAAAGAGCTACAAAATAAAAGTAACTGCATGCAATACACATAAATATGTAACTTATATCTAAAAACAAAGATGATGTGACTTACGGAACGAAAGTGCTGGCAGGTCGATAGACACACAAACATACACACAAAATTCAAGCTTTTGCAACCAACGGTTGCTTCGTCAGGAAAGAGGGAAGGAGAGAGAAAGACGAAAGGATGTGGGTTTTAAGGGAGAGGGTAAGGAGTCATTCCAATCCCGGTGAAATACGGCAAATGTTATCCCGGACGAGCCACAAGTTGAAAATATGATCACTATTTTTTATTTACTTAAATTTGCCATATTTCGTGACAGTACCTTTTCCATTAGACGTTTACACGGCGATATAGTCTTGGCTTCAGTTGTCTAAGTATGATTCCACAATGCATCTTTGTTGGTTGCAGAATTGACATGGTTCAACGTGTTTCTCTCATTTTGGTGTTTCAAATACAGTTTCTTCAAATGTAGTTTCTTCTTTTTAGTTAATACAAAAATAATAGTAACATACTTCAAAATTATTTGTGACGGCGACCTTCACATTGTTCTTCCGTCAACACCATGGTCAACACACACCAACAGTTAGCTGCCGACTAAATACAGTCAAAGATGACTCCAACGTCAAAGATGTTTTACACCACAAACAATCTTCCAGTTGTAATCAGTCTCTCTGCTATTCTTCGATACATTTTCTAATAGTAATCAATATGCTTTTACTCTCAAAAACAGAAGTAAATTAACATATAATAAGACAAATTATAATAAATCCTGACAAAAATATAAGAAAACATTTACAATTCGGTATCGACAAATACGGTAAAGAAAATAGCATCTCCCAGATCCATTACACCGGGAGCAGAAAGACTTACCCACATCCTTTCGTCTTTCCCTCTCCTTCCCTCTTTCCTGACGAAGCAACCGTTGGCTGCGAAAGCTTGAATTTTGTGTGTATGTTTGTGTTTGTTTGTGTGTCTATCGACCTTACCTTAAGGTAAGTCTTTCCGCTCCCGGGATTGGAATGACTCCTTACCCTCTCCCTTAAAACCCACATCCTTTCGTCTTTCCTTCTCCTTCCCTCTTTCCTGACGAAGCAACCGTTGGTTGCGAAAGCTTGAATTTTGTGTGTATGTTTGTGTTTGTTTGTGTGTCTATTGACCTGCCAGCACTTTCGTTCGGTAAGTCACATCATCTTTGTTTTTAGATATATTTTTCCCACGTGGAATGTTTCCCTCTATTATATAAATATGTAACTTGAAATATGTGGTAGCAAAGAGACCAGGTATTCTGCATAGGGCAACTACAGTATTCAAAATGCAATTGACATGCACATAATAATGCTGAATATGTAATTGTGGTATGCAATTGAAGATGGATGCAAATCTGATATGTGTCTCAGCATAAATGAAGTAAAAAAAAGTGACTGTCTGCTGTATTTTTTCAAGTGAAGTAGTGGTAGGGGTATCCAAAAACTGTGAAAAAAGTATCTTCATGTAAATGAAAAGCTGTGTTAAATATCGACACGTGCGCTCACATGTGGAGAAGCATGTCGAAAAGTGCCTTTTAGTGTCAATTACAGGAAGCTGCAATGTGGGTGAAAGCACTTGTCTCAGCATAACACACAGCCTAGATTTTCAATAAATTGTGAGGAACAGTAACTGAGATAGGCACATGACTTTGTGCGAGTTTATGTAACAGAAGCTGTTAATAGTATTTGTTTTCACATCAGGTCACACCCCCCCCCCCCCTTTTTTTTTTTTTTTTTTTTTTTAAATAAAAGGGTAAGGGTGGACTGGAAACAGTTGATGATGCACCAGATGCAGGTCAGCAGTAGATGTCTTAGAGCAAATGGGACAGGTGTTCTAGCGAAAATGGAGTCTGCCTTTGGAATTTGTATTGGAGAAATTGGGACAAAGCTTGCCCTGTAGTCTCACAGTCGTGGAGATTGTCAGTAAAGTATTATCGGGTTTTCCAACTTTTTTATAATTTATTTATTACTGTATGATAATGTTAGCAATCTATGTAGCAGAAAATTATGTCTTTTATTTCTTCGTTTCTAGTGCCATCAAGACAACCTTTCCCCGTCTTGCAAAATTGGTGAGTGTTTAAAATGTGCATTTGATAATATATTAATTTACAGTAATTGTTTGTTGTGCTTGCTATCTGGTACACTGCCATGTTTTTTATGGAATGTGGCACTAAACATCTTACTTAGTTGTAAAGATATGATGAGAGTAAATATGAAACCATTTGCATTTTATTGTAGGTCATAAGGCTTCCCACTACTTAACACTGTGTGACCAGGAGCACTGCCATTTAAGAGGCACCAGTCCTCTGATCACATTTGACTTTGTTAGAAGTTTAATCTGTGTTTTGAGTCTCTCTTGCCATGTCTTGTGTACCTCAGTGCTAACTTGTTGCAAGAGGTTTTTGTAAGATCTGCTATAAATCAAATATTTTTAGGGAACTTGACAAGAGCATGTTGTTTTATCATTGCTGGACACACAAGCATTGAAGAAAATAAGTGTTCCAATGAAACTGCTGCTTCTGCATAGTTGGTGGTTAAGCAGATGATTCAAAACTTTAAGTAGTAGAAGCAGAGGGACCAAATCGGAGAATCGATTACAACATGCCCCTTCTGTCTCCAGAACATATTGCCTGTACACCCTCTTGTATCCTAGATACCTTTCTCTCTTCGTAAAGAAACAATAAAGTAAGTTCTGTAAGTTCAAGTTTGTATCTCAGATCGTTTCCTTTTGGAACCATTTTTACGTATGTGCTCCTTCTTCTCTGGAAAACTCCATGGAAGAAGTGTCCAGTAAGTTTATTATGGACCTCATTGAGACTCTTTTGGTAAAGTATAATGAACGTAGTCCCTCACAGACAAAAGATGTCGCTTGTGTTGTAGTCACTCATGACACAAATGGAATCCACTGGCAGTGACATATAAAACACACATGTATGCTGTGGAATAATCCAGTTCAAAACTGAATAAAAAAAGGAAAGAATATTGTAAAAGAATTGCATCAGTGACATCAATTAACATTTGTTGTGAAGTGTGACATGACATTTTTATGAAATAACACGTCCCACTTCCAGGCTTCCATGTTGACAAAAGATGTTCGTGACATTTGGTAGTAAGCGTCAAGACATCCCTATGTGGGAGATATTATTATACACCTCAGCAAAAATCAAGAAAGGTGAGCAAAAGAAATTCACCAAATAAATCTATTAACATCGAACATCAAAGGGTTACAGATCAAACAGAGGAAATGTAACGTTGGTGCCGTACCAAAAAACCATCCACATTATATTCCATTTTGGCAACCAAAGTGCAGGACTTGGATTAGTGTTGCTGGAGAAAGATAGAATAAGAAAATCAGTTGCTGTCAAGGACATGTGGCATCAACAACAACCAGTAAAGAAGAATAAAGGTACACAGTGTAGCCTAATAAATTGAACTACAAAAAGAAAGAATATAAGAAGAAGAACTACAAGAAGAAGAAGAAAAAGAAGAAGAAGAAGAAGAAGAAAAAGAAATACTATCTGAAAGAATAATTTAGGAAGATTGAACAAAACATGGAAGTTTGAGATTATATTTTGTTGTCTGTAGCAATTCCGATGACTACGACAACTATTTTCGAGTCAAGTCAGACACTCAAATATTAGAACACTTCATTGCTCGACAAAGATGATTTCCTGTCTCGGGTCGGAGGGCTACGGCTGACTCAGTTGTCTGCAGCGGCACTACGGCATCTGACAGTCGACATGACAGTGGCTCACCTACACACACTGTCCGTGATGCACATCACCTACATGCTGCATCAGTTACACGACTGCTATTCACCAGCATTGCAGCACAGTGAGCTATTTCCATCATCCGGTGAGCATACACTCGGCCCAGAACTGAGATTTCGTGTGCTTTGTTTGTATTTAAACTCCCAAAGATTTGAATTGGTGTTTAAGAGTAAATAAGAAGCGATGTGACATTATGGAAGTAATTTTTAGAGCCAAATATTTATTTTGGGTCTGTATCGTAAGCCTGCAGTCGCACAATGAATGGAAGGGACTTTAACAGCCATATTGGCAAAAGTAGAGGAGTTTATGAATGAGATTAAGACAGAAGGTATTAAGATTTATAAGAAACAGTATAAACAGAATTAAATTATAACATTAATAAACAAGGAGCTAAGATTTCTATTTTTGAAACAAAATATCAAATTTACCTCAGGATTTACATACTGAATAAAAGTGTGACTTAGTAAGAAATGAAGTGAATGAGGACTCAAGACATTAAATGATCAAATCTCAGGTATGTGAGCACAAGTAGAGGTGTTAGAGTGAGGTAACGAAACACTGGGTGCTCAGAACACATTGACTAGCTTGGAGGGACAGCTACAGGAATTAATGGAGCAGAAAATATGAGTAAAAGTAGACTGTGCCAGTACTACACCTAATTCTGTGGATGATATAGAAGAAAACAGAAAAGAGTTTCAATAGTTGTGGAAAGAATTAGAATGTGATTCCAAATACCAGAACAATTTTAAAACATTTTGTCAGCTCAGCTCAGCTCAATGGAGCCATTAAGAGAGAATTTGGGTGTCTGAGTGAGCTTACTGAAGTGTAAACCTAAGTCTGATAAATATTTACCGTATTTACTCGAATCTAAGCCGCACTTTTTTTCCAGTTTTCGTAATCCAAAAAACCGCCTGCGGCTTAGAATCGAGTGCAAAGCAAGCAGAAGTTATGAAAAATGTCGGTACATGCCGCCACAACTAACTTCTGCCGCCGAATATATGTAGCGCTACGCAGGCATACGTTGTAGAGGATAAATACTGGCGCCAAAATCTCAGCGTCAGTAAATAAATTTAAAAAAAAGGAGAAGACGAGCTTTTTTTCTCCGCCGCGAGTTTCGACCACTGCATTTTCATACATTATCCAACGAAGTAAATACAAATTCCGTATTGTTCATCTTCGAATGTAGCACAATTTCAGTGTACTACGAAAATCTGACTGGCAAGACTGTTTGGGATGTTTGTCAATATGGCCAACTCTACGTTCTGAATTTTTTCCTATCTGTGAGAAGAGATGGTTGCTAATAGGAACCTGATGAAATTTGAATCATATACAGTATTCTCTTCACCATAAGAATTATACGAATATAAACATTTTGCCATGTATTCTTTCGTGTTTGCTGCTATCTCATTTAAATCCTGTCTACCTAATAAACTACGAAACTAGAGTGAGACAACAGCAAACGCGGAAGAATATAGGTATCGTGTCATGTTTATATTCGTATTATTCTTATGCCTAATAGTGATACAGTCAGAAATGAAGCACGGCAAGTGACTAGATTTTTAAATCTAAAATGACTCTAATTTCTGTGCAGAATTTGATGTAATAAAGAAGCGACCGCAAAGATTTTCAAACGGAGAAAAATTTTCGCCTAACTTTCGTTCAGAACATGTTCTATCATACACAGTCTATTATTTGATTCTTGTTGATCATTATCAAAGAAAGCAGCAGTGTAAGTAACAACAAATTGCGGTCTCTTGCCATTGTTTCGCTAATGAGACAATTCCTCTTATTTTTTTTTAATTGTACGCGGCGGTAGCGCGCACAAAAGCAAGCCGAGCCGCGACAGGCCGTAAACACGCACTATCAGAATGCGACAAACAATGCATGACACAGTGCAGTAATGCATTTTCAGCTTAAGAGTGACTCAAACACCTATAACAAAGAAAACGGCAATTATCAGATCAAAGCAAAATAAGCAATCGATTCAAACCAGACGAAGCACGTGAAAAAGGAAGGGCACCCGTATAAATACGGACGGAGCGCCTGACGCATAGCAATGGCTACGTGGTAAAGCTTAACTGCTAAGCTTAGACTCGAACCAAACTACTGTAGCTGTATCATTCATTCGACCTAAATTGTGTCTCATATTACAATGGACAAACTTTGTTTCGATTTGGAGGTGCGGCCTAAAACTTTTCTCTCACCTTGAATTTCGAGTCTCAAATTTCAGGTGCGGCTTAGATTCGGGAATTTTTTTTTCCTTTATTTCGAGTCTCATTTTTCAGGTGCGGCTTAGATTCGAGTGCGGCTTAGATTCGAGTAAATACGGTAACTTGTAATGAATACACAGATGAAGATTTGAGATTGAAATTTACTGATGGGCATACGGGTACACTTGCCGGTTGAGGTATTCGTACGTGTACAGGATTTAAATTTTGTACTAATAAGAGTGTAAACATCAGTGAATACTTAAAAGAAGCCTTAAGCTGTAGACGTGTAATTTTAACTTATTTTGTAAACTATTGTCATTTGTGAAAACCAGTCCTCTTGTATCTGAAATTTGATCATCTAGTGTCTAAAGTCCTCATTTACTTTGTTTCTTACCAGGTCACACTGTTCATTTGCTTCAGTCTATGATGCCTTGTTATGACAAGCATTTTGCACAATGTAGGTGATATGTGTATACTTATAAGGAGTGAATGGTTTAGCAGAAAAGCAGGAAGAAACTTAAGGTTCTCCTGACCCTGGAGGGGGTTATCATATATCATGTTGAGCAAAATCAAACAATGGCAACCCCAGGTAGGAATATCAGCAATGTAGGAAAAGAGAGATTGCTACTTACCGTAAAGAAGACACATTAAGCTGCAGACAGGCACAGGAAAAGACAGATTAATACTCACCGTAAAGAAGACATGTCAAGTTGCAGACAGGCACTGCCTGCATCTTAATTTGTCTTCTTTACGGTAAGTACCAGTCTGTCTTATCCTACATTGTTGATATATTACATTGAGGGCACCTAAAGATCATTACGGATGCAGTGTGCCTTAAGTTAAACTGTCATCAAATGGGAGAAAGGCCTAGGCTTTATTTTAAAGCTGTAGAGTGAATTTTTACAATTTACTGTATTTATTTTAATTACTTACCTGATGTGAAGTTACCTTTGTATATACATTTGAACTTAGCAGAGTTTAAATATACAGGGTTATTACAAATGATTGAAGCGATTTCACAGCTCTACAATAACTTTATTATTTGAGATATTTTCACAATGCTTTGCACACACATACAAAAACTCAAAAAGTTTTTTAGGCATTCACAAATGTTTGATATGTGCCCCTTTAGTGATTCGGCAGACATCAAGCCGATAATCAGGTTCCTCCCACACTCGGCGCAGAATGTCCCCATCAATGAGTTCGAAAGCATCATTGATGCGAGCTCACAGTTCTGGCACGTTTCTTGGTAGAGGAGGTTTAAACACTGAATCTTTCACATAACCTCACAGAAAGAAATCGCATGGGGTTAAGTCGGGAGAGCGTGGAGGCCATGACATGAATTGCTGATCATGATCTCCACCACGACCGATCCATCGGTTTTCCAATCTCCTGTTTAAGAAATGCCGAACATCATGATGGAAGTGCGGTGGAGCACCATCCTGTTGAAAGATGAAGTTGGCGCTGTCGGTCTCCAGTTGTGGCATGAGCCAATTTTCCAGCATGTCCAGATACACGTGTCCTGTAACGTTTTTTTTTGCAGAAGAAAAAGGGGTCGTAAACTTTAAACCGTGAGATTGCACAAAACACGTTAACTTTTGGTGAATTGCGAATTTGCTGCACGAATGCGTGAGGATTCTCTACCGCCCAGATTCGCATATTGTGTCTGTTCACTTCACCATTAAGAAAAAATGTTGCTTCATCACTGAAAACAAGTTTCGCACTGAACGCATCCTCTTCCATGAGCTGTTGCAACCGCGCCGAAAATTCAAAGCGTTTGACTTTGTCATCGGGTGTCAGGGCTTGTAGCAATTGTAAATGGTAAGGCTTCTGCTTTAGCCTTTTCCATATGATTTTCCAAACCGTTGGCTGTGGTACGTTTAGCTCCCTGCTTGCTTTATTCGTCGACTTCCACGGGCTACGCGTGAAACTTGCCCGCACGCGTTCAACCGTTTCTTTGCTCACTGCAGGCTGACCCGTTGATTTCCCCTTACAGAGGCATCCAGAAGCTTTAAACTGCGCATACCATCGCCGAATGGAGTTAGCAGTTGGTGGATCTTTGTTGAACTTCGTCCTGAAGTGTCGTTGCACTGTTATGACTGACTGATGTGAGTGCATTTCAAGCACGACATACGCTTTGTCGGCTCCTGTCGCCATTTTGTCTCACTGCGCTCTCGAGCGCTCTGGCGGCAGAAACCTGAAGTGCGACTTCAGCCGAACAAAACTTTTTGAGTTTTTCTACGTATTTGTAGTGTGTCGTGACCATATGTCAATGAATGGAGCTACAATGAATTTATGAAATCGCTTCAATCATTTGTAATAGCCCTGTATAATGTAGGAAGTGTTATTATGTGTTCCATTTGTTTTCAACTGTGGCAGTTGAAAGTTTAGTTGTTAAAAAGAGTTGTGGGCTTCGCGTAAGAGAGCATGTGTTCCAAGTCAAACGAAATTCTCACAGGCAGAATTGCCCATCTGTGTAATATATATCATTGTCACTTCATTGGAGTTAAATGAATACTGAACAAGTTATTGTTAAAAATATGTTAGCAGAGTCAAATAAATGTAGGGAAGAGGAAGGTAAACTATTCTGTAAATGTGATTTTGATGTGCTAACATGTTGTGAGAAGCCATAACTTTGTACTGAAGAGGAGGAAACTAGAATGTAGAGTTGTTCCTGGATGAACTCCTGTTGTGGATACTTAGATAAAATGATCTATGGATGTGAAGGGATGAGAGATTAAGAGAAGCTATAACATCTTACTCATCTACTCCTTGGAGTTTTGAAAACAGAATGTGTTCTTGCTAGGAAAGTTTAAAATATTTAAAATAAGAGCAATAATATTTTAAGGTAGCACAGAGTAGTGAAGAGTTTACAGATGTTATTGCACTGTACTAAAATGAGTGGTCTGTAATATAGTAATAAAAGTGATAAATTTATGTAATACCATCACTCAGGTATCAAATAAAAAGAAGTATAGGCATGAATGTAAATTTAGAGGAGTGTGGAAATGCAAGTGTATATTAACCAGGAAGAGATGGAAAAGTGAGTGCTTTTGATGCAGTGTACCAAGTATAATGAATTTGTTGGAGAGTGAAGGGTAGGGGGACACATGGAAGAGATGACCTACGCCTAGGTCAGATGAATCCACAGGAGGAATGACTTGATGACTTGAACTGAACTTGGCGAGTGGGGGGGGGGGGGGGGGAGGTGTTTGTAAGAGTACACTGCCATCTTAAATTGAAAGGTAATTAAGAAGTATCTGCCTGCAGAAGGTGGTGTAGAAGCAGTAACTGTTGTTACCATTCATGAAATATTCTCCAAACTTGTACAATGTAAAGAGACTTAACCTGGTTATTGTCAAAGGAGGCATGCTTGACTTTGTGAATGTTTGGGATTTGCAGTCAGCAATCGCAGACTGAGTTTAAAGATCAGCCTGTAGCTCCTTGGATGCATAAAAGAAGGTATGTATCTAGTGTATGCATTTATTGAGTTAGAGTGATGTACCACTGGCTGCCTTTGTTGTACAAAAGAGTCACAGTATGCGATCATGAATATAAGCTGACAAAGCAAAAGGAATCTTGCAGAATATTTCACATTCCTTGAATTAGCATGATTACGTTATTATATATAGAATGAAGATATTATCTAAGGTGAATGGAAGTAATCCACAAACCTTGTACTGGAGTAAGGTAAGATAATGAGAATAGGTTTCATAGGGTATTTTGACGCAGAGGACTGGCAACTAACTGGTGACATTAAGTTGCTTGACTTTGTGAATGTTTGGGATTTGCAGTCAGCAATCGCAGACTGAGTTTAAAGATCAGCCTGTAGCTCCTTGGGTGCATAAAAGAAGGTATGTATCTAGTGTATGCATTTATTGAGTTAAAGTGATGTACCACTGGCTGCCTTTGTTGTACAAAAGAGTCACAGTATGCGATCATGAATATAAGCTGACAAAGCAAAAGGAATCTTGCAGAATATTTCACATTCCTTGAATTAGCATGATTACGTTATTATATATAGAATGAAGATATTATCTAAGGTGAATGGAAGTAATCCACAAACCTTGTACTGGAGTAAGGTAAGATAATGAGAATAGGTTTCATAGGGTATTTTGACGCAGAGGACTGGCAACTAACTGGTGACATTAAGTTGTTGGTACATTAAGAGTTAGATGGCTTAGTAAGAAAGATAGTCTCCTTGATATAGAGAAATATAATAAATATGAACCAACCTAAAGATAAAGTAAAAAGTAATTTCGGGATATAATGATTGAAGTGGAGAGCAGGGCTCTTTTTGTTTCTTAAAGGGAAAGTTTTTATATGTGGAAATGAGTACAGTCTAAAATCAAACAATGGAAAATCCAGGATGGAATGTAACAATACTATGAGAAGGAAAGTTGCTACTCACCATATAGCGGAGATGCTGAGTCGCAGATAGGCACAACAAAAAGATTTTCACACTTAAAGCTTTCGGTCAATGGGCTTTGTCAACAATAGACACACATACGCGTGCACACACTCGCGGGAACGCAACTCGTAACACACGACTGTGTCTTGTACACAGAGAATTGTTAATTGGTGATGTGGATATTCTGACAAATATGAAACTATTTGCTTAAAGACAATGTGACTGATAAACATAAGGAGGAGCTATTCCAAACAGTACTCTGATTAATAAAGACAGAACTAAAAGGTATGAAGATTCCATGTTTTTCTCTGTGGTACCAAATTCCACCAGGTGCCAATCATAAATCATTGATTTACTTATTCAGTCTTTCTGAATTGTTACCAGATAAAGCGGCACATCGTGTTCAACAGTCGGTTTATTTTCTTGTCGTGCCACAACTATGAGATTCATTTCCGACCTACGATCGACAAGCAAATTCTGATGCTCTGTCCTGCCTGCCAGCCAGTCCGGACCCAGGATTTGATCAGGAGGAATCGCTTTGTTTTCACATCGATGTCACTGCACAGCAGGCAGTTGATGGTTTTCGTGTTAACTAGCACACACATCGTGGAGACTGTTGCTTCGGATCCTGTTTTGTAGAACGTCATAACTTTTGTACAACTTGGTCGGCTGGCTGGATGCACCACATTATCGTACATCTGACCTCTGTTTTCATCCCATATTTCGACATCGATTCTCTGTTGTGGATGGTGTTCTGCTCTTACATACGGAACACGCAGCCCCTCAGGTAGTGATCCCCTCAGTGCTTTGTTCAGATGTTCTCTGTTTGTTACATGCAGATCATCGGGGTGTATCACACACTAAAGCGTTGACCCGTCGACATGTGCTTTGCCCCGGCTCAGACAGAGACGTTGCCTGCCTGGGTGCCTCCTGTTCACAATGTGCGGCACACCAGGCAGCTCCCCAGGCACCTTTGTCCCCTTGGCCGACACCATTGCTGTATACACTCACTGGCCCACTTCTCAACAGTTATTGGCTGTTGGTTGTTGACACACATTCTTGTGTTCAATGTGTCGTTCGTTGTGTTTCCACATCCACAACTGCCAGCATCTGAGCCCTCTTCAAAATTTTTTCACTCAGAGGCTTGACCACGACATTAGTATCTTATAATGGTACACAATTTTCATCGCCAAATGTGCGGAAGTATTATGTTGTCCGCAGAGGGCGCCTATCATGTGTGTGTGTGTGTGTGTGTGTGTGTGTGTGTGTGTGTGTGTGAGAGAGAGAGAGAGAGAGAGAGAGAGAGATATCACTGTCAGAGCCTGAAGGCTAGCGGAGCTATGTTCGCCCTCAGTTCTCATTGTGTATTGCTGCAGCTTATTGTTTTTTTCCTGCGGGATGTTACTTAAATACTGTGTTCAAGTTGTTAATGCTTCGGTGGCATAATGTTGTGTTCAGTCTATTGGCCGTGTTGTCCTTACACCTCATTACAACATAAATATACAACAACATAAAGAAAATGATAAAGCATCGATACATTAAAATTGTCTGTCACTTGCTGCTACACAAAATTCATATTGTATACTTCCTTACTTAATAAGTATGAAATCTAAGGCGGTTCTGTTACAGTGGAGTTGTCATTCTGTTCTCATGCCATGCTTGCATCCTCCAGTTGCTTTCCACATTCCACTGGGATGTCCAGAATGAAAGGACTTGTGTTTCAGGAGATCATAGAAATGATGCCAAACCAGTTGGCTCCCTTGCAGCATTTCTGACCCTGGCTTAAACCCAGACAACCGTGCCCTAGAAATTGCATCTGACGGTGGCTCCCAGTTTATAGCCTTCACATTCAGACACTTCTGCCAGCTCAGTGGCGCAAACACCTGACCGTCGGCCCCTTTCTGCCTGGTGTCTATTCTGAGGTGGAGCAGAGATCGAGACATTTGAGATGCAATTGTGGAAAGCTGTGCAAGTTATGTCCTCTGAGGAAGTTCTCAATAGCTTATTTGACTTGTCTTGACCCAGCACCATTAATTGACCTAGCCCTTCTGCAGTTGTTCACAGGTGCAGACCCCTTCCATTATTTGACCTTCTGCATCTGACTGTGAGCTCAGAGCCTCTGGTCATGTGCACCGTACTATCGTGTGGGCATCCCGAATCTGGATTCGCACCATTGGCTGAGCCACTGGGTGGATTTGAGGTGACATGACGAGCAACAGACATTCCCTGCTTCCAAAGTTTAGACTGAATGGGAATGTTGGACACAGCTGCAGACAAGATCCCTCCCTTCCCCCCATCCCCCCCCCCCCCCCCCCCCACAAAACTTGGTGAGCAATCGACAGACACACTCCTACTGCCAGGCATATCTGTAGCCCAGTTGGCAGGCATAAGGCCGCCCTCACCCCACCTCCACTGACAACAGGGCTCTACCTGCAGTGGCTGAATAATTTTTGGCCCTGCCACTGGCTGAACAGTCTGCAAAAGGAATGAGTGCCAATGGAGACGGGAACCCTGCCCAGTGTCCCCAGCCTCTCAGCACCCAACCTTCTGGATGAGGGCTCAAATGACGTTATAACCTGCTGTTTACTACTGTGGCCTAACCACAGTACAGGCTGTTCGAAAATGAATGAAGAGATCTTGAAAAAGTGCTACCAAAAAAAAGGTCAAGATAATGCAACAATCAAATGTCAAATTGAAGAGAGAGAGATAAAATGTTCTTCATATCTTAAAAAGTTTGAATGTGAGCTCTATTTCTTGCTCTGCAGGCATCAAAACAATGCTCGATTTATTGCCGTATGTTTTGTAGGATCTCTGGTGCTACAGTGGTGATGCCTGTCAAAATTCGCTTTCGTAAATGTCTTATATTTCAAATTTTTTCTGCATTGGCAGTGTTCTGTATGTTGCCCCAGAAAAGAAGAGAGAAGGGGGTAAGATCAGGACTTCTTGGAGGCCAGGGAAATGGCACATTCCTACGAATCCAACCATTTGGAAATCTGTTGTTCCAGTTCTGAGTTCCAGTCTGGTACACAATGTTAATCTGCCAGAAAGTTTCATATCAGCAGGAGACAAGATGTAAGTGTTTGTCGTGACTGATAGAAAAATATTGGACAAATAATTTAGTAAACTGCTGTATTTATTTATCTGTTAACAATGGAACTGTTGATTTGTGAATCCTCATGTTTGTATGCTAGGCCAAACTCATACTGTTTATCTGGATGGTTTCAGATTTTTCTTGAGGTTCTGTTACATTCCGGAAATACTTAAAAACATTTTTTTTATTTCAAAATTACAATCATGAAACTAATAATAAATGCATTATTTTCATTGTAGCTTCCACATTGTTCAAAAAACCTCTCTTGATTTGGAATTTTTTTTTTTTTTTTTTTTTTTTTTTTTTTTTTTTTTTTTTTTTTTTTTTTTTTGGATATACAACTCCTGTAAAATTCTTAGATTTTTTGAGATTGATGCTTTTAAGATGAAAAATTATAACACAGTTGCAATAAAGATATTTGACACAGAAGTTAAAACTTAAAACATTGTTAAAGCTTGTTACACTGAAAAATTTGATTTCTCTTTTTCAGAGAATATAAGAAAAATTGGAATTGTCAATTTTTGAAAAAAAAAAAAAAAAAGAAAAAGAGTTCAAATAAAAAGATTAGGTGACTACATAAAAAGAATGGGGGCAATATTTTAAACCTGAAGATACAGCTTTGTCACTGAGTGGGTTGGCGCAGAGGTTAGCATACTGGACTCACATTCGGCAGGGGGGGTTCAAACTCACATCAGGATCCATAAACCGCTTCAGGCAAATTCCGGGATGGTTCCTCTGAAAGGGCACAGCTGATTTCCTTCCCCATTCTTCCCTAATCCAAACTTGTGCTCTGTCTCTAATGACCTCATTGCTGATAGGACATGAAACAATTATCTCCTCCTCCAACACTGTTTATCAGAATATTTTCATCTTTCAAATAATATAAAAGGCAATAAAATACCTTTCTCCATTCCAGAGAAAGTGTGTTTTAATGTTTAATATATGGAAAAAAGTCAACATTTTTCCATCTGTGCTAGCCTGGAACCAGGAATTTGCTTTGGATTAAACAGTATAATGCAGCTTTCTTACTAACACCCATCCCATCTCCCCCCCGCCACATACACACGCGCGCGCACACACACACACACACACACACACACACACACACACACACACACACGCTCACTCGCCTATGCCTGAATTAATGTAGACTATACAGCAAATAAACCTCTGCAACAATAGTGTATGCAGTTTGTGTTTATTTTCCATTGTGTTTGCAAGTTCTTGATATTACTCAAACATATGTGGTAATATGTTTGTAGAAACATAGCTGTGCCCAAATTAAAAAGTATATGCAAGAATCACATCCGAAATTGTTCTGTAGTAAATGTCAAGAAATTTTTGATTTTGACACACAGTTTACAGCCCCAGTGGAATCATAACTTTAACCTCCAACATGACCTAATCATTCCTTCTTTTCTTCATTGATTGAGCTTGGTGCAGAGCTGATGTTTCCAGTCACAAGAGAGAAGGTGGTGCTCTGTCCAGCTGACCTTAATCTTAATCATTTATTTGAGACTGCTTTAAAATTTTTGGAGAAAAATGTTTTTCCTTCCTCAAAGGACTGTTGCTTCCTGTATGCAAAGAAATATCTTTATAAATTTGTTTTTAATTATATTGGAAAGTGTAGGATGTTGCTTGTAAGAAATTAAACCCTTCCATTACCTTCCATAATACTTTGTATGTAAATAACTGTAAATGTATGTGTATTTTTTGTGGAAAGTGACCCAACACAGTCCGCATGAAATTTTTTTGTAATTTGTGGTGAGTGAAGGAAAAAAAATGGTATTAGGTTTGTACTGTCTGGCTGCCCATAATTCTTTTACAACCCACTGTATATATGCTCTCATCATTGTCGTCATTGTCATCATCATCATCAGCAGCAGCAGCAGCAGCAGCAGCTTTGAGTATCTGATGTTTGGTGACTACATTGATGGTTCAATCCAGAGACTGTGTGGTCTTCCCAATGGTTGATATTGTAGCACTTTGCCTGGCAGCGCATTCTCTAGCATCCTCAGAACACACTGGTGTCATTTAGATTGGTGCATTTGTACATTATGTACCATTTCTTTTATGTACCATAGTTTCCTGTGTATTCACTTCTCACTCTGTCCCACGTTTCATAGCGAATGTAAAAGTTTTATTTGTGCCATGTGTATGCTGGTTCGAAGTCTGACATTTGTTCCACTGTAGAACAACTATTTTTGATGTCACATTGTGAAATCTGTATTGTTTCTTCCCCCATTTTTTTTATCAAAATTTCTTTGTAATTTGCCTACACAACACCACTCTTCAAGTGTGGAATCTACAATCTGAGTGCAGCCAATGCCTGACTGTGAGCAGCACTGCCAGTTTGTGTGTGTGGACTCTTGGTGCTCATATATGGCTTTTGGAAATCAGTGTTGCTTCAGAAATCTTGTCAGTTACAGGATTAATCATATGTTAGTCGCACACTGTTGTAGACATTCTCAGTATTCATGTTCCACGACTCTTCTGCCATGAGAATAGCAGTGAGAGGTCTCTCAGTTAATAGGTGGCCACTCAATGTTCCTCCATTTTTATTTGAGATTATGTTCTACCTTTTCCCAAGCTACTTCCAGATTTATGAAGATGTATCCATGCTGATTTCCAACCTGTAGATGAAGGCCAAAAATCTCTCATACAGCAAGAACCTAATAATCATGCTGTTGTGTTTTGAGGTTTAATTATTGTAGAGTATTTGAAATGTCAAAAAATGTAGTGTGATGTAGTTAGAAACTGTATGTTTTAGTGTAGCATTTGTAATTATATATTTCTTATGTTCTGTTAAGGATGGGACTTACCTACACACGTCAGCATGCATACCTTACTGGAAGCCAAATTTCATTGTGAATGGTGCTGGTGATCCGGGTGAATTTGCTGACCAGTTCATTGAGCACTTTTTCACACTCTATGATGACAGCGATCGAACGAAACTCCGTGGATTGTACCACAAGAATGCTTACTTCTCATTGAGCTGTTTGTGTTTGGATGCACAAATGACAACTCCAAATGCAAGGTAAGCCTCTCTCTCTCTCTCTCTCTCTCTCTCTCTCTCTCTCTCTCTCTCTCTCTCTCTCTCTCTCTCTCTCTATCTCTCTATCAACCCATGGTAAGCAACCAAAAAAATAAATAAATAAAATTAAAGAAATTTTTGCATTATTGTCTCTTTTATTGAAAAACAAAGAATTGAGACTGTTGTGAAATACTCCATTAACAGAGTTCTCCATACATAATTCTGATAGGGCAAGAACTGTGAATGCTTTATGTGAGGAACTATCCAAGAATTTCCTGAAGCGACTTAGGAAAACCACAGAAACCAGAAATTAGAATGACTAGGTATGAGTCAATGCCTTAACAACTGCAGTACATCACAGTGGGTTTTTATTTTATTTTTTAGGAAGGAGGCTGGGTATAATAGTTTTAATACAAGAAACCGCAAGATTGTAATTTTCACATGAAAGCATGAAGGTGGTGATATTCAAGGTAATACTTTTAAAACATCGTTGATTGTGCTAAAATAGTCAATTCCCTCTGGTTTCATTTGGTGTTGATTTCCATCTCATCCTTTATTGATCAGTGACTGACTTATTCCCAATATGAAAGTGTCTGTGGCTTTGTCAAATCTTGTATTTCCATTATTTTCCTTGTTTTTTATATTACTTTTCTTTTTCCAGAAGGTCTTTACAAAAATTCTGCACACTGTGAAATTTTAGACAAAATATATTATTTCATAATACACTACTGGCCATTAAAATTGCTACACCATGAAGATGATGTGCTACAGACGTGAAATTTAACTGACAGGGAGAAGATGCTGTGATATGCAAATGATTAGCTTTTCAGAGCATTCACACAAGGTTAGTGCTGGTGGCGACACCTGCAACGTGCTGACATGAGAAAAGTTTCCAACTGATTTCTCATACACAAACAGCAGTTGACCAGCGTTGCCTGGAGAAACGTTGTTGTGATGCCTTGTGTAAGGAGGAGAAATGCGTACCATCATATTTGCGACTTTGATAACGGTTGAATTGTAGCCTATTGCGATTGCGGTTTATCGTATCACGACATTACTGCTTGCGTTGGTCGAGATCCAATGACTGTTAGCAGATTATGGAATCGGTGAGTTCTGGAGGGTAATACGTAACGCCGTGCTGGATCCCAACAACCTTGTATCACTAGCAGTCAAGATGACAGGCATCTTATCCGCATGGCTGTAACGGATCGTGCAGCCACGTCTCGATCCCCGAGTCAACAGATGGGGACATTTGCAAGATGATAACCATCTGCACAAACAGTTCGACAATGTTTGCAGCAGCATGGACTATTAGCTCAGAGACCGTGGCTGCAGTTACCCTTGACGCTGCATCACAGACAGGAGCGCCTGCAATGGTGTACTCAACGATGAACCTGGAATGGTAAAATGTCTTTTTTTTTTTTTCGGATGAATCCAGGTTCTGTTTACAGCATCATGATGGTCGCATCCGTGTTTGGCGACATCGCGGTGGATGCACATTGGAAGCATGTATTTGTCATCACCATACTGGCGTATCACCTGGCATGACGGTATGGGGTGCCATTGGTTACATGTGTAGGTCACCTCTTGTTCGCATTGACAGCACTTTGAACAGTGGACATTATATTTCAGATGTGGTGCGACCTGCGGCTCTACCCTTCATTCGATCCCTGCAAAACCCTACATTTCAGCAGGATAATGCACGACCACATGTTGCAGGTCCTGTATGGGCCTTTCTGGATACAGAAAATGTTCGACTGCTGCCCTGCCCAGCACATTCTCTAGATCTCTCACCAACTAAAAATGCCTGGTCAATGGTGGCCGAGCAACTGACTCATCACAATACGCCAGTCACTACTCTTGATGAACTGTGGTATCATGTTGAAGCTGCACGGGCAGCTGTGCCTGTACATGCTATCCAAGCTCTGTTTGACTCAATGCGCTGGTGTATCAAGGCCGCTATTATGGCCAGAGGTGGTTGTTCTGGGTACTGATTTCTCAGGATCTATGCACTCAAACTGCGTGAAAATGTAATTGCATGTCAGTTCTAGTATAACATATTTGTCCAATGAATACCCATTTATCATCTGCATTTGTTCTTGGTGTAGCAATTTTAATGGCCAGTAGTGTATATACTTGGGAAATTGGTGTGATTATGGCATCTCATTGTATAAAATGGAAGCAATCTTTTGCATGCAGTATCAGTTCTTTTTTCATCCACGTACTGTGGCAATTATCACCTCTTCAGGAGATTAGTAGCTGTCGTGGTCAGCTGTCCAAAGATTAGTTTTATGTTGTTCATCAGGGTAGTGCACATTGTGCGAGACTTTTTATCTCAGTGTAACCAATACAACCTACTCGGCATAGAGTGTGGTACTGAAGGTGGCGTGAAGGACGTGGGAGCAGAAGCAGCTTTCACTCAAATGGGGTTTGTTGTGGTTGTGCAGTGCTATGGCCAACCTTAGGTTAACATAGCTGTCAGCTGTGTAGAAGCGAGTGGATTATTTTCAACTGAAACAAAGTCTTGTATATGTACTGCACCTGTTGCTGCAATTGGGAGATGGTGATACACAACTCGATGCCTGAACCTGAATTGGAGGGGAAGGACAGATTGACTGAGTAGCTTGCAGAGAGTTTAAGGGGGGCCACAAGCCCACCAAGTAAAATGCCAGTCCCTACTGCAGTCAGAGGGGCTCGTATTATAGGTTATTCTCAGTTGCAAATACAACCAACCAGCAGCTGTGTAAGGAAATGACGACAATGAAAATTTGTGGCAGACTGAGACTCAAAACTGTATTTCTTACTTTATGCAAGAGATCTCCTTAGCTGCTTTGGCTATACGTGCACAACTCACAGCCAGACCTAAACTTCCATATGGCATCATTTCTGCATTACTACCTGTAACTGTACACACGTTATGTAGTTCCCAAACGGGGGATGACATTTTATGAATCCCAAGACGAGTCTACAACAGCCGCCGTGAATTGCACCTGTGACTCGTCAACCTGCAACAACAGCAGTGTCTATAGCACACTCATTTGTGGTGACACAGTGTGACCTACACACTGAGCCAGCTTTCTGTCAAAATCTAGTTGTGGCAAGATTCTGGTGAGCTGTATAAAATCCGAATTGATTAGTTTAAAAAAAAAGAAAAAGTGTAGTGGTGCTTATGTTGTGGGGTAAACTGCAAGTGGTTTTACGAGCAGAGTTTGTGGGCATACTAGAGTGTCATGACTAGCTGTATGGCAGTATTAAGCTGAGTTTAATCGAACATGTGTTATCGTAGACATTGTATGCTGTGGTGATGAGAAGAATGGATGCAGATGTTCCATGCAAAATCAGAATGTGACTATTGAGAAAATAAAATCAGTATTTGGAAATGAAATAAAAATGACAAAATACAACACTGACAGCAGATCAGTGAGTCACATAATGAAAAGCAAGAAATCCAAAAGTAACATACTGCAATTATAGATGACACTTTCCACCTTACCAGAGGACCTAAATTTGGAAACAAATGATAACCACATTGGAACAAAGCAAAGATTCAGATGTAGCCACTATTCCAGGCTCTTCACATGATAATTTGGAGGAGCGTGTAGTTGACTTAGTCAATAATGAAGCACAAGAAAGAACTGAATCGTCTTTAGATACACTTCATTCTAATGCAGAACACACAGAACAGAGTGTGAACTACAGAAAATTTGGGACAAATTAACTAAGGTTAAGGAGGATTTAATAAAAGAAGGTGTAGTGGAGACAGTGGACTGTCAGCTGAGATGATAGAGGAGATAGAGGGTGGCATAGCAGAGTGGGGAACTGCTTTCAGCTTTAGATTTCTGTATTGCAGTCTCTTAATTCAATTCCTACCTTCTTTAGAACTGTAATTACTCTTAACTATCCCATATTTCACAACTGATGCAGTGATGCATTACTACCTGGCAAACAGTAGACATTAACAAATTTTAGCCAGCAATTACAGAGTGATTAACTTTCTCTACTTGGAGGGCCTTCATGAAGAACGAGTGATTGTAGGACAGTGAAATTTTTTGGAAACATTGAAAGGACATGTGTGAAAGAAATAACAAATACACATTCTAATTTCCCCACAAGAGAGTAATATTTGTTAATTGCATACCACGTTTATGTTCCAGGTTTCAAATATTGCTCATTGTGGCAAACACCTGCATCTGCGACAGCCTGGAACTCCACTAGAGATATCGTTTCACTATTGTCCACAGTATTTTTCGAATGGTGGACTGTGGAATATTTATCTGTTGTGATGCTGCCAATGAACAGCTTGAAGATTACACATCGTGCCCAGCATTCTCAGCTATGGGAACAGTAACTTCTTCAACAATTTGTGGCGCTGTCGGCTGTCGGCCTCTTGCCGGAGCAATCCTAAACTGCCAGTTAATTCAAAATTCTGAATCGTGTTCTCCAGTCCCGGTGTGTAAAGGGGATCTCTACATATTCCTTCAATGCATCAATACTCGTGAAGAGCAGCAGCATTATTGCCATTGTTTTGATAAAACAGCTTTATGAGTAAAAGCTTTCTCACCTTGTCCAGAGCCATGTTGACCGTCTGCAGCTGCTACCTACATCAGAGTACTAGCGGTGCCTAACGGCAAGTCGTGACACTAACACTACTAACAATGCATATCCTGCAGCACACAGTCTGAACATCGTTCCTACCCGTACCCTCAGGTAGCAAAAGCTTAATTATAACCACCCTGTACACTGTAGAACCTAGGTGAGTTATTTTTTCTATGCAAGTGGAGGTGGGTGTTAGCTCCATCACTTTTGGAAGGGGGAATCAAAGAGGATAAACTCTTAGCTATGAGAAAAATATAAAGATAATGGGCTAACATCCAGGTATGACTATTGAAGCATAAAAGAGGAGGGCATTTGATGAAACACAAAGTTCAGAATTACAGGAGTGAGTGACTGTACAGAGGAGTAAAATAAGTGCAGTACATGAGACAGATTGAAAACCAACTATGAATATGGCCTATGGTAGGAGTAGCTTATCTCAATATACATGTTTGAAGGAGAAAGTAGAGTTATAAATGCTGTTAACATGATGTTGTACTTTAATTTGTGTGTATGTATGTATGGTGTGTTGGAAAGAAGGAAAAGGAAGATACACTATTACTGTGGAAAAAGTAAAAGATTGTGTAAAAATAATCTTTCTGTGGAAAGATGTGTATCTTGATGGTTACTACGTTTGAAAAGTCTGTGCAAAAATAAAAACTACTTACGTGTTTGGGGTAAACCTTTTTTATTTTTCGACATGGTCTCCTTTGAGACTTATACACTTTGTCCGATACTGTTCTAATTTGTTGATCCCTTCCGAATATTAGGAATTGTCCAAGTCTGCAAAATAGCTATTAATTGCTGCAATCACCTCCTCGTTTGAAATAAAATCTTTGTCCCACCAGCCATTTCTTCAAATTGGGGAACAAGTAGTAGTCCGAGGGATCCAAGTCTAGAGAATAGGGGGGATGTGAAACGAGTTGGAATCCTATTTCCATTAATTTTGCGACCACAGCTGCTGAGGTGTGTGCTGGTGTGTTTTCGTGATGGAAAAGGACTTTTTTGCAGTCCAATCGCCGGCATTTTCCTTGCAGCTCGGTTTTCAAATGGTCCAATAACGAGAAATAATATGCACCTGTAATAGTTTCACCCTTTCCCATTTAGTTGATGAGGATTATCCCTTGCGAATCCCAAAAGACAGTCGCCATAACCTTTCCGGCTGAAGCAATGGTCTTCACCTTTTTTGGTGCAGATTCTCCCTTGGTAAACCATTGTTTAGATTGTTATTTGGTCTCAGTAGTATAATAATGTAACCACGTTTGATCCACAGTGACGAAATGGCGCTTAAAGTCCTGCGGATTCTTCCTGAACAGCTGCAAACCATTCTTGCAACATTTCACACGATTCCATTTTTGGTCAGGTGTGAGCAATCGTGGAACCCATCTTGTGGATAGATTTCTCGGGACCAAATGTTTATGAAAAATATTATGTACCCATATATTTGAGATGCCCACAGTACTAGCAGTCTCATGCACCTTAACTTTTCTGTCATCCATCACCATATCAATGATTTCTGGAGTCGTAACCTCCACAGGGCATCCAGAAAGTTCAACATCACTTGTGCCCATATGACCACTCCGAAAATTTTGAAACCACTTATGAACTGTTGTAATCAAAGGTGCAGAGTTACCGTAATGCTTATCAAGCTTCTTTTAGTCTCCTGAGGTGTTTTGCCTTTCATAAAGTAGTGACAATCACTTGACTTCCTTGATTCACACGAATGCCAAACACAAAGAAATAGACCAATATGGCTGAAACTTGGTGTGCGTTCTTTCCAAAGATGCTACTAATTAAACATGACCTCGATACGCACCGGTCGTGCCATTTCTCGGACTTTGCACGGACTTTTCAAATGCCCATTATACTTACATTGATACTGTTGGTTTCAAGGTTTCTCTAAAGTTGCAGAGTAGTTGAACTTGCCTGAGTTTGTTAATGTGTCCCATATACCCATTTGAAGATGACATAATAAAGAAGTGAATTTTTCATGCTATTCTTCAGGTTTGGAAAAATAGGTAACTGACTATAGAATGCCCAACAACAATGGTTCTTAACTATTCAAAGTGTGTAACTCCTCTTGCTCGGTGGCAGTTTTATGAATGCTGAAAATGTCTGATGATGAAACTGCCATATAATAATGGATGTGGTGTTCTCTGTAACAACTACACAGAGCAATATCCCAGTATAGCTCCATGTTTTGTAGTCTCATATACTCTTCTTAGAGGAATCCCCTTTTTTTTCTTTTTAATTTTTATTTGAGATAGTAAATGATATCGTTAGGTATATGAGAGTTTTCTATGGGAAGTTTTGGGTAATTTAGTCCATGGAATTTGTTTAATTTGAATGTAGAGTTTACAAAGGCATACGTGATTACTGCGTCATGTTGCTAACTTCTTCACTTGGCTTCAGTAGTAAGATGTTTAGGACTAGTTTTTGGGAACTGTATGGGTGAAACTGGGGAAGATTGTTGTGTAGAGTATGCCAAACATCTTCATTCTCCAGCTCCTTGGCAAAGAAGCTGTTAGGAAGGGAATTGTGGGCTGGAGGGAGTGGGGGAGGGGAAGTATCAGTCTTTGGGGTCTATTTATTAAAACCTTTATTCACAGGCTTGCCTAGGGCGTAGCAGTACAGTGATTCCCGAAAATATTATGAGGGTGACTGGAAAAGCCTGAATTCTGCAAGAAATATCTTTGATTAGATGAAATATGGAAGATTAGACTAAATGGCTACTGGACTGTAGATCCTGGTAATGATGAGTAGTTCATTAGATAAAACAAAGAAACATTGTAAAACAGTTTAATGAGCAATGTCGGTATGAAATATTTGTTAACCAATATCCTGTATCAACATCTGCATCTACATATATACTCTGCAAGCCACCATATGTGCATGGCAAAAGGCACCCTGTACCACTACTATGTAGTCAAATCTGTTCCATTCACAAATAGTCAACTCAGAAATAGAGTGAGGGAAAAATGACTATCTATATGCCTCTGTGTGAGCCATGGTGGCCTTACATAAAATTTACATTGACAGCAGTAGAATCATTCTGCAGTCAGCCTGAAATGCCAATTCTCTACATTTTGTCACTGTGATCCTCGAAAAGAAAGTTGCATTCACTCCTGTGATTTCCATTTGAGTTCTCAAAGCGTTTCCATAATACTTGTAACCTGCCAGTTACTTGTAACCTACCAGTTACAAACCTAACAGTCCACCTCTGAATTGCTTTGATGTCTTCCTTTAGTGTGGACTCCAAACACTTGGACAGTACCCAACAATGGGTTGCACTAGTGTCCTTTATGCAGTAGCCTTTACAGATGAACCAAACTTCGCGAAAATTCTCGCAGTAAACCAAAGTCGACCATTCACCTTACTGCAGTACTTACATCCTCATTCCATTTCATACTGCTTTGCAACATTATATCTAGATATTTAATGGACATGACTGTGTTAGGCAGCACACTACTAATGCTGTGTTTGAACACACACTACTAATGCTGTATTCGAATACCGTTGGTTTGTTTTTCCTACTTACTTGTGTTAACTTATGTTTTTCTACATTTATAGCTAGCTGTCATTCATCTCTAAGTCATGTTGTATCCTCCTACAGTCACTCAACAATGGCACCTTCCCATACGTCACAGCATCATCAGCAAACGGCTGCAGACTACTGCTTACCCTGTCCGCCAGATCATTTATGTGTATAGAAAATATCAGCAGTCCTGTCACACCTCCCTGGTGCTCTCCTGACGATACCCTTGTCTCTAGTGAACACTCGCTGTCGAGAATGACAGACTGGGTACCTTATGTAAGAAATCGAGCCACTTGCCTATCTGGGAACATATTCCGTATACTCATACATTCGTTATCAGTTTTCAGTGTGGCTTGAGTCAAATATTTTTCAGAAACTAGGAATGTATAGTCATCCTGTTGCCCTTCAATCATAGTCCACACAATATCATGTGAGAAAAGGGCAAGCTGAGTTTCACACGAGCAATGCTTTCTAAAGCTGTGCTGATTTGTGGGCAGAAGCTTTTCCCTCTCAAAGAAATTTATTTGATCAGAACTGAGAAGATGTTCAAGGATTCTGCAACAAACTGAAGTTAAAGATACTGGTCTGTATTTTTGCAGGTCCATTCGTTTATGCTTATTATATACAGAAGTCCCCTGCACTTTTTTTTTTTTCAGTCACTTGGAACTTTGCACTGGGTGAGAGATTTGCAATAAATATAAGCTAAGTAATGGGCCACTGCCATAGAGTACTCTGTGTAAAAAAACTAATTGGGATTCCATTAGGATCTGGCTACTTATTTCCTTTCTACTCCTTATTTCTCTCCACCAAGGACGCTTATTACTATGTCCTCTGTATAAGAATCTATATGATGGTCAAACAACAGTATGCTTGTACATTTCTCCTGTGTGAACTTTTCTTAAATGTGAAATTTAAAACTTCAGCTTTATTTATGTTACCTTTTATTGCCCCAACAGATTGGTCAACGATTGACTGGATAGAAGCTGTAGACCCACTTAATGATTTTACGTAGTGGCAAGATCAGTTGCTAAAGCATGACAGTGACAGTTGTCCTAAGCTTCACACATCGATCTTTTTGCAGACGCATGAATTTCTGTTAACTTTTGCCTGTTGTCCTTTGTGCATTTTGTTTCGAACCGTTGCGCATTCTGTTTTCGACTGAGACTGCAACAGCTTTTGCCTCCTATGTATCTTTTTCGAATTTTGTTGTTAGACCACGATCGAGCAGGGTAGCGCAGTGGTTAGCACACTGGACTTGCATTTGGGAGGACAGTACTTCAAATCCGAGTCCGGCCGTCCTGATTTAGATTTTCCATTATTTCCCCAAATTGCTCAAGGCAAATGCCACAGTGATTCCTTCGAAAGGGCACGGCCACTTTGCTTCTCCGTCCTTCCATAATCCAAGCTTGTGTTCCTTCTCTAATGACCTTGTTGTCAATGGGATATTAAACACTAATCTCCTCCTCTGTTAAACTGTGGTGAGTCTTTTCCATCCATTATCCATTTACTTGGCACATGCTTCTCCAGAGTATGATGTGCAATCCATTTAATCTTTGCCTATAATTGCTCTATGTCCATCATACTGGAGCTAAATGATGTCAGTTCATTGTTTAAGTGGGGTGCTAACAACTGTCTCTCTGCTCTTTCTAGCAGAAATACTCTCCATAGTAAAAGAATAAGTACTTGGCAGAAATGTTGTGAAATTTAATCAAAGTGAAGTAGAGACAAATACATGCCTATGATTGATAATTTATTTGTATTACTATTCATTGTGGGACATTCAGTGTATAATAAATATAAATAAACATATTTGTTACAAGTTAGATACAATTACAGCTGTGATTATACATCATGTAGACATTAGATATCATTGCGGCCACATGTAGTAAGCATTGCTTCACACAATGGAGGAGAATGGCAAAACAGAGGCATGCCGGCGACCGAGGTGTTGCGAAGTAGGCAAGCACAGATAGCCTTGCTGACAGTAGCAGTCTACCAACAAGCTGATGCAAGGACGCACACAGACCGAGCGAAGCCTGGAGAGTGCTGAGTAAGACGAAGGGCCAGCACGCTAAGTTACGCTGCAATATACTGCGGGAGTAATAACAAAAAGCTACCACCGAGGGTAAAAAAACGTCGTCCTGCTGGATATAAATAGTGGAGTGCAGGCAGCAACAGACAGAAGCCATTGGGAAGCTGTTCGGATCTGAGGACGGACATGGTCCGTGTCCGAATGTTTGATCTTCATAGGTGATGATTCCGGAAGTCTGTTCCAGCTCGCAGGAGTCATCCATTCGCCATCAGATGTCAACTTCAGGTCTGGAGGTCGGGCCAAGTTCGGTTGGCACCATGGCTGACTAACTACAGTGAGAACTTTCAGCAGGACTGGCTGCAGCGCAGTCTCAGTCACAGGCGCCGCCGGGCACTGACGCCCGGACTTCACGGCAACCCGGCCCCACGGCGCGTGGTCCGTCCATGATGGGACCTTGCGGACATCGCGAATAACGGCTTCCCAGCCACCGGTGCAGCAGGCATCAGCAGCTGACCTCATGGTGACGCGGCTCCGTGGGCGTGCCCGTACTGGGGTGACGAGTTCGTCTCAACCACAGGGCATCCTGGCTTCAGCGGAGCACTGGTAACATGAGGCTCCCGAGTCCGATCAGCGGCACGGAGAGACCCGCAGGGCTGGGCAGCGACATCGAGGGAGAAATTGTAAAGAAAGTTCAATAAATAATTGTAAAACTCCACGCCGTCTCAGTCTTTGGCACAGCCACTGTGTCTGCTCCTAACAAGTGGTGCCAGAACTGTAACAAGTGGAACATTCGGACACGGACCACTGTGTGAAGCAAGTGGCAGCTCCTGATCAGATTTTACTTCGCCACTCAATATCATGTTCCTAAATATTGAGAAAACACACTATAATCATTGATATATGTGTTATGTCTGTTCTTTTGGCCATGTGAGAAGGAAGAGACATGTCACATATATAAATAAATAAAGTGTGTTTTCTAAAAATTTGGGGAGAGACCAATTTCAAGAATGCTATGCCCTGCTGGTTTTTTCTGACATGTTCTAGAGATCAGACAACACACATTCATAAATATATATGTGTTGATGGCTATTAAGATCACTCCCATGCAGGTCACATTCTGTCCCAAATTTTTGTGATAATCAGTGTGAGGTGTACAGGAACCATGCTTGGGTGGCCAAAATGGTTAAGGCAACTGCTCACGTAAAATGGAAAATTTGGTTTTGAGAACCGGTCCAGCACAAACTTTCACTTGTAGCCACAGAATTCATTTCAGTGCCCGATTGTGGCCATATTTAGCAAACAGAGTCATGCCAAGAATTAATGTAGCAATTGAACAGCAGTCAGTAAACAGAGTAAAATGCTCCAAACTCATGGGTGAACTTACTAATGAAAAATAGTGGACTAGAATTATTCCCAGAGTACAACAGTTTATATGCTAGGAATGTTTCTGTGAAATGTACACAACCAATTTCCTACCCTAAACTGAGCTTATGGTCTGTCTTCAATTAACTTGTCGACAGAATGTTAAACCCTTCCTTCTCTCCAAACCAGAATCACTCAATTCTTCTTCCAAGACTTTGTAAATTTTGTACTTGTTCAACAAAAGTGGTGTAAGAGGGCATGCTAAAGAGTAATGTCCAAATTTTTATGTGAAAATTCTTAAAACTTTAAATAAAACAAATGCTTCATTTGACGTGATTTTTCATGGCTCTCACATGCTCAATTCTGACAGTACTAGGCATCAATGGTGCTTAGTGCAGCCATTTAGGGGAACCTGTGTTAACTCAGTGTCAAACTGTTGCAACTGTGTTGAAACGAATGTTAGAATTATTACATTCAAGTTTGCGCATGTGCAATGGCTAATTCTTCACATTCAGTTCTTCCTGAGTAAGAGATTTTACAGCATTTGATTTAGGGAATCTCTAAGTGACTATGATAGAGACAGTGATGATGATGATGATGATGAGAGTGGTTCATTTATTAACAATTCTAGTGAAGATGACAATGAAAACCTTGAAGATGTGCATTTTTCTGGTGATTCAGCAGAAGATTCGAAGCAAATGTGGAGTGAAAATGATTCTGAAGTTACAGATTCTTCTTTTGATGATTCAAAGTGTGGTTTTATCACTGAAACTGGTAATGTTCCATTATCGCCAGTTGGTTTCTTTCTGTTAATTTTTACAGACAACCTATTTCAACAAATAGCAGACCAAACAAACACAAGTAGCAGACCAAACAAACAGGTATGCTATAGCAAAAATATGTAAAGTGACACCACTTCCACAATGTTCTGCATGATGGGATTGGAGAAACGTTACCAAGGAAGAAATGAAATGCTCCCATGATGTGCTACTAAATATGACATTACAAAAGTGTAAGAACTTGCAGTACTTTTTTTCAAGAGAATGGTTACAATTATCCGACTTCAGCCTGTTTTACTTGTAGACAATTTATGAAAACTTTCTGGGCACTTCATGTTTCTAATCCAGAGAGTGCTACACACATCAAAACTCAGTTCAGTCACATCTGAATAAAGTAAAGAATGTGTCGGATTACTTGTCTGGCAAGTTTCTCGAAATTTATTGACCATATAGGTATTTAACTTCTTATAAATATACAGTATCATTCAAGAGTTGTGTGTGTACAATCCTAAAAAATCAACAAAATTGGGACTCAGAGTTTATGTGATTTTGGATTCATCAAACAGTTATATTTGCGGTTTGATACCCTTTTTTGACACAGTAACACCATAGTCGTTGATTTGTCAGACTTGAATTTTTCTGAGGGAATAGTTCTTCAATTGATAACTAATATCAGAAATGCTAAAGGAAAATGAGAGTCTCACTCTTACACTGGCCATTTTTATACAGTTGTTGCATTAGCTGATGAACTTTTGAAACAAAATGTGCATCTCACATGAACTATCCAGGCCGGCCACAAAAACCTTCCAGCTGCACTCGAGAAACAAGTTCTGCATCTGAAGAACCATCCACAATAACAAAATTATGGTTCTGGCACGGCAAAATAAACAAACTGTTCTAATGCTTTCTACAAAAGGGAAGAAACAGTGAAACCAAATGTGATTATTGATATACGTCAGAGATGGGCGCAGTATATCAATGTGACGTTTTATTTCCAGTTATGATTCTCTAATGAAAGATCTGAAATGGTGGCGAAAACTGTACTTCTGGTTGTTGGAAATAGGACTTGTAAACAGCTATTTGCTATACAAGAATCACCGCAAGAAAAACAACTTAAAAAACTGTCTCACAGAGTATCCTGTAAAAGTTTTGTAAGATACTCAGTTGGTGAAGAGCCAACAGCCTTGCTGCAGTGGTAACACTGGTACCCGTCCGATCGCCGAAGTTAAGCACTGCCAGGTTGGGCTAGCACTTGGATGGGTGACCATCCAGTGTGCCGTGTTCTGTTGCTGAGCAGGGTGCACTCAGCCATTGTGAGGCAAACTGAGGAGCTACTGGATTGAGAAGTAGCGGCTTAGGTCTCATAAACTGTCATCGGCTTGGGGAGCGGTGTGTTGACCATGTGCCCCTCCACATCCACACCCAGTGACGCCTTTGAGCTGAGGATGACACAGCGGCAGGTCGGTACCATTGGGCCTTCGTGGCATATTTGGGCAGTGTTAAGTATTTTTTTGTTGGTGAAGAAATAAATCCAGGGTAGAAACGGGGATGTCGTTCAACTTCTGATGATGAAGAATGCTATACTGGACAGTTGCACATTATCAACAAGCTTCCTGGGAACAAGCATAAGGATTGTGCAGTGTGTTCAGACAGAAAAAAGAAAGGTGGCAGGTGTGAAACACTGTTTTGCTGTGAAACATGCACACAAAACCCAGCTCTTCATCCTGATGATGGTTTCAAAAAATATAGTACACTGAAAAGTTTTGTACTGTAATAGTTTTGGAAATATATTTGAATGAAAGTGTACTTTTTGTTTTAATGTATATCCAACCTGTTGGACAGTGACCTCATTGTTTCCACAGAGAGACTGTACTATTCTCTGTGGCACGCTCGCTGCCCAGGTAGTGGCAATTTACATAAGTGTGTGCCGAGCCACTCTGTGTCTACCTTAAAGAGTGCAATGGGCTAATAATTTACAAGACATCACTGTGTTCGTCATGCATTTTTTTTTCAGGTAAATTAACAATAAACTTAAACTTATGTGCTTTATGTATAACATATGGAGTATACTAATGATATGAATATAATAGAGGGAAACATTCCACGTGGGAAAAATATATCTAAAAACAAAGATGATGAGACTTACCGAACAAAAGCGCTGGCAGGTCGATAGACACACAAACAAACACAAACATACACACAAAATTCAAGCTTTTGCAACAAACGGTTGCTTCGTCAGGAAAGAGGGAAGGAGAGGGAAAGACGAAAGGATGTGGGTTGTAAGGGAGAGTGTAAGGAGTCATTCCAATCCCGGGAGCGGAAAGACTTACCTTAGGGGGAAAAAAGGACAGGTATACACTCGCGCACACACACGCACATCCATCCGCATATACACAGACACAAGCAGACATTTGTAAAGGCAAAGAGTTTGGGCAGAGATGTCAGTCGAGGCGGAAGTACAGAGGCAAATATGTTGTTGAAAGACAGGTGAGGTATGAGCGGCGGCAAATTGAAATTAGAAATTAGCGGAGATTGAGGCCTGGCAGATAGCGAGAAGAAAGGATATGCTGAAGGGCAAGTTCCCATCTCCGGAGTTCTGACAGGTTGGTGTTAGTGGGAAGTATCCAGATAACCCGGACGGTGTAACACTGTGCCAAGATGTGCTGGCCGTGCGCCAAGGCATGTTTAGCCACAGGGTGATCCTCATTACCAACAAACACTGTCTGCCTGTGTCCATTCATGCGAATGGACAGTTTGTTGCTGGTCATTCCCACATAGAAGGCTTCACAGTGTAGGCAGGTCAGTTGGTAAATCACGTGGGTGCTTTCACACGTGGCTCTGCCTTTGACTGTGTACGCCTTCCGGGTTACAATACTGGAGTAGGTGGTGGTGGGAGGGTGCATGGGACAGGTTTTACACCGGGGGCGATTACAACGGTAGGAGCCAGAGGGTAGGGAAGGTGGTTTGAGGATTTCATAGGGATGAACTAAGAGGTTACGAAGGTTAGGTGGACAGCGGAAGGACACTCTTGGTGGAGTGGGGAGGATTTCATGAAGGATGGATCTCATTTCAGGGCAGGATTTGAGGAAGTCATATCCCTGCTGGAGAGCCACATTCAGAGTCTGATCCAGTCCCGGAAAGTATCCTGTCACAAGTGGGGCACTTTTGGGGTTCTTCTGTGGGAGGTTCCGGGTTTGAGGCGATGAGGAAGTGGCTCTGGTTATTTGCTTCTGTACCAGGTCAGGAGGTTAGTTGCGGGATGCAAAAGCTGTTTTCAGGTTGTTGGTGTAATGGTTCAAGGATTCCGGACTGGAGCAGATTCGTTTGCCACGAAGACCTAGGCTGTAGGGAACGGACCGTTTGATGTGGAATGGGTGGCAGCTGTCAAAATGGAGGTACTGTTGCTTGTTGGTGGGTTTGATGTGGACGGACGTATGAAGCTGGCCATTGGACAGGTGGAGGTCAACGTCAAGGAAAGTGGCATGGGATTTAGAGTAGGACCAGGTGAATCTGATGGAACCAAAGGAGTTGAGGTTGGAGAGGAAATTCTGGAGTTCTTTTTCACTGTGAGTCCAGATCATGAAAATGTCATCAATAAATCTGTACCAAACTTTGGGTTGGCAGGCCTGGGTAACCAAGAAGGCTTCCTCTAAGCGACCCATGAATAGGTTGGCGTACGAGGGGGCCATCCTGGTACCCATGGCTGTTCCCTTTAATTGTTGGTATGTCTGGCCTTCGAAAGTGAAGAAGTTGTGGGTCAGGATGAAGTTGGCTAAGGTAATGAGGAAAGAGGTTTTAGGTAGGGTGGCAGGTGATCGGCGAAAAAAGGAAGTGCTCCATCTTATCGACTTCCTCAAATCCTGCCCTGAAATGAGATCCATCCTTCATGAAATCCTCCCCACTCCACGAAGAGTGTCCTTCCGCCGTCCACCTAACCTTCGTAACCTCTTAGTTCATCCCTATGAAATCCTCAAACCACCTTCCCTACCCTCTGGCTCCTACCCTTGTAACTGCCCCCAGTGTAAAACCTGTCCCATGCACCCTCCCACCACCACCTACTCCAGTATTGTAACCCGGAAGGCGTACACAGTCAAAGGCAGAGCCACGTGTGAAAGCACCCACGTGATTTACCAACTGACCTGCCTACACTGTGAAGCCTTCTATGTGGGAATGACCAGCAACAAACTGTCCATTCGCATGAATGGACACAGGCAGACAGTGTTTGTTGGTAATGAGGATCACCCTGTGGCTAAACATGCCTTGGTGCACGGCCTGCACATCTTGGCACAGTGTTACACTGTCCGGGTTATCTGGATACTTCCCACTAACACCAACCTGTCAGAACTCCGGAGATGGGAACTTGCCCTTCAGCATATCCTCTCTTCTCGCTATCCGCCAGGCCTCAATTTCCACTAATTTCTAATTTCAATTTGCCGCCGCTCATACCTCACCTGTCTTTCAACAACATCTTTGCCTCTGTACTTCCGCCTCGACTGACATCTCTGCCCAAACTCTTTGCCTTTACAAATGTCTGCTTGTGTCTGTGTATATGCGGATGGATGTGCGTGTGTGTGTGCGCACGAGTGTATACCTGTCCTTTTTCCCCCTAAGGTAAGTCTTTCCGCTCCTGGGATTGGAATGACTCCTTACCCTCTCCCTTAAAACCCACATCCTTTCGTCTTTCCCTCTCCTTCCCTCTTTCCTGACGAAGCAACCGTTTGTTGCGAAAGCTTGAATTTTGTGTGTTTGTTTGTGTGTCTATCGACCTGCCAGCGCTTTTGTTTGGTATGTCTCATCATCTTTGTTTTTAGATATATGGAGTATACTAGAACGCAGAATGTCATTCATCCACTCCGCGTCATAAAATAACTGCATCATCCACTTCTTCTCCATCTCTCATGAGAATTCCATTGATAGTTGGATGGCATCAATCAGATTCAGATTTACTTGCAAGTTAACTGTGTCTACTGGCCAGCTGCACTCGAATCACACCAACATTCCCGTTATATCTTGCATCTGGTTTGTGGTTTGTTCATCTGCCCATTATGATTGTACTGTATGTAACTGTGCAGAGTGCACTAGTCAGGAACCTACTGTATGTAGTTGAGAGTACCTGAGAAAGAGCCATTTGACAGGCATTTAACAGGATAGAGCAGAGGAGCTTGCTTATTTAAAAATTCAATTTCAAAAAAAGTAATACCAATATTTATTTAATTATGTGAACAACGTGAAGTACAAAATTTAAATTTTATATTTACACAGTTTTGAAGATGATACCAGGCTGATGGCATCCATTATTCTCAATACACTGCATTAATTGAACTCAGAAGTTTGGTTCAACTCTTTCCAGCACATTGACAGGTGTGTTGGTGACAGCTTGATGAAAACTTCTAAATCATGTGCACATAATGTTCAAAAGTCACTGAAACTGCACATATATATATATATATATATATATATATATATATATATATATATATATATATATATATACCTAAAAACAAAGATGATGTGACTTACCAAATGAAAGTGCTGGCAGGTCGACAGACACACAAACGAACACAAACATACACACAAAATTCAAGCTATCGCAACAAACTGTTGCCTCATCAGGAAAGAGGGAAGGAGAGGGAAAGACGAAAGTATGTGGGTTTTAAGGGAGAGGGTAAGGAGTCATTCCAGTCCCGGGAGCGGAAAGACTTACCTTATGGGGAAAAAAGGACGGGTATACACTCGCACACACACACATATCCATCCTGCGAGTGTATACCCGTCCTTTTTTCCCCATAAGGTAAGTCTATATATATAAGTATATATATATATAAGTATATATACCTAAAAACAAAGATGATGTGACTTACCAAATGAAAGTGCTGGCAGGTCGACAGACACACAAACATACACACAAAATTCAAGCTTTCGCAACAAACTGTTGCCTCATCAGGAAAGAGGGAAGGAGAGGGAAAGACGAAAGGATGTGGGTTTTAAGGGAGAGGGTAAGGAGTCATTCCAGTCCCGGGAGCGGAAAGACTTACCTTAGGGGGAAAAAAGGACGGGTATACACTCGCACACACACACATATCCATCCACACATATACAGACACAAGCAGACATATGTCTGCTTGTGTCTGTATATGTGTGGATGGATATGTGTGTGTGTGCGAGTGTATACCCGTCCAGACATCCCAGGCAGTGTTTACCAACCCCAGTACCTGTCTGAACCTCAGAACGAAATAAGCTGAGAAATGGCAAGTGTGTCAAAAGAATTGAGCACCCTACACTTCTATATTGCAGAAACTGACACACGGCCTCTCAGTTTTGCACATAGCAGTCAAGAGTGTTAAGAAGTTGGATTCTTATAGTGACAGTGCACTACATCTGCATATTAGATTTGTGGCTGGCAACAGGACCTTGCTTAAATAGAACAGCAGCAGTCATTTGGTAAACTAAACACAATGCAGTGAAACAATCTTAATGTTGATGTTGTGGGTACATTCTGAGACGCTGTTCAAAAAAGTATGTAGGACTCTATAGGCTTGCAGAAGAGTAGAAAATTATAGTGAGTAATTATAGTTTTTGAAACCCTTTTTTTCAGTTAAAAAAAACTTCTTTTATTCCTACTGGGATAATTTAGATTCAAATAATTGTATTGTGGATATGTAATTCATTGAAATGAATGAAATAATCATTGGCCCAGGTCATAATAAAAACATATCATGATTGTTACAATAAAATATACTAGAAAGTACAGAATCTAGTCATGTAAAAAAATATGTAGGCCGCTGTTTATGATCTAGTCATAATGATTGGGATATTCCTTGCTTTTCACAAATCATCCCAGACAAAGGCTGATTCTTTATTTGTTATTGTTTTTGTTCTTATTCTTATAATTTAGAAATTTGAGAGTTGCACAGCTGATTAGTCTTACTAATTAAAATGGGCTTTATAAGTTTATGGGTTATTCTGTGCTAATTTTTCAGCAACATAGAGGTCCATTTGAATAAAAATAAAATGAAAGTAATGTGAATCAGAGTTTATCTTCAATAATTTTGTGCAATAGATTTGTTATGTGCCCCCATTGCTTGCAATTACAGTGCTAAATTAACTACTATTTTAAGCCCATGTTGCCATCAGATGATCAAACTAGCTGGGGCATCTATTTCTGAAATGAAGCAAGTTTTCCTCGGTTCCAGATTGTCTGCTTACTCGGGTGAGTCCCGAAATCTGTTACGTTGCTCCAACATGAAGAAGGTGAGGGCTGCACTAACGCAAGGCTCAGAGGAGATCCTCGAAAGATTATCAAACCTACCCAATACACAGCATGATCCCTACACCTTCGCTGTGGATCTTACAGTGCACACGGTGAGTTGCTCAGCTCCACATGATCACGCCTCCTTTTGTTCTTGTACTCTTGGGAAGTATCTCACACACACACACACACACACACACACACACAGAGAGAGAGAGAGAGAGAGAGAGAGAGAGAGAGAGAGAGGTGGGGGCTGGGAGTACCTATCAGTTCTTGACTGCATCCCGCCCTCTTTCTTTTAATGATTTCACATCCAGATCTATTTCTTCTTTGCAATTTTTCTCTTTTTCTATGCAGCTCTATAGAATCTAGGATTCTTGCAAATTATTACTTTTTCCAATTATTATGGATTTTTGTATTTTAATCACTCTTCAAAATTTTCTCCAGTAAAACTTATTTTGTACACTCCAAATAGTTTACGAGGTAAAGCAGATTAATAAGTGAAAGCTGTTTTGTTAATTGCACCCCTCCTTTAAACTTGGGTGAAATTAGTAATAATAATGAAGTAATCTCAGGATGCTGCGAAATAACTGGAGACAGTATCTTATGCTCTGAGGCCATTGGACAGGCTAGTTGGTGGCTACAGCACTAACTTCTTCTTCTGGAGTACTACAGAAATTTAACCCCATTTAAATTATGTGTCACGGTACTTAACCATTTCCGAAGCTTATGTTCATCAATTCTAGCTACAGTTACTATCATTGGAACAGGTTTCAACAACTGTTGATTCCTATGTTTCACTGTGTAAATATGTAAAACAGTAAGACAGGAACTGTATACTCTATTGCAACTTTTTTAGCTGTTTGATGTTTGAAACTATTTCATAATGTGCAAGGAGTGTCGTATCTCTGTACAGAGCTCGTGGTAAAGAAATGTCTGTACTTACAAAGTCGAAGAAAAACTCTTAGAGGAGTAAGACATTACTATATGATCGTGGAGTAGAGAAATAACAACAAGCCATTAACCATTTTCTCAACTCTTAACGAAAGAGGTCATGTAAAATGTACAAATTATAAACAGTCAGTCACTGGCATGAGTAATGTGATCAGATGAATTTACATAAGTACTGTTTCCAACCACAAAATGTGTCTTATATGTGGAGATAACCAAAGAAAGTGTACAATCCAGCAATCCAGAAAGACTTCTTCCAACTGTGAAAGCATCGTGTTGGCTGTGGTGGTGGTTGAGTAGTGGCTTAGATGATCACATTGTGGTTTTCAGCTAGCCATAAGACTGCATTGAAAGGGTAAGTGGTGTGTGAAACCCTTGTAGTGGCAACATTCATTCATTGGTGCAGTTGGTACTATATTTTTCATGCCCCTTACATATCTGCACCATATGTATCATGTGAAAGCTCGTTCTCTGGAACACACATGCCTCTAAAACGTTCTCTGGTAAATTAACTGAGACTAAATGATAAAGATGTTACTTTATCCCATATACAGTTATTATAATGACAGTGACAATGAAAATGGAGAAAAACCACCTTACAAACTGAAATATCAAAACGTAAACTTGGCCTGTAATATTTGTGAATGCTATGGGAATGGGTGGGTGATATTGTTACACATACTGTTTACTGTGCACTGTATGTGGTGTACAGAACACACATGTAGGCTACTGTAGATATAGGCTTGGTGTATTTTTGATGAGCTACACTTAGGGTTTGTCATTTTTCTAAAGCTTAATTACCATTTAATGATGAAAATTCTGTGAAAAATTCTGGTTCTTTCTCCCTCAGCCAAAGTTCACCATACTGACAGTAACAGGTGTCTTCCGTGACATGACCAAGGAGAAAAGTTCTCACAGACATTTCTCACGCACTTTTGTCCTTAAGGGTCAAGAAAATGAAGAATATCAAATTACTAATGATATCTTGTATATCTCAAATGCAAGTACACGAGAGGCGGAGGTAAGTGTGTGACACAAAATAATCTCTGTGTGTGTGTGTGTGTGTGTGTGTGTGTGTGTGTGTGTGTGTGTGTCCGTCCATCACTGTTTTTTTTTATTATTATTATTTTTATTATTCTTCCAGTCATACAGTGATAAGCGGATATAATATATAAATATATTAACTTGATGTCTCAAGACTGTCGACCATTTAAAAAATGTGCAAATGACTTAGTAAACAATTTTAACAAACCTATTTGTCCTATTCTTAGCTCTGCAGTGTCACAAAAATGTGTCCAGATCCACACTTTCTAGGCCTACATTTGTGTGACTCCTGTTGTGTCCTGCGGATGGCAGGAAAGAACTAACATTCAATTTAAACACACTTTATTACAATTAAAGGAAAAATGCCTTCTCAGCATAAAAAAAAATAAAGGGGGGGGGGGGGGGGGGGGGGCACAACTCTGTGGTAGCAAAACATATAAGGATACAAGACAATGGAAAAAAATACTGACCAAAACTAGTCTACAAAATACAATGTGCTACTGCAAGATTATGGCGAGTGAATACAAGGCTAGGGCCTGCATAAGTACTGGCTGGAGCTGTTCCTAGCAGTTCTTAAACACTGTGGGTCTGACAGTCTAGGTGTGCTTATAGAGCCTGGTCGACGGAGTCCTACATCAGTCATATGAGTTCCGATTCGTGGAACACTGTCACATGTTGTCTGGCGAAGAGTTCTGTGTTTGTTTTGAAAGTCTGTTACTGTTCCTGTCCACTGGCAATGTTTCTCTCCGTGCTGCTGAAAGGGGGTTAGCAACCCATCTTGCGTGTCAGCTCTGTAGGTCCTCTAACAATAAGCGGCTGCTACATTTCACCCTGTGGGGAAAAAAATGCACAGCACCGCAAACGTCCATAGGAATAGGGGCATCCTGATCAATGTCCATGGGCTCATGGCCGGCAGGGGCAGGAGGCAGTGACACAGCTGGGGAGCTGGCAGCGGAGACAGTGGCTGAGGCAGAGGCAAAAGTGGAGGTTCCACCACAGTGTGGTCAGCGATTGTCACTGGCAGCTCCTCCGGGGCATCGTGGTCCACCAGACAGGGGTGGAGCTGGTTGAGGTGCCAGCGGGTGGCGGAACCGTCGGCCCACTGGAGAGACACAATCGCCCGGCCACAGAACTCGGTGATGACGACAGGCACCCAGTGGATGAGAAAAGGTCCGTGCCCAGACCTCCTGCCCAACTTGAAAGAAGTGCTTTGGCATGCGAGTGGAAGGGTGAGAAGCCTCGGGAACCAGGACAGATAAGGGGGAGCGGAATGGTCGACCATGAAGTATCTCTGCTGGACTTGTACCAGCCTGGGGTCAGTGCAGTACATGGTCAAGAAACGAAGCACAGCTTCCTCCAGCGAGTGATGGCACAGCAGCTTATCGAGCTGGGTCTTGAATGTCCACACAAAACATTCCGCCTGGCCATTTGATGGAGGGTGGAATGGGGCGGTATGAACTAGGGAAATATCATTGGCAGTACAGAATTGCTTAAACTCGGTCAGAGTAAACAGTGGGCCATTATCCATAACAATCATTTTGGGGATTCCCTCGACAGCAAAGAGGCGTCGGAGAATTTTGATAGTTTCAGCAGAAGTGGTGTTCATCATGCTGGAGACATAAGTGTATCCCGACCCGGAGTCGATCAGTATGAGCCATTGGGAACCATGAAATGGCCGTGCAAAATCCAAATGGATACGTTCCCACGAAGCGGCAGCATCCGGCCACGAAAAATACTGGCGTGGGGGTGCTGTGTGAAGTGTTTGGCACGTGGTACTGGCTGACAAGAGGGAGGCAATGTCTTTATCCATACCACGCCAGTAAAGGTGTCAGCAGGCCAGCTGTTTGGTGAGGATGATGCCCCAATAGCCAGTGTGGAGAAGGTCAACGACACGGCAGCGCAATGCATGTGGTATGACCACCCGGGGAATGTCAGAATCACTGTGCAAAAAGATAATGCCACTGCGGATAAAGAGACTGTGCCGATGATCTCAAAAGTGCTGGACCTCTGTATTGCGGTTGCTATGATGGCTGGTTGGCCAACCTGCAGCGATTTGGCGGCAAAGAGCTTGCAGAGTCTGGTCCTGAGTGGTAGCCCACCGGACTGAATCGAAATCCAACGGAAGTGCATCCAGAGCCGCATCCACATCCGGGTCCATCTGGAAACTAACCGAGGGGGAAGCATCAAATTCACAGACTGCCCTTGCAGGCAGCCAGTACAGAAAACCAGCATTTGCGAGCCATTCAGTCGAACTTCGCCAGGAAGAGCGCCCAGTGCTGTAGGTGGTGTGCTGTCCAGGTGGGCACTGCAGCACCCGGGTAAAACAAAGAAACCAAAGGTTTGTTATCAGTCTGCAGCGTAAAATGACGACCATACACAAAATTGTAGAACTTAGTCAGTGCAAAAACCAGTGCCAAAGCTTCCTTTTCAATTTGACTATAGTTGGTTTGAGCGTCGATCAATTTTTTGGATGTGAAAACCACCGGCCTCTCAACACTATCGACCACTTGTGACGGGACTGCACCCAGGTCATAGTCTGAGGCACGGGTGGTGACGATGAGGGGCAGGGAAGGATTGTAAGTGGCCAGACAAGGAGGGTGGGAGAGAGCTGACTTGAGACGTGTGAAATCCAGCTCACATGCCATGTCCCAACCCAACATGCACCCTTGTGCAATAACCCAGTCAGGGGTGCCAAAATCTCTGCGGCATAGGGTATAAAATGCCTATAATAGTTGATTTGACCGAAGACGGAGTGCAATTGGTTCACGTTGGTGGGAGGAGACAGGTTTTGAATCACCTCAACATACTCCTTAGAGATGTGTAGGCTGCGAACCCGAGATAGCTGACATCTCGCACAAAAAAGCCACACTTTTCTTTCCAGCAACGCAGGCTAGCCTCAGAAAAAACCTGAAACAGTCGGTCCAGCTTGTCCACGAAATCCACCGTGGACGAGACACTGACGATGACATTGTGCAGATAATTGGCCACCCCAGGCACCTTGCTTGTGAGGCGTTCCAAATAACATTGGAAAATGGCAGGGGTGCTGGCAATGCCAAATGGGAGGCGGTTGTACTGGAAAAGACCACACTGGGTGTTGACGACTAGGATCTGCTGCGATTCCTCGTCCAATGGCAGCTGCAAATAAGCATCGCGCAAATGAATTTTGGTGAAAACGGTCGAGCCCACAGGCATTGAGTATGTCATCCACTGATGGGACAGGATAGGCATTGATGACAGAAAGAGAATTGACCGTGAAAACAGTCAAGCCCGCAAGATGTGTGAGTATGTCATCCACCGATGGGACAGGATAGGCATCGACGATGGACTAAGAATTGACCGTGACCTTAAAATCACCGCAGATACGTAAAGCGCCATTTGGCATCTCGACTATCGTGATAGGTGTCGCCCAGCGACTGTGTGCAATGGGAGAAAGGTTGCCTTCATCCTGTAAGCGGCGAAGTTCCACCTGGAGCCTGCCTCGGAAAGCAAATGGATCCAGGCGGGCCTTAAAAAAGAGGAACGTGCAGTGAAACCCTTCACGCCTAATGTGGAGGATGAGAACGATGAGTCATATTTTCTGAGCAGTGGGGCGAGGAGGGTATCTGATGAGGGAATCGACACAGCTTATATCGCATCTTGCACTGATAAACCCAGATGGCCAAAAATGTCCACACCCAGAGGATTAGTAGCTGCAGGGGATCCGACCACCAAAAACTGAGCAGTGAAGAAACGACCATTGTAAGAGATTTGTGTGGAAAAAACACCATTGACGGATATAAAGTGTTTACTGAAACTGCACAAGGTGGAAGTGTAGGGGGATGAAGCCGGTTAGCCCAAATGTTCGTATGTGGCACCATCCGCAATAGAGCAGGATGATGCCGTGTCAATTTGGAAGACCACCGGAATATGCTTAACTTCCAAGGTAATGAGAAAACAGGCACCCAGCTGGGGAATGATGAAGAATACTTGGCCGACAACGGAATTCGAGGCTTCCAGATCCTAAAGTGACGATTCTTGACGAGCCTGTGCATCTGCAGGAAGCGTGGCATCGACACGATGTTTTTGTGCAGCCTGACACACCGAGGCAATACGGTCCACTTGGCTGCAAGCCATGCATCTTGCTCGCCAATGCGGACAATCTGACTGTCGGTGAGTCTGGAAACAGTCCGGACAGTGTGGAAGTCGCGTGAAAGACTTTCTGTCACAGAGTGGGTCAACAGATGAACGAGGCTCCCGCTCAGTGTTAGGCAACTGACAAGCTGCAAAAATAGCTGGATCAAGACGCGGTGGTTGTAGCTGGTGAGAATGGTCGGCAGACAGGTGTTGAGGGACAGGTCCATTAACTTCAAAATATCAGCCCGAAGACCCTCTTCTGATGCGCGAAACATCACCATATCACGAATCAATGAAGAGGCGTAAGACTGCTTGCAGGTGACGTTGGTGCACCGGAATTTACAATCACAGGAGAGACCCGATAAGTCTGACTTGGAGACTTTCAACAAGAAAAAAAAGTCTGACAGGCAGAGGTGATGTGTGTTTTTGAGTCAAAGTACTCAAAAACTCAGCCCTTAATGGGAGTAAATGAGAGATATCAAGGGGACTGCTCAGGGTTCAATTGTTGAATTAACGTAGCCCTTAATGGGAGTAAATGAGAGATATTGAGGGGACTGCTCAGGGTTCAATTGCGGAATTAAACAATACACCTGTGGACTGACTGTCACTAAAAAAAAATAGCCCAACTTCGATTTTCGTTGTGGACCCCATGTGCCAGTAAATGTTGTTCCAACCATTCGACATAATTTGACCGTGGTTCGACAGACCATCGAAAGCCGGAAACTTCGGTGGAGCCACATGCAACGTGTTCAGTTTACCTGCTATGGAATCGACCCTATGGGCTACTTCTTGCAACGCTGGTGAGTGAGAGCAAATTTCTGAATGCGTGAATGTTACCTGAATCTGCTGTAGAGTTTCCAACAACGACTGAAGAAGCTCCTCAGAGGAGGCCATTCCATTCGAAAATGAATGATCCTCGTCACCAATAACTGTTGTGTCCTGTGGTCGGTAGGAAAACACTAACAGTCAATTTGAACACACTTCATTAAATTAAAGGGAAAACGCCTTCTTGGCATACACTAAATTTAAATGCAGAAAAAAAACACACACACACACACACACACACACACACACACACACACAAAAGTCTGTGGTAGCAAAATAGATGAGACAATGGAAGAAGATACTGACCAAAACTACCCTACAAACTACAAAGTGCTACTGCAAGACTACAGCATGTCAATACAAGGCTAGGACTGGCGTAAGTACTGGCCGGAGCTGTTCCTAGGGGTTGGTAAACACTGCCTGTCTGACAGTGTAGGTGTTGGTGAAGTGCTACATCAGTCATATGAGTTCCGATTGGTGGAACACTGTCACATATTGTCTGGTGAAATAGTTCCATGTTTATTTTGAAAGTCTGGTACTGTTTCTGTCTGCTGGAGATGTTTCTCTCCACGCTACAACCCATCTTGCGTGTCATTTATGTGGGCCCTCTAGCAATAAGGGGCTGCTATGACAGTTCCACTATCTGCTTAAAAGTAGCACATTCTGCAAAGGAACTGTTAATTGGCAAACCTACACTCATGCTCATAAATTAAGGATAATTGCAGAATGTGGTGCCACATAATGTGGCACTACAGAAAACTGGCGCTAATAGCATAGGCACATAGGGAACACACAACACAGATCTGTAAGTCCACAGTATTGGTGATAAGTTGAGAAAACCGTCCCGAAACACATGTGCCACAAAATGCCACTGTTTTCTGCGCATGTACCCTGACATCAATACGAGATATGATCACCATGCACACATACACAGGTCACACAACGTGTTGGCATACTCTGGATCAGGTGGTCGAGCAGCTGCTGGGGTTTAGCCTCCCACTTTCACACCAGTGTCTGTCGGAGCTCCTGAAGTGTCCTAGGGGTTTGAAGACATGCAGCGATATGTCGACCGAGAGCACCCCAGACGTGCTCGATGGGGTGTAGGTCTGGAGAACAGGCAGGCCACTCCATTCGCCTGATATCTTCTGTTTCAAGGTACTCCTCCAAGATGGCAGCTCGGTGGGACCATGCGTTATCATCCATCAGGAGGAAGGTGGGACCCACTGCACCCCTGAAAAGGCAGACATACTGGTGCAAAATGACGTCCCGATACATCTGACCTGTTACAGTTCCTCTGTCAAAGACATGCAGGGGTGTACATGCACCAATCATAATCCCACTCGACACCATCAAACCACGACCTCCATACAGGTTCCTTTCAAGGACATTAAGGGGTTGGTATCTGGTTCCTGGCTCACGCCATTTGAAAACCTGGTGAGAATCACTGTTCAGACTCTACCTGGACTCGTCCGTGAACATACCGTATTTACTCGAATCTAAGGCGCACTTTTTTTCCAGTTTTTGTAATCCAAAAAACCGCCTGCGGCTTAGAATCGAGTGCAGAGTACGCGGAAGTTCTGCAAAATGTTGGCAGGTGCCGCCACAACTAACTTCTTCCGTCGAATATATAGTGCTACACAAGCATGCTTTGCAGGCACAAAGATAAATACTGGCGCCAAAACCTCTGCGTCAGTAAATAAATTTAAAAAAAAAAAAGAAAAAAACGGGGTGGAAGACGAGCTTTTTTCTCCGCCCCGAGTTTTGACGACTGCATTTCCTACATTATCCAACGAAGTAAATACAAATTCCGTATTGTAAATCTTCGAATGTACCAGCATTTCAATGAACAACGAAAATCCTACTGGCAAGACTGTTTGGGATGTTAGTCAATATGGCCAACTCTAAGTTCTGAATTTTTTCCTACCTGTGAGAAGAGATAGTTGCTAGTAGGAACTTTTATGAATTGTGAATCACATGCAGTATTCTCTTCACCATAAGAATAATGCGAATATAAACATTTTGCCATGTATTCTTTCGTGTTTCCTGCTATCTCATTTAAATCCTGTCTGCCTAATAAACTATGAAACTAGAGCGAGACAACAGCAAATGCGGAAGGATATTTATATCCTTATTTCATGTTTATATTCGTATTATTCTTATGCCTAATAGTGCTACAGTCAGAAATGAAGCACGGCAGTTGACTAGATTTTTAAATCTAAGATGGCTCTAATTTCTGTGCAGAATGTAATGTATTAAAGAGGCGTCTGCAAAGATTTTCAAACGGAGAAAAATTTTCGCTATGCTCTCGTTCAGAACATCTTCTATCATCCACAGTCTATTCTTTGGTTCTTGTTGATCATTATCAAAGAAAGCAGCAGTGTAAGTAACAACAAATAGCAGTCTCTTGCCATTGTTTCGCTATTGAGACGATTCCTCTCTCTCTCTCTCTTTTTTTTTTTAAATAGTAAGTGGCGGTAGCGCGCACAAAAGCAAGCCATGCCGCGAGTGGCAACAGGCCGTAAACACCCATTATCAGAATGCGAAAACAATGCATGACGCAGTACAGTAATGCATTTTCAGCTTAGAGTGACGTAAACACCTATAACAAAGAGAACGACACTTATCAGATCAAAGAGAAATAAGTTATCAATTCAAACCAGACGAAACACGTGGAAAAGGAAGGGTACCCTTATAAATAAGGACGGAGCACCTGACTCATAGCAATGGCTACCTGGTAAAGCTTAACTGCTAATCGTACGACTCGAACCAAACTACTGTAGCTGTATCGTCATTCATTCGGCCTAAATTGTGTCTCATATTGCAATGGACCAACTTTGTTTCAATTTGGAGGTGCGGCCTAAAACTTTTCTCTCCCCTTGAATTTCGAGTCTCAAATTTCAGGTGTGGCTTAGATTCGGGAATTTTTTTTTTCCCTCGATTTCGAGTCTCATTTTTCAGATGCGGCTTAGATTTGAGTACGGCTTAGATTCGAGTAAATACGGTAACCTGGCTCTCATGTGACCGAGGGTCAGTGGAATGCACCTTACAGGTCTCCGGGCAAATGAATCGTGTCTGTTCAGTCGTCTGTAGACTGTGTGTCTGGAGACAACTGTTCCAGTTCCTGCGGTAAGGTCCCGAGCGAGGCTACCTGCAGTACTCCGTGGCTATCTGTGAGCACTGATGGTGAGATATCGGTCTTCTTGTGGTGTTGTACACTGTGGACGTCCCCTACTGTAGCAACTGGACACGTTTCCCGTCTGCTGGAATCGTTGCCATAATCTTCGAGATCACACTTTGCGGCACACGGAGGGCCCGTGCTACGACTTGCTGTGTTTGACCAGCCTCCGGTGGCCCCTGCGTTCTACACCTCATAACGTCATCAATATGTGATCTTTGAGCCATTTTCAATACACGGTCACTATTAGCACGTCTGAAAATGTGTGCACACGTACTCGCTGCACCGTACTCTGAGATGCACCGACACACCTCCGTGTACGTGGACTGCTGCCAGCACCACCGTGCAACAGCCGCAGGTCAGATGCACCGCACGGTCGTACCCTGAGGTGATGTAAACCCGCAGACTGCCCATCAGAGCACTGTTTCACCACGTATCGGCATTATCCTTAATTTATGAGCACGAGTGTAGATCACTTAAATACGTTTTGATTTGTCACGTGCCTTGCATTTATCCACAAGATGGACATAAAAAATAACAGTTCTGACACCGATCACACCCTGAAGCAGCACGATTGACTTCAGAGAGGTTCCAAGCCCTAGAACTACAATAAAAACATTCACTGCTGCCTGGCTTCTTGCAACATCCTCAGCAATTTATAAAAAAGAAAAAGCATTGTTAACAGCTTGGAAATATGAAGCTTTGAAAGCTAAACCAAAATCAGTTTCCAGAGAATCAATATAGTTCAATCTTACTTTAATAAACTATTTCAAGGAAGCAGCACTTCCTCTAGCTAACTATTAGCTCCATTATCTTACTCAAAACTGCAGTCGAATAATAATACCAGCGGCTGTGCTGAAATGTTGAAGGCTGTCTGTCAAACTTGTGGAACACTCTGGCTCTGTGTTCTGTTGAACCTGCTAACCAATCTCCTATTTCATAAGTTCTGAGCAACTCTCCAAATTTCTTAGGCATTTACTGTTAGGCTGCAGAAGCATTGACAAGCATCCTCACCAGTCCAGCTCCCCTACAGCTCACAAGCCACGGTCTAGTTATCACTGTTTCCTAGCAGAATCACTTGCGGCCCAATTTTACAAAATGAATGATCAGAATAGTTCATCTGAGATCACTGTAAACAATACAAATATTGGTGCTGTGAACATTTCTTTAATGACTGTGCAGTTTGGAATGTCTTCTGGAAATCTTGGTGGATTTGCTTGTGCTTTGACAACTACAGTGGTCTTTCACCTCACACTCGAGGTATACAAAATTACTCACCCGAACGAAATCTGCAGTGATTAATTACTCTGAGTAAGTATAGATTTGTTTTTGGACAGGGTCCGCCTTTTTATTTTATTTTTATTCCCTAGACATGTTTTGCTGAAGTTTCAATGTCATCGGCAGGTTTTTTGTTATCTTCTCGTTACCACATGCTGTGAATTTCCTGGATTTTATGTAGAAAATACTGCATTTTGGATTTGGCCTAACTAAATTGTACAGGTTCTTCACTTTCTATCTGGTGGAACATATGTACTGAAAAATTAAGAATTAATTATTATGTGACTAGACTAATGTTCTCAACCGTGGTAAGATTTTTGAAATAGCTATTCTGTTCTGTTTCTAAAAAGGAATTAAAAATACTGTCCTAGTCTCATTAAAAATACACTGTGTGCGATTCACAGTTCTATCAGATTTTGTCATTAGTTGGACAGTTATTTTTATGTAACGTTTGCTAAAGAAATTGTCAGATACTACATTTGAATTTGGCACCTTGAAGTACATGTAATATTTGAGACTTCATGTTTTATGTATAGACAATTAGTAGTACAAACTAAGTTTTAATTTTTTCAGCCATTCGTTTGTATAATCTGTTTCAAGCAAATCCACAATACTCAAATTTCTGCACATAACAAAAAGTGGTTTACTGTCTGAACCTCGCCTTGGACCCATGTTGGATTTTTGGCAATGATACAATTCACCAGCTCTCTCTTCATGCACCAACAGTCTTTGGAAAAATTCAAAGTCTGATAGTTGCTGAGTTGCATCATCAATCAGTGTAGTTTCCTTGTCTGTCCATATCACTTCCAGTCGTCAGGGTCAAGTGTCTGTAGCAATGAAAAATGTCTTTTGCTGTTTAAGGGTTACACTTAGCTGTAGTAATTAGTGGATTGCTAAGTCAGTAGTTTTATGGAAACTCCTTGCTTCCTTCGTTATATTTCTAGGCATATGTGATGGGGAGGGCCTATTTATGGTAGCACTGGATGCCACAGTGTAGGTGTAAGCAGTTGCAGGTGTAGACAGGGCACAACAAACTTTCAGCAGCAAACTGAAAAGTAAGAATGTAGGGAAATCAGTAAAGAGAAAGAAAGTGTTGTTGTTAGGTAGTTCCCATGGAAGAGGTGTTGGCCAACTTTTGCAGGATGAACTAGGATCAGAATACCAGGTCACCAACTTTTTTAAACCTAGTGCTGGTCTGGAGCAGGTGACAGAGGATTTAGGATCACTTTGCAAAGATTTCACTAAGGAAGACACCGTGGTTATAGTGGGTGGGGCAGGCAACAGTATTGACAGAGATCCTGGGTACAGTATAGAGTGTGACCTGGCGAAGATTGCATCAGTATCGAAGCATACTAGTGTTGAGTTTGTATCTGTTCTTGGTCGCCATGACCGACCTCATTTGAACTCTTCTGTCAAGAGAGTTAATTTAGAGCTGGAACGGCTGCTCATGTCGGGTGCGGGGTCACACATTGTGTGGTTCATGTTGATTCTCTCAGTAGGTGGGATTATACTGGGCGTGGCCTTCACCTCAACAGGAAGGGGAAGGGTAAATTGGCTGGGGAAATAGCAGGAAAGTTAAAGGGGGGAGGCACTGTCATGAGTGGTAAAATACCAGTGGTTATAGGATTCAGAAAATACCCTTTTTTGGGTAGGGAGGAGAGAAAGAAAGCAAATTTTAAGAGAAGTTAGAACTGAGACAAACCTTCAGTTTGAGAAAGAAATCAAAAAACATAAGTCCAGCTTATTACATCAGCATAAACAGCCATTGGCTAAGAATTTTCAACTGTCAGCAGATATTTTAACTCCACCCAATTTTAACTCAGTCAATGTGAAATGTCAGCTATCTTTATTGCATCAAAATATTCGAGGACTGAGAAATAAAATTATGAATTAACTATCTGCATAGATGAATTAGAGTCTTCAAACCCAGCTGACATAATCTGCCTCTTTGAACATCATGTGACCACTGGTATAGAACTTTTAAGTGTTACAGGGTTTAGGTTAGCATCTCACTTTTGTAGATCAGAAATGGAGAAAGGAGGAGTTGCCACATTCATCAGGAACTGTCATAAATTTAAGAACATAGACATTCATAAATTTTGCCTAGAACAGCATATGGAAGCATGTGCAACAGAATTAGATTTTCACAAAAAATCTTTCATAATATTAAGTGTATATCGAGCACCTGCAGGTAACTTTTATCTGTTTGTAAACCACCTTGAAGCTGTACTGGCCCATTTAACAACCAAAAACAAAGAAATAGTGGTTGCTGGTGATTTCAATGTAGATTTCCTTAAAGACTCTCCCAATAACAACTTATTTGAGTTAGTAACACTATCATTCAACTTAATTCCCACAGTAAAGTTCCCCACTAGGATAGCCACTTGCTCACAAACAGCCATTGATAATATCTTTATAGAAAAGTCCAATGAACAAAATTACATTACAAAACCAATAGTCAATGGCCTCTCAGACCTGACATGCAGTTCCTTCTGTTAAATGTTAATACTGAACAGGATATAAAATCTGTTAAATCTGAGCTCAAGAGGGTAATCAGTAAGCCAAAAATTGATTATTTTAGGACACTCCTCAGAGACATTCACTGGACTGATGTTTACAGTGCTCATGGCATGAATGAAAAATATAACATTTTTGCTAATAAAGTACTTACCTTATTCGAACACTGCTTTCCCCCAAAACTTACCAAGGTTAGAGCAAAGTCTACAAAGAAACCATGGATTACTCGAGGAATAGGGGTATCTTGTAAAACAAAAAGAAAACTGTATCTGTCAATCAGAAACATTTCCAATGTTGATGCTATAGCACATTATAAGAAATACTGCAAAATATTAAAGACTGTAATACGGATGTCAAAGCAAATATATTACAAGGAAAAGATAGTCATATCAGATAACAAAATAAAGACAATATGGGATATAGTGAAGGAGGAGACCGGTAGAACCAGACATGAAGAGGAACAAATAGCATTAAGAGTAAATGATACATTGGTGACAGATGTGTATAGTGTTGCAGAACTTTTTAACAAACATTTTATAACTGTTACTGAAAATATGGGGTTGTCAGGTTCGGTAGATGCTGCTATGGATTACCTTAGACCAGACATTTCAAGTAACTTCCATAATATGAATTTGACCCTCACTACCCCAACAGAAATAATGTCTATCATAAAATCTTTAAAATCAAAAACATCTAGTGGGTATGATGAAATATCAACAAAGTTAATTAAAGAATGTGATTCTGAGCTAACTAACATATTAAGCTATCTATGTAACCAGTCGTTTATCAGTGGAATATTTCCTGAATGGCTGAAATATGCTGAAGTTAAGCCACTTTTTAAGAAGGGAGATAAAGAAATAGCATCAAATTTCCATCCAATTTCGCTGTTGCCAGCATTCTCAAAAATTTTCGAAAAAGTAATATACAGTCGTCTTTATAACCATCTTATCTCAAATAACATACTGTCAAAGTCACAGTTTGGATTTCTAAAAGGTTCTGATATTGAGAAGGCTATCTACACTTACAGTGAAAATGTGCTTAATTCATTAGACAAAAAATTGCAGGCAACTGGTATATTTTGTGATCTGTCAAAGGCATTTGACTGTGTAAATCACAATATCCTTTTAAGTAAACTAGAATATTATAGCGTAACAGGAAATGCTGCAAAATGGTTCAAATCTTATATCTCTGGCAGGAAACAAAGGGTGTTATTAGGAAAGAGACATGTATCAAGCTATCAGGCATCATCCAACTGGGAACTAATTACATGTGGGGTCCCACAAGGTTCCATTTTGGGGCCCTTACTTTTTCTTGTGTATATCAATGACCTTTCATCAGTAACATTACCAGATGCCAAGTTTGTTTTGTTTGCCGATGATACAAACATTTCAATAAATAGCAAATCAAGTGTAGTCTTAGAAAGATCAGCCAATAAAATATTTGTGGACATTAATCACTGGTTCCTAGCCAATTCTTTGTCACTAAACTTTGAAAAAACACACTACATGCAGTTCAGAACTTGTAAGGGGTGTCCCAAGAGTATATGTCTAACATACGATGACTAGAATATACCTATTATAACCATACGATGACAAGAAGATAGAAGAAGTGGACAGTGTTAAATTCTCGGGATTACAGCTTGATAATAAATTCAACTGGGAGGAGCACACCACAGAACTGCTGAAGCGTCTTAACAAATCTCTTTTGCAATGCGAATTTTGTTAGACATAGGGGATATAAAAATGAAAAAGCTGGCATACTATGCTTACTTTCATTCCATAATGTCATATGGGATTATTTTTTGGGGTAATTCATCAAGCCAAGCTAAAGTTTTCCGGGCACAAAAACGTGCAGTAAGAATTACATGTGGTGTGAACTCAAGAACATCCTGCAGAAGCCTGTTTAGGGAACTAGGGATACTAACTACAGCTTCCCAATATATTTATTCCTGAATGAAATTTGTCATTAAAAATATATCACTTTTTCAAACCAACAGCTCAATTCATGGAATCAATACTAGAAATAAGAATAATCTTCACAAGGATTTAAAGTCACTTAGTCTTGTACAAAAAGGTGTGCATTATTCAGGAACACACATTTTCAATAACTTGCCAGCAGCCATAAAAAGCTTAACAACCAATGAAATTCAGTTTAAGAGAAGCCTAAAGGATTTATTGGTGGCCAACTCCTTCTACTCCATTGATGAATTTCTTAGTAAAACCAACTGATTGGTATATAAGTACAACATAACTTCTGCACAATTTCAGTGCAGTAATGTGTTCACTGAAAATTTGTGTGTGTGTGTGTGTGTGTGTGTGTGTGTGTGTGTGTGTAAGTATAATCTAACTTCTGCACCATTCCAGTGCAGTAATGTGTTTATTGTAAATAAGTATTACAGTAGTTGTATTACATGTTTATTACCTTATAAATAAATAAAAAACTTTTTTATTTTAAATTCAGTGCATTAGTATTTGTAAAATGACTCTTAGTGTTCATTAAAAAATGACGATCATTCCACTTGGGACCTGTGGAATGGTACATTAGCTTATTTGTTTTAGTTGTAAATATTTTTCATGTATTGTTGTTTTTCTGACATGTTCCACATCCTGGGGGACCTCCTCACTACGGATCAGTTGGAATGAAAGTAAATCTAATCTAATCTAATCTAACTGTAAGATTATCCACGTCACTTTGTTGAGCTGTACATCAATCAGGACACACGCATTTTACTCATCCTGATAGGTGCACAATATTCATCAACACCACAACTAATGTCAAAGTTGAGATTCTGAGCGGCTTTAGCAGTACTACCGCATGTGGCTAGTGCAGGTTTCATTATTAGTTGAGGGTGCACAAGATATATATTTTTGAAAATTTATGTCAATATTTTATATATTTTACAATATTTCCAAGGAAGAAATTTTTGATGAGGTAAAATTCTTACATTTATTACACTGTTAACTAATTTTGAATGAGCTTTGTTTATAGTAAGTTTCTTACATTTATTTACTTCTGTTCATTTGTTCCATGTCATTGAAGATTCTCTTCAAGCTGGGATACTTTGAACATGATGTATGACTAACTGAACGGCTAACTGTGTTATCAGAAGACGTGTGTTTTTTACAGGAGGCATTCAGGTTTGTAAGACCATCTAAAAAACTAAAGAAAAACCGATTGATGCCTAATTTGTCAGAATGTGAGAAGGAGTCCATGGCCGAAATGGTTCAGCAACTGACTAGTATGTCAGCTCCATGGTCACGAAAGTACGTACCATTAATTTACATCATATTATGTATAACTCATTGACAGTGGGGGAAATATTATCACAAATACAATATTTTCTGCCTCTGTTGACAAAGTTGTTGATAGGCACCCTTACAGTGGCGGTGGCAGTGGTTTGGAGGCAGCCTGTTCAGATCAAGGTATCTTTGTGAGTGGTTGCAGATGGACAGAGACGAAGCTTCTGTTTTGCTATTGTCATCAACAACACAAACATTACACTGGGCTAGATATGTACTCATTGTACAGGTTACATGTAAGCCACAGTGTCTTTCAGTGGAAAGTCTTGCACCAGGCAGAGACAGTAAGCTTGAATATTCAACAAACAAAGTTAACCATAACACACTTAAGGAATGTTCATATTCTGTGTATTACTTTGATAAGCACAAAGTTGGGATACATGGTGACAGGTGATTTTTATTTTATTATTTGTTCTGGCCATAAGACATTAACATAAAATTAACATCTTTCCCTATATACCTAACATATGCTGTTATAGTAAGCTACCTAATGTAGGCACTTCACATTAGACGTCATACACTATTTGCCTTGGGATCATTGAGTAAGAAATGAAAACATCATCAATTTGTTCGGCAAAAAAATATTAAAGTGTTATATAGCATGTTTTTTTTCTGTTGGAGAGGGTGCAGGTGGGGGCACTCACATTCTAAACAAAGCCTGTCCCCCTTGTTATTCAGTCTGTACATTCAGCCAGCAGAAAAGGAACCAAGGAGAAATTTGGAAAGTGTATTTAAGTTCAGAGACAAGAAATAAAAACTATACAGTTTGCTGATGACCTTGTAATTCATATCAATATCTTAAATATTATACAATATTTGCAAGGGAAAATTTTCATGAAGTAAAAGTCTTGCATTTATAACAGTGTTTACTAATTTGGGATGAGCATTGCTTATAGTATGTAAGTTTCTAACATTTATGTACTTCTCTTAATTCATTCAACTTCCTAGTAGATTCTCCTTCAGTGTGGGACATATAGCACATGATGTATTTCTAAAGGAATAGCAAAGGACTCAGAAGGGGAATTGAATGGAATGGGTAAAGAGGTTACGGTATGAACATAAATCATAGTAAAAAGAGTGTGATGTTCTCAGGTTAAGCCTTGCTGTGCTCAGCTGATTAGAGTTGGAAATAAGATGAGTTGCGCTGTTAAGGCACCAAATTGACTTATGATGGCTGAAGTAGAGAGGATATAAAATTTAGACTCGCAATAGTAAGAAATGCATTCTCATAAGTGTTTGGAGTGCAGCCTAATATGGAAGTGATACATAGCCAATAAAGAGTGCAGACGAGAATGGAATAAAAGCTAGTGTTACAAAAGAATGCTGAAGATTAAATGGGTAGATCAAATAAATAACAAAGAGGTACTGAATTAAACTGGTGTGAAAAGACTCTTATGGCACAATTGGACGAAAAGCAGGCACCAATTGATAGGGTGCGTCGAGGAATAGTCAGTTTGGAAAGGGAAAGAAGTGTGTGTGTGTGTGTGTGTGTGTGTGTGTGTGTGTGTGTGTGTGTGTGTGTGTTCATAACAGAGGTAAACTAAGGCTTCACCACTGTAAGCAGATTCAAGAGTATGTCGGTTGCTGGTGTTATGCAGACATGAAAACCCTTGCACATGTCACTGAATTAAAAAACATATTTTCTATGAAGTGTAAATCTGTTGCTTTGTCAAGATTAACTGTAGCCTAATGATACTTAACATCCAAAGAATTTAGCATTAGTGCTATTTTACATTCATAGATGTTCTTTTCAAATGAGTTTACCAATGTTAAAAAAATATTTTTTATGGAATTCGTAGATTAGGCTTTAAACTTGTGTTATGGGATACAATGTCCAGCTAAGGTAGGTAGAGCAGAGATGTCAACACACAGCCTCCTGACACGCTTGTTTAATGCCATCGAGAGCTCTCCCTCAGATGGCCTCGACTGTGGCATGTAAGAGTAATAAGATTAGGGTGTTAACTGCATTAGTATTGAGACTGGTGGGCAAAGGTTTCAGATTATGTAAAAGTTGCATAGGATGTGTAAAATGAATTTGTATGTTGAAGCAATTTTCAGGTCAGTACTCAACACAATTTATACAGATGATTATCCTTGCTGAGTTAGTAACTAATTCTGGAACTAGGTGAAAGAACAACTGTAAAGTGTTTTATGTTTCTACTGTGAGTCTCGAACACTACCAGCAAGATTTTTTAAGTAAAATGGTTGCCAATTAGGGAAATGCGAAGGAATATCATGATTAGCAGCAGTCCTGAAGCATGTGGTAATAAACTTTGTTAAATGTTAAGAATAAACATCATTTAGAAGCTGTTTCTGGATTTAGGAAAGAATAAAGATTGACACTATAAACTATGTTGAAACGAAAAGAATCCAGGTGCACAGAGAAAACATTCCTTGGTGTAGGAAAGGTTCAAAGGAGGATAGTTGAAGGTACAGGCAGTTTCTGAAAAATTGGTCTTATTATACAAGTCTTTATCTTCTGCTTGAATGAAGATAGAGACTTGGAGGAAATTTTAACTTAGGCATCAAAACTAAAAGTTTACCTCAACCTTAATTATTAGTTGCCTATTTATGTGGTTGGCGGTTGAGGTCTGGCTGGTGCTGGCTATCTCCCAGTTCAGCCCTCAGTGTGTGTCGAGCCGAGACAGGAAGAGGTTTTGCATTGTGTGTTTCAACACATGCAATTTAGTTACAACTGGACAGCACTGCTCCTCCTGCATTGTAAGGGGTGGCATCATTGGCCTCCGTGTTTTGGTATCTCATATTTGTTTTTTGCTAGCTTTTTCCCCATGGCTTCGACAGCTTACATTTCAGCTCATGTAATGCACACATCACCTACTCCTCCCCCCACTCTACTCCATCCCGTCCTTGTTATCATCATCATCATCATCATCATCATCATCATCATCATCATCCTCCTCCTCCTCCTCCTCATTTTCTACCCAACCACCTCCCTCATTCATTCATCTCTTTGTCAATAACTGTCTGCCCCCCGTTCATCTTCTTCTCTCTCCCTTGCCTGACCACCTCCTCCCCCCCCCCCTCCACTCCCTGTCCTCTTTGCCCTTTCCCTTCTCTATCCATCTCAGACTTCCCCAAATGATACCCACCCCCACCTGCAAAACTGGTCCACAAGCAGGCTGAAACCACTGCGATGACAGGCCTGTCATGCCTGGCAGCCTACATGTCTTGGGCCTTGAAATCCGATTTTTTGTCCCGGATGTGTAGGCTGTCCTGCCAAGCAGGATGATAATGCAGGACATCCTATACAGTTTGCCTGCATCTCCACACCTATTGGATCTCTGTGTTCATAGGCAGCACATTGCTGATACTTGTGAAGTTTGCTGTTTGTGTGTCAAATTTTGTTTAAATCAATACAGAGGTTTAGGAGGAGATCCTGGTGATATATATAGAGTGTGTCTCCTACGAGTCTCTAGGGGCATTTTCTCTGGTGTTTTGGCATGTATTGGTAGTATCATTTTTGTAATGTGTAGCTGGAGTCAGCCCAATAAATAATGATCATCAAGTCATGCAGCACCCGTTGCAGACGAAAAGCGTCGATTTGCTTCCTGCTATGAGCAAAATTATTTTTAAAGCAGAATTTTATGTGCCCATTCAATTGAGTGGTCCCAAATTAGTGTAGTGCAGCATTTGTTTTGTTGTTATGTATTAACAGGGACAGTAAAACAGAAAGAATAATTGGTACTCCAGTAATGACTGAACAGTGCTGCTACACAGCAGAAGCAGTCAACACATGCCTGGGCAATGCTGTCATTCCTGGAATACTGGTTATTCATCATGTTTTACTGTTCTTGTTAATACAGATCAATAAAACAAATATCACAGTAGACTAATTTGGTACTGCTCAGTCAAATTGCCCATGTAAAATTCCATTTTAAAAATCATTTTTTTCAAACCCTGAAACAAACTGTCCCTCTTAATACAGATCAATAAAACAAATATCGCAGTAGACTAATGTGGGACCTCTCAATCAAATAGGCACATAAACACCATTTTAAAAATCATTTTTCTCATAACGGGAAACAATCCAACACTTTCCATCAACACTGGGAAAGAATAAAGATATTGTACAATCTGAAATTGGACAGAATCAGGGTTGAAAGTGTGCGAAATTAATGTCAGAGGGATATCGGAAACAAAGAGTACAGTGCTTTCAATATACCTAACTGTGAGAAAGCTTTATGTAAGGTATGTATTGAAAGTGATAAAGTGAATACCTAATCAGTGTTTGGACCATTTTATGCAGATCTATCTGATTTTATGCACCGCAAATGAGGCAGCAATCTATGTAGTTTTAACCTGATGGATCTTCAGTGAAAAAGACTGTGTTTGAATGGCTGTGGCTAGTGAAAGAGTTTCCTTGCCAAGGTTATAATATACTAAGAAGTTTTCCACATGAAATGTGTGAAAACATACCTAAGAAGAGCCCTAAATTAAAAGGGGGAGGGAGATATCTCATGACAAGATAATTCACTGACACTCAAAAACGCTTTGGGAATATGAAAAGTGAAGTGTTAATATAGTAAGAAAGGTTCTGGTAGATTGTAAATATTTAGGAATAAAGGAGCCCAGTCACCACATAGTAGAAGCAGCGGTGAGTCAACAACAGGAAGACACAAAAGAGAGGGAAAAACACACACACACACACACACACACACTTACACACACACACACACACACACACAACTGCTTTCTTACGCATTTTGCTGCCTGAAGACACGATGCTGTAATTGCATTTGAAAGGCAATCTCAGTACTGTGTGTTCAGCTGGCGCGCACACACACACACACACACACACACACACACACACACACACACACACACACACACACACACACAGAGAGAGAGAGAGAGAGAGAGAGAGAGAGAGAGAGAGAGGGTGGGAGAGTTAGTTTTGTGTGTACACACACTTTAACTCGACAGAAAGGTGAAATGTGACAAGGTGTTTCTGTGGCTGTTGATGTTTCAGTACTTCAGTTATTTGTTGAATGGTCTCCTTTACTCCTAAACATTTACACAAGTGAAGCATTTATTATTGCCCATTCACCAGGTGGAGCACTTTCCAACTTCAGCATAACATCTTAGTGGTGGAAGCCAATCACTAGATAGAGTGCATTGCCTTAGGGAAGAACTACATTGAAAAGTCAATACGTTTTTACCTGTAAACACAATTTCCCTGCAAATCTGAGAACTTTTCACCTTGCCATCTTATGACTGATGAGGAATGAGTGCTATGCTTCATTCCACTGTGGCAGCTACGAATATTGCTTGCTCCATTTTGCATTTAGCCATTCTTGAGTATGTCTGTTGAAATTTAATTTTGATCTGCTTTCATCCTGTAGCGACTTTGATGTTATTCATCTTGTTTGGGTTTGCTTGACTTTAGAAAGTAATGCTTCCTGTTTTCTCAGATGCCTGGAGGATACTGATTGGGATTTGAAGGAAGCCCTCGAAATTTTTGTGGAACTTTATGAGACGAGCAAAATCCCAAAATCGGCATTCGTCAACTCAATATAAGACAGAAAAGTTACTCAGCTCTACAAAAAGAATCACAGTGCTGTGTGCATGTGTTGTTGACTATACAACAAAAGCAAGAACATGTAAAAAACATTGTTGTGACTGTGAGTGTGTGTGTATTTCGAGGTATGCAGAAGTTTGGGTGTTGGGTGGCAGTTATGTGTGGCATACACACTCTAAATACAACCATTCCAGTGTGGGTTATACACTAAGCTGTCTGTATGCTTGTAATTTTCAATAATGGGTAAATTAGGAAGAAAAGGTGCACACTTGGTCTGTAATGGTGAGTCCTTAAGCTACAACTCTTTAGGAAAACATAATTTCACAATTCTGGCATGTAATGTGGAAGTGGCAAGTGTTAGTGTGAACATTGATTGGTTCTTTTACTCACATTCCCAGTGTATGAATGTGTGTGTAACATATTCCAGTGCTCTCATCTCAAGTTCGTAAGAATATATGTGGGAAATCCTTTTAAAAAAACTTGATTTCCAAGTTTTTTGAGTTATGTTTTTTCTGTACTGTCTGTGTGTAAACACTCTCTCTCTCTCTCTCTCTCTCTGTCTCTGTCTCTCTCTCTCTCTGTCTGTGTCTGTCTTTCCACACATCCTGCATAATTTATCCAATATTTCTGAGCAATGTCATTCACGGGGCAGAGAGAGAATTTTGCGAATAAAGTTCACTTAACACCAACAAACCGAAACACTGACCACTGTCCAGCATGAAATCAAATGCTGCCTGGTGGTGGTGCGGACACATGACATGGTAAGAAATGTATAAAGTGTGTATGAGGCGTGATCAGAAAGTAATGGGAATTTTTTTTTCTTTAAAGAATCTTTATTTATTCATGAACATCAACTTTGTCTCTTTGAAGGTAAACCTTCTCAGATACAATACACTTGTAGCAGCACTTTTATCAATCCTGGAAGCACTTCTGGAACTCACTTTTTGTTATGGTGTTTAGCTCCTCCAGTGATTGTGTTTTTGTCTCATCAATAGTGGCAAAATGATGTCCTGTTATGGTTCTTTTCAGCCTCAGGAATAGAAAGAAGTCACAAGGAACCATGTCTGGCAAATGCAGTGGCTAAAGCAATGTAACAGTTTTGCTTTCTTCCAAGAAAATCATAAACCAACATTGAGGTGTGAATGGGAGCATTACTGTGATGTAATTTCCTCAAATGGTTTTGCAAAATTCTCATTGTTTTTTTTTTTAATTGCTACAAGCAAATGACACATAACTTCCACATAGTATTCCTTATTGATCATACAGCCATAAGACAGTAACTCCTGATGCACTGTCCATTTGTAATGGAAGAAAACTGTGAAAAGAACCTTCACATGTGATCGAACTTGTCGAATTGTTTTCAGTCTTGGCTCTTCGGGCAGTTTCCATTGGGACAACTGAGCCTCGATTTAGATGTCATACCTCTATTGCCATGTTTAGTCACCAGTTATAGCCTTTGTTAGAAGTTCTGGATCATTGTCAGACTCATTGACCAAGTCCTGAGCAATGTCTATGCAACATTGTTTTTGGTCAAAATTGAACAATTTCACAACAAACTTTGCTCTACATGTTTCATGCCCAAAAAATCTGAAAAATTGCTTTACATGAGTCAAAGGATATGCCGACATCATCAGCAACCTCTCTGATTGTGATTTTCCAGAATATTCTTTACTTTGTCCATATTGTCACCAGTAATTGATGTGTTAGGGCGTCCAGGCTGATCGTTGCCTTCAACGTCATTTCAACCCTCTTTGAAATGTTTATACCACCTGTAAACTATTGTCTTCCTCATAGTAGATTTGCCAAAAGCCACAGTCAACATTTTGAATGTGGTCTTGCACTTTATTCCTTTTTTCGAGCAAATTGTACTGCAAGTTTTAGAGTGTACTAATGCAATAGCCCCATACTTAAAAATCATATACAACTGCTCACTTGACAAAAGGTCCATACTCAAAGACTGGAAAGTTGCACAGATCACACCAATATTCAAATAAGCTAATAGGAATAATATGCTAAATTACAGGCCCATATCATTAACTTCGATATGCAGTAGGATTTTGGAACATATATTGTGTGTTTGAACATTATGAATTAACTCAAAGAAAACAGTCTATTGATGCAAAGTCATCACAGATTTAGGAAATATTGTTCTTATGAAACACAACTAGCTCTTTACACACACGAAGTTTTGAATGCTATTGACAAGGGATTTCAAATTGATTCCGTATTTCTACTTTTGACACTGTACCACAAAAGTGGCTTGTAGGGAAATAATGTGCTTATGGAGGATTGTCTCAGTTATGTGACCTGATTCATAATTTGCTCTAAGAGTGGTTACAATTCATATTAATTGGAGGAAAGTCATCAAGTAAAACAGAAGTTATCTCAGGTGTTTCCCAAGGTAGTGTTATAGACCCTCTGATGTTTTTTATCTATATAAATGATTTAGGAAAAATCTGAGCAGCCATCTCAGGTTGTTTGCAGATGATACTACCGATTATCGTCTAGTAAAGTCATCAGGCGATCAAAACAAATTGCAAAATGATTTATAAAAGATATGTGTATGCAACTGACCCTAAATAATGAAAAATGTGAGGTCATCCACATGAATGCTAAGAGGACTCTGTTAAACTTCGGTTACACGATAAATCAGTCAAATCTAAAGGTAATAAATTCAACTAAATACCTAGGAATTACATTTATGAACAACTTAAATAGGAAAGAACACATAAAAAATGTTGTGGGGACGGCAAATCAAAGACTGCATTTTATTGGCAGAACACTTAGAAAATGTTACAGATCTAAAGAGATTGCCTCCACTACACTTGTCAGTCCTCTTTTAGAGTACTGCTGCAGGGTCTGGGATCCTTACCAGATAGGATTAACGGAGGACATCGAGAAAGTTCAAAGAAGATCAGCACATTTTGTATTATCGCGAAATAAGGGAGAGAATGTCACTGACGTGATACAGTGTTTGAGCTCAACATCATTAAAACAAAGATGTTTTTTGTTATGTTGGAATCTTCTCACAAAATTTCATTCACCAACTTTGTCCTCCGAATGCAAAAAAATTTTGCTGATGCCAACCTACATAGGGAGAAATAATCATTGTACCGAAAGATAGAGGGGTTCCACCATCCCCCCCCCCCCCCCCCCCCCCCCCCCCCCCCTGCCTTTCTTCTTCTTCCGGCGCACTGCTCGAGATTGGAAAGATTGGAATAATAGAGAATTATTGTGAAGGTGGTTCTATGAACCCTATGCCGGGCACTTAAGTGTCATTTGCAGGTAATTGATGTAGATGTAGATGCAGATCCATCTTTTTCGAAAGTAAAAGTTTGCTGGGCACTCAAAAATACATATAACCTTTTTAACTGACAACAATAAACTGAAAATTCAAAACAGCTGAAAATGCATAGATACATCAGGAACACATGTACCAACAAGATAAAAAAGAATTTGAAAATAGGATGTATAAAGCCTGTGAAATTAAAAGATTCCCATTGCTTTTTGATCATATCTTGTACATGGAAGAGAGCTGAATGGGGAGATATACATACATAAGCAACTTTAACAAAGAACAGGTTGTTATGGCCAGGCACCTTCTAATGAGCATAACAGAAACAGCAAAGCTGTTTGCTTGCTACTGTTGTGAGCCTGTGTGGACAGTGGTTGAATGACAGTCAAATGAGGAGTAGATGAAAAACTGTAGGATCTGTGTGCCTCATTTCAGAACGTGGAGGTCAGAAGCTTGCCCACCTCTGTAAAACCGGGCAGGCTGCAATCTGTGGGAGATCTGATGACCGAGTTCAGTGCTGGAGCAGGCACAAGTGGTTCGGAACATTCTGTTCAGTGCACATTGTCAAATATGAGTTTCTGCAGCAGACGACGTCTCCATATTTACCTGACGATTACAGTAGGAATGGGACCATCGAGATTGAACAGTTGTAAACAAAAGTTTTTTTTTTTATTTTCAGACAGAGAGCGCAGTACAGATGTGTAAGATTTTAGACTAGCTGGTCAAATAATACCTGGACCATAAACCGATAAACATTCTAAGACAAAAAGGAAAGAAACGCACCATGAAAGAATTATCTGAATGGGGTGGAAATTGGTAAAAGTGATGTTCATGTACAGACAAACAAACAATTACAATTTCAGAAAAATTTGATGATTTATTTTAAAGGGAGAAAATCACAAACCAACAAGTCAATAATGCATTGGCCCACATCTGACCCATATGCAAGCAGTTATTTCACCTTGGCTTTGATTGATAAGAGTTGGTTGATGTCCTCCTGAGGGCTATAGTGCCAAATTCTGTCCAATTGACATGTCAGACCATCAAAATCCTGAGGTGGTTGGAGGGCCCTGCCCTTAATGCTCAGAAAGTTCTCAATTGGAGAAGGACCTGTTGTCCTTGCTGGCCAAGAAAGTGTTTGGCAAGCACCAAGACGAGCAGTAAAAACTCTCACTGTGTCAGACAGGCATTATTTGCTGAAATATAAGCCCAGGATGGCTTGCCAGGAAGGGCAGCAAAATGTGGTGTAGAATCTCGTTGACGTACTACTATGCTATAAGAGTGCTACGGGTGATAACCAAAGGTGTTCTGCTATGGGAAGAAGTTGCACCCAGACCATCATTCCTTGTTGTCATTTCCAGACACATCTGCGCCGGTCATCAGGGCTCAGTTCGAATGGGGCTCAACACTGTAGACAATTCTACTCCAGTCAATGGGATTTCAGGCCGAAGACTATCTGGAGATGTCCTGAATAGTGGTGGGGTACCAACCTCACTGTTGCCTGCCATACTTTTCTTTCCATTGCAGGACACCTGTGGTTGTCACCCGCAGCACCCTTACACCACAGGGACAATATTCTGTGCCCCATTTTATTGCCCTTCATGGCAAGCTATCCTAGGCTTACATTTCAGGAAGACAATACCTGTCCACACAGGGTGGGAGTTTCCACTGCATGTCTTTGAGCTTGCTAAACCCTACCTTGGCCAGCAATGTCACCAGATCTCTCCCTAATTAGACATGGGGAAACTGTTCTTTTCAGAGTTTGGATCAGAACTGGCCATTCACTGGAATGAACTAGTTCTTTTTCGTGATTAGCCACTCACCATTCACTCACAAAAATAAGTAAAAGGAAGGTACATTGCCTTCTTAATTCAGTCACTAAACCAGTATTTTTTATCTGATTTGGCCGTATTTTGAAAGAACATATAAAGAGGAGCGATAATTTTGTGTTAAATCCCTAGTAATTTTCAGATACAACAGTTTTAAAATTCATCTGCTGCAAAAGTTATAAATATTACAACAAAATAATAAATATTTTTTATCAAGTGGAAAAATTTTAAGAATGAAGACTGATTCTTGTTATATTTTGATATTTTTATTGGGAAAAATACTATATAAGCATTATAACAACTGTAATTGAAGTGTATCTGCATTTTCCTGGTTGTGACTTGCTAGAAATTGACTAATAGTTTCACTGTACTCCTACCAGATCGAAGAAGTCTCGTGTGTAATGGTGGTAACTGGTTGAGACATGAGCTCTGTTTTTTCTTACTGAACAACCAACACTTTCATTTCTGCAACAGCCATCATGTTGCAGTTCTGACATATTTTGTCATCTGAAAATCCTTGCCTTTTAATCGGGAGTCAAGTAACGTTGCTTGGCTGACCATTTCGTTGCTGGAAATAATGCCAAACCACTCTGGTAACCCTTAAGTATATTATCAACCAGTGAGTTTGTTTCTTGAGGATACTCTTTTTTTATTGCTATTTCATTAATCTTGGCAAGATATTCATTACTGAAACTGAGACTGTTTCGTGTGAGGGCACCTCCTCGGTTACGTCATCAAAAATGTTCAGAATCTGTAAACCCTGTTGCATTATCTCCCAGCCTGTATCTTGTAAGTTCAAGGTGACAGATTTTCCACCTAAAATAGTGAGGTAAGAAATTATGAGATCTTTATTTAAATTGAATCTTTTCGACATTTTGTAAGTAGTTCCATCTGGTTGGGACATCTTGTTTTCATTTCAGTTGGTCTTTTTTTTTAATTTTCTTACATTTCAGCAAGTTTGCTTGAAACAAAGGGTTTCTCCTTAAGAAACACAAAAACTCGTTTGAGTTCATCAACAGGCCTCTGTATGGACTTATGAATTTGTGTTGTACAGTGGGATTTAAAGAATGTGCAAAGCATGGGATGTATGTAAATTTAAAAGCATGGCAGTTAATTTTATATTTGACACATTTTCTGTTATTATGAAAGTGATTTTAAAATTGATATTGTGTTTGGATAACAGGCTTTATCCAGTTTGAGATGTTTTCTGCAATCTGTCTGTCTTCAAATTATGAGAACTCTAAAAGGTATGACTTTAGTTCACGCTTCTCAAACTAACGTTACTTGCACTCATCCACGCATCAGATGTACAGCAGACTACCTTTTCGGTGGCCAAAAATTTTTAATTTACACTGCAAATCATTTTTAAAAACTGTACATCTAATGGCATACATTTACTTAATGTGAACGGCTTTATAATATTAAAAAAAAAAAAAAAATACTTATTGGTTGTTGTAAATGAAAAGCACTTGAGGGTGAGGGCTCCACAAAGGAGATAAATCAGGACTTGGTCCAGCATCTGACAACACTGATGGGCTGGATAGTGCTTGAGACTCAGTTTGCCTTATTGGGAGGATACCTTCACCCGAGGTGGAAGCAGAGAGGGAGGATAGTTCACGAGAAATGATTTCTCGAATTTCTGCATCGATTGATGACAATCTCGATCGGGTTTGTGACGACCCACATTGTTCCAGGGGTACTGAAGAATATTTCGATTTTATATGACTCTTCAGGTTTGATGGCGAGCCAGATGCCATGACAATTATCTGCTGACAGTTAGCGGCATTTCCCTTTTTCTTCCATTTTGGTAAAATGTTACTGAACATCACTCATAATTCTTCTAGGCGGAGGCAATGTGGATAATGTATTGCTGTGCAGCACTGAAAGTACACTGGTAAAGTTAAAACATTTGCTATTAACATAGCCATTCTACATTGTAAAAGCTTAAAGTGAGAACAAATATACATGCAGCACATACTATAATCAGAAGTTATAGAGTAGGATGTAGGAATTTGTGATCTGCGAAACCTAGACTGACAGTCGTGAAGTTTGTATCATAGACAAAAAGGTCTGAAACAATCATGGTTATTAAGAAACTCGTGAAGACAAGCCTGACAATATTTGAGGATTTAACTGCTGAAGGATAAAAATTTTGAATCGTGCGATACCCGAATTTGGGCTACACAGCATGTGAACAAGTGATGACAGGACAATGGTGCAGATAAAGACTGGAGAGAAACAGTGCAAATGAACTCTAAAGTCCGTGCTTTAGGGACTACGAACTTGTCCTCTCGTGCAGCCATTATTTCTACCAGTGTGTTTGTATTTTTACTGTAGAACATAATTGGCTATCACTTTCAACTCATTTCAACAAATTCCACCATATATTTCAGAATATCAACAACCATGTCTTTCTTCTAATGAACTTGGACACTTGGCTCAAGCCAAGTGTTCTCTCCAGTTCGCTAAATGTGGACTCCACTGTCCTAAGGCATCACAGAAGTAACAGGTGAGAAGGTGGAGTAATGGCATACAAACACTTTGACTTATTACTGACCATGCTACTCACATCCAATACTAATGAAGACAAACAAGACAAATATATGTTTCTCAATATCAAATCCCTTTAAAAAGGAAAAAAAGAAAAGAAAAAATTGCCTAATGTGCATCCTCTAAAGATCTTTGAAAGTAGGCAGGATAGCCTGTTTCAAAATGGACCTTTCAGAATTTGATTTGACTCAGGATCGCACAAATAATGCTAGGAACACTAACATAAATATTTTGCCCCTTCACTGTGAAATTCAATTGTGTAATTTCTTCTTCAAATTTCAGCTTGCACTTATCCATAATGCAGCCTATAGTCAGGCCCCCAAACCAAAGAAATTCATACCTGGAATATCAGCTCACAACATCATTACCAAACTAACTCTGTTACATAATAAATATGCTCCCCCAAAGACAGGAAACCTGAAGGGGAAACCTACACCTTGGCTAATGGAAGAGCTAAAACAGTCCACAAATGTCGGAGTCATTGCACATCAGACTCTCGAACGACCTCCTAAACATGAAAATAAAATTGATTACATGCAGAAAGCAAACTGAGAGGAATGATAACTAAGACATGTCAATACATTAATCTAAAACATAAAGACCAGATGCTCTATGGAAAAGCTTGTGTGATCTAGGGAAGAGTAAGCAAAGTAGAAGCTGCAGCTGATTTCATTGTCCCAACCAAGAAACTAAACCAGTACTTTAGAGTACTTCGTTGAACTGTAAACAAAACATGGACTTACTGATTATTTCACAGAGATAAATTATGGTAATTGCAAAAAAATTCTTTCTCGAGCTGACAACGCTGTCGAAAAATCCTTCAGCTCAGCATTTACTGTACAGGACGGTGTTGCAGTCCAAATACTCGAGCTTATTGTTGATCCACTACTCCTCGTAATAACTACTGCTCCCTAGACCTTGAAGCTCTTTCCTGGACAACACAGTAGATACCCTCAGTCCCATCAGAATAGAAGCACTAGAGATCCGATTGCTAAGAACAGTAGCTGGGTACATTCTGTCTGAGGGGAGAGTGAATGTAGACATCAGAAAAGAACTGAGAGTGAAAAACTTAAGTGAGCAGATTAAAGAATACAGAAACAACTAGAAGGGTTATGTCAAAAGAATGGAAGACAACAGATTACCAAAATTGTTGATAATTATTTCTCAATGCACAGCAGATATTTAGGAAGTCCGAAGAAAATCAACTACTTCAGCCAAGAAAGAGTAACAGGCAAATGCCTACTATGTGCGGAGAGCAGAATAAGAAATATCATTTTAAAAATATTATGATTTTGTAAGTAACTGTGATTTTAATATGTTTTTTAATTACATCTGATTACATCTGGTCTGATGTAAGAGGACTCCTGAGGGCATTAATCTTTTCAGGTTAAATGAATAAATAAAAAAATAAACATAATATACAGGTTGTGACAGGATGAATGGTCAATGTTCTGGGATATGACAGGAATGACCAATTGAAGCAAAAAAAACTTCATGTGGACATATGCGTTCTTCTAAATGGTTTCCAAGATAGAACACATTTAATGTATATTGTTACTTATTTTCTTTATTATTCAGTACATTGTCATTGTTTACAATGTAGCTTTAGCATAACAGTGCAGACGAATTTGAGATGAATTATTTGATGTAGGACACGTGGTTTATCAGGTCAAGAAACTACCTCAAATTGGCTTACCTACGACTCAAACAAGTGCATTGTGCAGGAATTTCCATATTTTCTCGATCTCTCCACACAACCTAAAAGTCATTGAGAAAAAATTAATAGGAACCTTTTAAAGGAAATTTCATGTAGTTTAATTTTGTACTGCAACAAGTTTTCATTAGAGGTTGCAGATTTCATGTTATTCAAGAAAAAGGAGCTTTAAATATGTTTTGTCTCAGAAACTATTTGGAATAGGGCATATGTCCATGTTAAGTTTTTTTGCTTCAAATGATCGTTCCTGTCGTATCTCTGAATATTGACCATTAATCTTGAGACAACCTGTATACATGGACTATCATGTATGTTAAAATAACCATTACATTCAGTATCTCATCCATCCAAAGTAAAAAAAAAAAAGGTGCAAAAAGGTTACTGACAAACCAACAAAAGCAACTATAGAGACAACAGACATAGAAGAAGGCATAATAGTACACCTAATAAGAACACTCACACAACAAAAAACCAAAGAGCAACAACACAACACAAGATGATGACGATTAGAGCAGGTCAAGTAAGGATATAAAGAATTAAGAGCTGAACTCGGATGGAGAAGTGCTCAGTCATGAAAGCGAGTTGCAAGCTGTTTCGCTGTGCCCAGAACGCAGAGAACAGAGAGACACCTCAAGTCATCAAGTGGTCTGCTCCGTGCTATTTTGGTTACGAGAGCTAGTTTGCTTCGTGGGAAGCAGTGAGCTAATGAGCTACCATGCAATCTGATCCCTGAGACTGGGGAGCAGTAAGCTAGTGAGAGATCCTACGGTCCAATCGATGAGAGTGGTGGGGAGTGCTGAGCTGTTGAGAGGGGAGTGATGCCTGGATCGCTTTGCAACAGGCTCCGACTACGCGGTGGCTGAAGGCTGCTATTGCTGGCAACACATTATGAGTGAGTGCAATGCTAAGTCAAAGGATAAAAAGTAGCAACTTCTCAAAAGCATGTAAACGTTTATTGAGCATCTGAAGTAAATTGATATTCTTTTGAAATCAAGAACAGACACATGCCAGAGGTGTTTTCTGCATTATTGTATCATTCTGAAGACCTCGACTTTTGTTTGCCTCGGTAGCTGTGTGGACAGCGCAGTGAATTGAAAATGGAGGTTCCTAGGTTCGATTCCCTGAAAAGTCGAGAAATTTTTGTTCCACCCATAGACTGGGTGTTACGTTGTGCTTTCATAATGCCATAATTAGTATTACTATTGAAATGGCTGAATGGATACTGCCCGACAGCCAACAAATTGGAAAGAAACGGAGCGTTCTTTATTTTCTGTTTTCATAGATGAGAAAAACTTCAAGTATTAATAGGGTTTGCAAATCCACATTGCCACATGGTCTATAACACATTTTTTTGTAGCTTGGGAAACGTTTTCTTAAGGATGTGATGTGGGACACCATTGCAGCAGCCCGCTGCAGAATTTTCTTCCCACTCATTACAACCACCAGAAATGCATTCAGTAATCACATGAGCTACCATTCATTTTTTCTGAATCATCCATTATCCACTAGAAAGATCTGACTCTTTGAATCATTTCAGGAGCAGAGTGCCTATCTCTATCCCTGATTGAGAAAGTTTGGAGCATTTCTCTGTATGTGTACATCACACCTACCAATTTCCACCCCATTCACATTATTCTTCCATGGTGCATCTTTTTTCTTTTCTTTTTTTTTTTTTTTTTCTTTGGTGTATTAACTAGTTGTGATATTGCATACTGTTAATTATTTGTTCCTGTTTGTAGTCAAAAATGTATTGGTAGTCTATTTGTGATTATTTTAGGTCAAAATCATTTTATATTGACTTTTTGCAGCTGTCTTTTTTAACTGCCAGTGTATATACCGATTTGCATTTATATGGATACGCCATATTTGTTGACATGGAGTAACAGACTATACGGTTTATGGTCATTCCTGACCACAGTCTTTCATCCTTGATGATCATATGTTTTTGTGAGTTCTGTTTTAAACTATCTCTGGCACTCAGCCATGATATAAGATGTAACCTGACAATTATGTCTATCATATTTCAAGTTTGTGATCAGGATTTTCTGACATAAGTTGCCATAATGATTACCAAATATTGTGTGAATGAACATGGGCAAGTTTATTGCGAGGTGCCATTGTACTTATACAAATGTATGAATCATCAATGTCCAGCATTGTAAGTAACCTTCCAACTATCAGTTTTCAGAACATTTTTATGTATTTGTCTGTCTATTGTACATTGGGTTTATTGCATCGTTACAGCCCTCCAAGGTAATGGTTCTGTGAAGCAAAATCAGTAGAGGAATAAATTTGTATTTGTACAGCTAGTGGTTTACAGTGCATTATTTCAAATGGAAATGTGTCACCTGGTAAAAAGAATCACATTTCTCATTACATCACTTTCACGATCGTGTCCAGATGCACCGTCGAATAGGCAAATGGCTGCTCGAAATCTGCATCACACTACGGTTGGAGGTGGGGACAGTATTACACTACAGCGGACATTCATCTGGGCTTCCACGGGATGAACAGCAGTAGTTGAAGGCACCACAACTGTGGGCTGCGTGAACATTGTTGCGGATAATACGCACCCATCTGTATTCGATGTCTTTCCTGGCGTTGCTGGCACGTTCTGGCAGGATTATTGTTTGTATTTCGAGGCCAGAATTGTGCTATAGTGGTTTGAGGAGCAGGATAGTGAACTCGTGCTGACATCTCGGGCACCAAATTCACCCGATCTGCACCCGATGGAACACATGTGGGACAGTATGGGGCCCCAGCCGTGGCAACAAACTACCAGCATAGACATCTGGTGCCACGAACCTCCAGCAACCTACCTGTGACTCATCGAATCTGTGCTGCACACAATTCCTGCCATACTGAATTTAAAGGTTGACCAATGATACACTATTAACCCTAGTGATACCTAGGCATTTTCCTTTACGTGCATCACCGAGGGAGGGGGGGGGGGGGGGGGGGGGTGTATACACTAAAAAGAAAATTTCTTAAAAAATTCGTTAATTGTTGTTGAATTATATTAACAACATACTTTTTAAAGAGGTACTTGTGTGAAATCAGGGTCCAGAATCTGAAAATACCTTTTAACACACTCTTAGCAGTATCAACTCTGTTTCAATAATGTGCACTACCAACTTTGTGACCAACATAAAAAATGCAGTTTCATTAATGTTGTTTACTTTTACTCTAAATATACTTTTTATAGAGATATTGATACGTAAGTATGGCCCTGAGCCTGGAAATATTGAATACGACCTTCATGGGGGGAAACTGAATTACCTATCGATACTTAAATTTTTGTGTTAAGTTTAACTGAAAAATTTAAAATATGTATGGAATATGGTAGAAGAATTCATTAAGAACAGTAAATATTTTTTTCAAATTTTTAAAATAATTTTGTAGAAACTGACTGTATTACAATATTTTCAAAATGTGGGTAATGCCTCTGGTGTTCCGATGATTAAGCAGCTGGTCACAGTATATTGGTTCACTGGTGTATGTCACTATAAAATATGTTTAGTATTGTTTGGGACAGCACAGTTATTATTGCCAAACATGAGTAAATAGAAGCTCACAGGATGTACAGCTGAAGCCCCAGGCAGGGTGAGTATATATCCGAGTGAGAGTGAAGTGTGGCCACTCGATAGCTCATCTGGATGTCATCTTGCAGCAGTTGGTGATAAGCTATAATCTAAGATTATTAAACTTATAGGAAATGTTTTTCTTTATCTAAATGTGAAAAGAGTTTTTTGATGAAGTCCTTATCTGGCTTGAATACGAGTTCTTTTATATCTACAAGGCATCTTTATTTAGGAAGACACTTGCGAACTTCCCTTGTTCTAACTGTGTTTCACAGCAAAAACGGCCATGCTTGGATAATGCAAACAGCCAGAAAGTGAACTTTACATAGGAATAAGTACAGCTACAGATTAAAGTTGAAATGTACAATATGTGTAGCGTCACACCTTGTGATGTATAATGCGTCAGTAACGGTCCATTTGCATGTATTTTACAGTTGCTTTAGGTTATAAACTTTACCTTCTGGCTCTTGGAAGCAGTTCCAGAAGTACTGTGGCCCAGTTATCTTAGCTTCAGGCTCCTTTCTCTCCCATTGCAAATGCCTGTGTCAGCCGGGAAAGTTAATTAAGACACCAACTACTGCTGAATGATTTGGAACTCTTTCTTTGCTATACATGCATCCACTTTGCGTTACAAGCGAATAACAACTACATTGATTTTTTATAACCAAAGATTTTGTTTTATTTGCAGGACACTTAGAAAATGTGGACATCATTAAAACAAAGGCATTTTTCGGAAAATTCTCACAGAATTTCAGTCACCAACTTTCTCCTCCGAGTGCTAAAAAATTTGGTGATACTGACCTACATAGGGAGAAATGATCACCATAATAAAATAAGGGAAACCAGAGCTCGCAAGGATAGATATAGATGTTTGCTTTTTCTGTGCGCTGTTCAAGATTGGAATAATAGAGAATTATTGTGAACCTTCTGCCTGGCAGGCACTTAAATGTGATATGCAGAGTATCCATGTAGATGTAGATGTGCAATTGGTTATATTCCAAGTTGTAAAACATTTGCCTTGTGCAAATGTCTCATGTATACTCTGGCTGTCAACCATTACCAACTCAACTTAGAGCAGTCAAACTACCAAGTCTCCCATTCTCTGGGGATTCCATGGATCTGAGTATATGTTATAGGTGCGACATAAACTGCACGGAATAATCTCTTGTTGCAGCAAGTTCCACAATGTGCCATAATATTGCCACCCACTTCCATTTCACAGAGACGCTATATTCCCACAGCACACAGTATGTGTATAAACCAAATAAAATTTCTGCACACAGAAGGTGGGTCACAATTTGTCAGATTGAAAAGGTAAGGTGTAACACATCGCTTTAAGTCAAATTGATCTGTTACACCTCAGTGTCTCATTTAGATGTGTGATGCAACAGTCTTATCCTACAGACAAACTAAATCAATGTTAACTGATTTTCAACTCACATCTTCAATAAGTCACACTAATAATACCAAAAAGTTTTACTTCTTAACACCTTACTTTATAGTGAATTAGTTTTAAACAATCTTTGACCATCTTACCTTGTTTTCACAGCCATATGTTCATATACTTACATGAGCCTGTGGATTTAACTTGCAAATTTGTGTTGTTGTTGTGGTCTTCAGTCCTGAGACTGGTTTGATGCAGCTCTCCATGCTACCCTATCCTGTGCAAGCTTCTTCATCTCCCAGTACTTACTGCAACCTACATCCTTCTGAATCTGCTTAGTGTATTCATCTCTTGGTCTCCCTCTACGATTTTTACCCTCCACGCTGCCCTCCAATGCTAAATTTGTGATCCCTTGATGCCTCAGAACATGTCCTACTAACCGGTCCCTTCTTTTTGTCAAGTTGTGCCACAAACTCCTCTTCTCCCCAATTCTATTCAGTACTTCATCATTAGTTATGCGATCTACCCATCTAATCTTCAGCATTCTTCTGTAGCACCACATTTCGAGAGCTTCTATTCTCTTCTTGTCCAAACTATTTATTGTCCATGTTTCACTTCCATACATGGCTACACTCCATACAAATACTTTCAGAAACGACTTCCTGACACTTAAATCTATACTCGATGTTAACAAATTTCTCTTCTTCAGAAACGCTTTCCTTGCCATTGCCAGTCTACATTTTATATCCTCTCTACTTCGATCATCATCCGTTATTTTGCTCCCCACATAGCAAAACTCCTTCACTACTTTAAGTGTCTCAATTCCTAATCTAATTCCCTCAGAATCACCTGACTTAATTCGACTACATTCCATTATCCTTGTTTTGCTTTTGTTGATGTTCATCTTATATCCTCCTTTCAAGACATTGTCCATTCCGTTCAACTGCTCTTCCAAGTCCTTTGCTGTCTCTGACAGAATTACAATGTCATAGATGAACCTCAAAGTTTTTATTTCTTCTCCATGGATTTTAATACCTACTCCAAATTTTTCTTTTGTTTCCTTTACTGCTTGCTCAATATACAGATTGATTAACATTGGGGAGAGGCTACAACGCTGTCTCACTCCCTTCCCAACCACAGCTTCCCTTTCATGCCCCTCGAGTCTTATAACTGCCATCTGGTTTCTGTACAAACTGTAAATAGCCTTTTGCTCCCTGTATTTTACCCCTACCACCTTTAGAATTTGAAAGAGAGTATTCCAATCGACGTTGTAAAAAGCTTCCTCTAAGTCTACAAATGCTACAAACGTAGGTTTGCCTTTCCTTAATCTTTCTTCTAAGATAAGTCGTAAGGTCAGTATTGCCTCATGTGTTCCAGTATTTCTACGGAATCCAAACTGATCTTCCCCGAGGTCGGCTTCTACCAGTTTTTCCATTCGTCTGTAAAGAATTCGTGTTAGTATTTTGCAGCTGTGACTTATTAAACTGATCGTTCGATAATTTTCACAACTGTCAACACCTGCTTTCTTTGGAATTGGAATTATTATATTCTTCTTGAAGTCTGAGGGTATTTTGCGTGTCTCATACATCTTGCTCACCAGATGGCAGAGTTTTGTCAGGACTGGCTCTCCCAAGGCCGTCAGTAGTTCCAATGGAATGTTGTCTACTCCCGGGGCCTTGTTTCGACTCAGGTCTTTCAGTGCTCTGTCGAACTCTTCACGCAGTATCATATCTCCCATTTCATCTTCATCTACATCCTCTTCCATTTCTATAATATTGTTCTCAAGTACATCACCCTTGTATAGACCCTCTATATACTCCTTCCACATTTCTGCTTTCTCTTCTTTGCTAAGAACTGGGTTTCCATCTGAGCTCTTGATATTCATAAAGTGGTTCTCTTTTCTCCAAAGGTTTCTTTAATTTTCCTGTAGGCAGTATCGATCTTACCCCTAGTGAGATAAGCCTCTACATCCTTACATTTGTCCTCTAGCCATCCCTGCTTAGCCATTTTGCACTTCCTGTCGATCTCATTTTTGAGACGTTTGTATTCCTTTTTGCCTGCTTCATTGAATGCATTTTTATATTTTCTCCTTTCATCAATTAAATTCAATATTTCTTCTGTTACCCAAGGATTTCTACTAGCCCTCGTCTTCTTACCTATTTGATCCTCTGCTGCCTTCACTACTTCATCCCTCAAAGCTACCCATTCTTCTTCTACTGTACTTCTTTCCCCCGTTCCTGTCAATTGTTCCCTTATGCTCTCCCTGAATCTCTGTACAACCTCTGGTTCTTTCAGTTTATCCAGGTCCCATCTCCTTAAATTCCCACCTTTTTGCAGTTTCTTCAGTTTTAATCTACAGTTCATAACCAATAGATTGTGGTCAGAGTCCACATCTGCTCCTGGAAATGTCTTACAATTTAAAACCTGGTTCCTAAATCTCTGTCTTACCATTATATAATCTATCTGATACCACCTAGTATCTCCAGGATTCTTCCATGTATACAACCTTCTTTCATGATTCTTGAACCAAGTGTTAGCTATGATTAAGTTATGCTCTGTGCAAAACTTTACCAGACGGCTTCCTCTTTCATTTCTTAGCCCCAATCCATATTCACCTACTTGCAAATTTAGTAAGAAAAATTCTATTTTCACACTACTATTCTTCACACTGTGTGGTTTAAGTTTTGTATCAGGAATGTGTGCTCTATACACACACTAGATAGTCCATCAAATACATTTCGGTTTCAACTACTAAATGTTACCCTGGTTACTCATGAAAGAGGGTGATTCCACAGAATAAAAAACTAATCCTGTCATTCAGGTTGTTTAAAGTCACTAGCACATTGAAAATGCAAAAAGGAATAATCGTGTTAAAAGTAAAGACCCTCCCATAAGGACATGTATGAACCCAACCATGTAATTCAGCACTGTTATCCACATTGTATAAAACCCATACTTTCATCAAAACTGTATAAAATCCTCTATTCCTAGCATGTAACCAAGATTATGGTTATCTAATAAGCCAGAACACATGCATTTCACCATTCAGATGTGTATATTCATAAATTTGTGCCTTTCTTTGACACTTTATAGATTCAACAACTATTCATGGTTACGCAATGGTTGTAAGTGACCCAAGTCTTACATGCATGACATTACTTACATAACCAGATCATTCTCTTGAGGAGATACAGGCCATAAGAAACTTGCAACCCTTTTTGCCCCTTACGCATTGCTCATGTTCCCTGTGCCTTATGTGGACAACAAAGCTCTGGCACACATGTCCTCATTCATTCATTTAGCCAAACATGAAGTTCACTGTTAAACACGCTGCTTAATGCAGGAAAATACTTCCAATATTATCCTATTTTGCTACACCAATAATGGCCCTTTATCTCCTTTCTCTTTCATTATGATATAGGTCCTGCCTCTATGAGGTTCACCCAACCAATTTATATTGAGGTGCATTACCTTGTACATCATGAAGTTCTTTCTTTTCAGTCACTTTTTTTCTTCTCAAGGTACATTACTCCCTTTTTAGCTAGAACTAACTTCTGGACTGCCTAGCTTACCATCGTACTCTACCCCAAGTTCACTTCATTGCAGACTTATACTTGTGCATTATCCTTGCACTGCATTGCAAATAAATAATAATAATGATTATAAAACATCCAACATTCCACATAACACCTTCACACTATGTTTTTTCCCCTTATTTTTTTTTTCTTTTCTAGAAAAACTTGCCCCAAAGCTACACATTGCACAATACTAACACCTCTTCCTCTTTCTGATCTCAAAATCTGTCTCATTATAGAGGGATAGCAAATGGGAAGCTGTGATACAGAAAATGGCCTAGAGGTCACCAGTGGTGTGTGTGTGTGTGTGTGTGTGTGTGTGTGTGTGTGTAGTGAGTGAAGTGTTATGAAACAATGTGTGTATAGTGTGTGCAGAGACTGATAGTGAGATATGAGTGGACAGTGTGGCATCACATTATTAAATAAGGAGTAAATCTAATGATTGTCTGTAACTAGAAGTCTGTAAATTTATGTGTATACAAATTAGCTTATTTTAAATTGTTCTAAACTTGCAAATACTTTGTTATGTCCTATATCCTTGTAAAAAGAGATCTACGGATGGATAAAGCTACTACTATTAATACTACTACCACTACTGTGAATACCTAGATGTTAACTGATCACCTACTTCCCAATGTGGGTAACAACCCTCCTTTCCCCCCCCACCCCACCCCCCCACCCCCCACCCCGCCAGGTGAATGTGACTGTGCTAATGTCTAGCACTTGTAACTGTTGTTGAATAGATATTGTTGACTGTACTATTTATTATCTATGATGTAGGTTTTTTTACTTTCCTCACACCAATGGTATAGCCAAGTTTTTGTCAAAAGGTTGGGGGGGGGGGGGGGGTTTCAATTTGTTAAAGAGGACTTTAGGAAGGCTCACGTTTTTCAGCCATTCTGAAAACACCTTTTTTAAGTACGTAATTTGCTTTCGCGAGGCCTTCATGCAAATTCTGTGTGTGTGTGTGTGTGTGTGTGTGTGTGTGTGTGTGTGTGTGTGTGTGTAACTCCTACAGACCTACAATTTTATTTCGATATTGATGAAATTTTGAACACTTTACTGTCAAACAAGAGGAAGATCACTGTTTACATAAGTTTCCGTAATCTGACTGTAAACATGTATGTATATAATATACTGGGTGTTTATAAATGAATATCAGGGTTTTAACACTTTATAATATTTATTATATATAATTATTATAAATGATATGTCAAATGAAAGAGCAACTGAAACAGTTTTATCAAGAACCTTATAAATGTTCAATGTGAGCACCATTTGTCACATGGCACACATCAAGTCTATGGCCGAGTTCTTCCCAAACATTGATAAGTGTATCTTCAGTGATTGTAGCAACAGCTGCTTCATTTTGGTTTCTGAAGGTAGGTCTGCTGGTAGCGGAGACACGTACACACGATCCTTGATGAAGCCCTAAAGGAAAAAATGGCATGGCGTTAGGTCGGGTGAAAGTGCAGGCCATGCAAAGCAAGCCCTGTCATTGGTCCCCTTGTGGCCTATCCAGCGCTTGGGTACAGTGAAGTTCAACCAATCGCGTACTCGCTATGCCACTGAGGTGGCGCACCATCTTGCTGGAAAATTAAGTTCTCTGGCCCATCTTCTTTCAACTGAGGGAAGAGCCATTGCTCTAGTGTATCAAGGAAAGAAGTGACAGTTACAGTAGGTTCACAAAAAAAAAAAAAAGACCCATATACTTTCCGCCGTGATACGGCACAAAAAACAGTCACTTTAGGGGAATATCGTTGCGTTTGTACCACCTCGTGATGATTTTCTGAACCCCAGATGCGCACATTGTGAGTGTTAACATGTCCACTAAGGTGAAAGGTCGATTCATCACTGAAGATGACATGATCCAGAAAATCTTCATCGCCATGAAACAACAACATTTTGTTTCCGAAGTTGGCACGTAATCCATGGTCTGCCGGCTTTAGAGCCTGTAATATCTGTAAACAGTAAGAACGTAGTAGTATGCATTTTCTTAAAATTTTCCAAACAGTCGACAGGGGAACTTGTAATCCACGACTAGCCTTCCGGACTGATTCCTTTGGGCTACGAGTGAATGACTCTCTCACTCGCTCAACAGTCTCTTCACTAACTCTTGGTCATCCTGTGCTCTTCCCTTTGCAAAGGCAGCCGGTGTCTTCAAATTGAAGATACCATCTACGAATGTTGTTATCACTTGGAGGATCACAACCGAATTACAGCCGGAACACACTTTTGTACAGTAACTACAGATTTGGTCTTTGCAAACTACCACTGTCTAGCGGATTGCGCATGCACACTGGTGCCAAACAAAACTGTTTGAGTTGCTCTTTCATTTGACGTACAGGAGATTAGGATAGAGTAGATTAGATTAGTTTTTCGTTCCATAGATCCATGCTGAGGAGATCCTCGTGGATGTGGAACATGTCAACTTTTTTTAGCTGAAATAACAATACTAATAGTATTTATATATACAATACATCATTTGTTTCTATTAAAAAATTCGTCAATGGAGTAGAAGGAGTTGGCCACTAGTAAGTCTTTCAGGCTCCTTTTAAATTGATCTTTATTTGTAACTAAATTTTTTATGTTTGCTGGCAAATTATTGAAGATGAGTGTTCCTGAGTAGTGGACCCCTTTTTGAACTAAAGTAAGTGCTTTTAAGTCTTTGTGCAGATCATTTTTGTTCCTGGTATTGTATGTATGAACTTAGCTGTTTGTTGTTAAAAGAGTTACAAAGCTACACAAGAAAGATCTCTCCATCAGAGCTATTGTGAATTATAGAAATGCTCCCACTTACCTACTTGCAAGATGCATCTTGAAAATCTTATCACAAAACTACAGATTATAAGAAGACAGGACTATAAGTAACACCACACAATTTATTCAGTACATAAAAGACACAACCACCCTCCTGTCATTTGATGTAGGGAATATGTATTTCAATATACCAATAACTGAAACAATAAACATTGCAGAACAAAATCTTAAAACACACACTTCCATATGATTACATCAAAGAAACAGTCAGGCTTCTAGAGCTGATAACAGAACAGAATTATTTTCAGTTCAATAATGAATTCTGTTTACAAAGGGAAGGATTACCAATGGGATCTCCAGTGTCCAGAACCATAGCAAACACATTTATGAACCATGTAGAACAGATTATATTTAACAAAATAATGCCAAATAGGTACAACATTCTATACTGGATTAGATATATGGTTGATATCTTGTGCCTGATAGACAAACCAAACTATAAAATTGACCAGTTACACACAGACATAAATTCTGTTCATGATAGGATACATTTTACAATAGGGAAACAGCAAAATAGTTAAATTTCTTGGATATCACCATAAAGGTTCAAAACAATCAACATACATTTGTCATACACCGAAAACCGACAACAACAGACGCAATTATCTATGAGACTTCACAGCACCCCAATTATCAAAAGCAGGCAGCTCTTAGATACATGCTCCACAGACTAAACATAGTGCCATTAGATACAGACAATTACAAAAAAGAAATGAATACTATAATACAAATAGCCACAAACAATGGATACAAAGAGAACTTAGTAACAAAGCTGAACAAGAAACAGAAAAGAACAAACACCCAGCTGTCACCAACACAAGGACGAAATCACACACAAACAAATACACAAAAGACAAGACTAGAAACAACATGAAGTGTGAAAGAACAGAAAGTAAAACATGGTACACAATGGCATACAACCACATACACACACACAGAAGATCCCATATTTTCAAAAAACAAGGCATAAAAATAGCACACCAAACCAACAACTCAATTCAGAAATATTTCCCAAAAACAATAGGAGAAACTGATCTGCATCAGAAATCAGGAATATACCAACTGAAATGCAATACATGTGATGGAAGATACATAGATCAAACCATGAGGGCATTTGACACCAGATACAAAGAACATGTAAGATCATGGAAGTATAGGACAAATAATTCATCTTTTGCAGAACGCTTACAACACCAACACCAACATAAAATTACAACCAGAGACACTGACATGGAAATCATAAGGATAAACAACAACAAAAAACAGCTCCTCACCTTACGAGAAAACTACAACATCCAAAAAACAACAACAGAAAAGAAACAACTCATAAATGATCAGACCAACTTGTCAAACCACACACTCTTTAAACTGATTGACCACTTAATATAACATTAAAAGTACAAATATAACTACCGGCTCCATTTACCACTACTATTTTCCTCTCTCACACACACACACACACACACACACACACACACACACACACAAAGTCGTTTCATAGGTTGCAGACACTCATAACATGAACGAAAACAAATGGATAGGCATGAAAACTGTAGCAGTGATAAATGAAAAGTCAATTATAAATAGTGCAGTGCAGGAAACAATGCAAAATGCCAAAAACTACAGACGTGAAAGGAAACCTGTCGACGTCAACCACTGTTAGCAAGAGGGGAAGGTGCAGACTATGTAAAGAAACACTGTAGGTAGCTTACAGACCAACTCGTAAAGAAAACGCTGTTTTTAACCTAAAAGAATCAAATAAATGTATAAACATGTGTATCCAATTTACAGAATACCACAGAGGATGCTTTTAAATAAAAGTGAAACGCGTCTGATGTAGTTCTTTTCAATTACATTGCAGTCAGTTCAACACAGATAACCTATAATAACAGATGTTAACAGCTGCTGCGGAATATGGCCACACAAGCATACGTATTATCTTTCAGTTTCACATGTTAACTAGGTCGTGAGTAATTTCATGCTGGTGGTAGAAGGTCCGGGCTTCCTCCTTGACTTCATCCTTGCTCATATATGTTTTTACTGGTGGGTTGCATATGAAAAGGGTTCAAGGTATATTTAAATGATTTTCAATACTCACTAGTTTTCTACGTTCATTTCTTCTCTTCCCACATGTTTATCTATTCATGGTTATAAATTATTTTTTTTAACTTGATGGTTGAAGGAAGCCACAAATAGGATAGCATGTACAACTGCAACAGCTACTCTGCCCAGGTGACAAATTCACTTGACGTTTCAGTGCATTTGTGTAGAATCTACACTTACATCTTTAAGTGAATTTGACATCGTTCTTTTCATAAAAAATGATTCCAGTGAAAACAATCTCATGTCGTCTAAACTTAATCTCGTGAAAGTATTAAATAGTTCATACAGAATTGTACTAAAATTACTATGGTGGTAAAAGTAAGCAGACAAATTAGATCTCCAGTCACTATGAAACTGACGACAAAATTCTGTCAAGTGTTCCATCAGTTTAACTGTAATCTTGCATCAGAATTAAATAATTCTTCCCACGTCTACTTATTAGCAACTGATTTTGGAGAAAAATGTATGTGGACAGTCATTTCAACTTTTGATTCAACTCTTAGTTCTCCTAGGTCTCTAACTTTTTCCTCCAAATCAACAAAGATAGATCCTGTGCTGATTTTCACCTGGGTGGGCTGCTAGGTGGTACTAGCACCCATTCAAGTAAGAGAGCCCGTGTAGTCAATCCTCCTGACTCAGGAGTAAATTGTAAAATTGGATCTAGTAACAGAACACATGCTGTCAATCGGATTTTGTTTTTAACAGTAAAAACGAAAGAGGGCAGCTTCGAGAAGGTTTCGCCTTTCTATATACAGAAAGGATTAGAAGGTGTTGCTGGCAGTTTTAATCAAGTTAAAGTAATGGGATGCTGTTGGTGGAAACATCTAGCTCTCACCAAGTTAATAACTTCCAAAAAGTTTAGTGCCTTGGGAAACAAGCCAGAGAAACTGAGCTACACACCAATTAGAATTATAGCAAAGGTGTTGTGAATTGCAAGGACAAAGATAAGTGGGCTCCTGAAAGTATAGTCAATGTGCAAAATATCAAGACGAAGGTGGATGAGATCTTGTAAAGTCCAACTCCTTTATCCTGATATTTAATAACATGAAACTACCTACATTCGTTAAGGCAGGTTTCCTTCCCTTAAGTGAGTGGCCTTGTGTCCCCAACCCAATGCGCTGTTTCAAATGCCAGCACTAGGGCATACTACTCTTGGGTGTCATGGAGAAGCCACTTGTGGCAAACGTGGTAAGGCCACCCATGTAGGAGTCGCTTGTATGTCTGCTTTGAGGTATGGAACTGCTTTGGAGCTCACCCTGTCTGGAGTCGGGACTGCAACGTATATTCTGTAGAAATAAAGATACAAAAGCTTAACACTACAAAGTGCATCCCATATAATGAGGCCAAAAAGTTGTATAAAGTCATGCTGTGCCCAATGTTCGCTACCTCCTTTGTTTCGGCCCTTAAACTTCAATGATACTACACAAACAGAGGTAGCTAGTGTCAGCACTAGTACCTGTGTTTGTCCATGCACTTGTGCTGCTGTAGTTATCGCGAAACCTCTCTCCCCCCACAGAATTTCAGAAAAAGCCGTGGTTGCTGACATTGTTATGTTTCCCTGCCCCTCCAAACATTCAGTATGGGACGCTGTCCTCTGCTACCACAACGACAGCCACAGTTGTGCCTGGGGCAAAGCTGATGGCATCGGGAAGTAAACGGTCAGACAATGTCGACATTATCCTCTCTGATGTCTCTCTCGATTCTTCTTTAGAAGTGATGGACCTTGATGTTGGACTGGGGTAATCATCTTCCCCAAGACTGAGTCTCTTCCCATTGCAGACTCCCCTCCTTGGCAGAAAATCATGATGAAAGTGCTACTCCCATAATAAATGGCTCCCATCCTACAGTGGAACATTAATGGGTGTAGGACACATGTGGAAGAACTGAAATTGCTATCCCATAAACGGCCCTTGTGGTTGAGTTTGTGTGTAATGCATTTTAAAACGTCAGATGCCCCTGTCATAAGGGGCTACACACTCTCTTGCATGGATGACCTGGTTGTGGAAAGGGTCAGAGGAAGGGTCACTCTGTTTGTCAATAATGTACACCACTCCTCTGCTCTCCCCCTCGCTACTGACCTGCAAGTGGTCGATTTGCAGCTCATGTATGTCAGAGTTTATTCGCTACATTTACCTGCATGTGATGCGATTGACTCTGTGGCTCTAACACATCTTATATAACGACTCCTCCAATCATTTCTCCTACTGGGAGACTTCAATGCTCATCACACATTGTGGGATTCAACATCTACTTGCCCTAAGGGACAGGTTTTGAGGAGCCTCATAACATCACACAAACTGTACACTTTCATCACAGGCATTCCCACTCATTTCTGTGCTGCTACAGGGTCATTCTCAGCCATTGACCTCTCTTTCTGCTGTTGGGGCTTCTGCTCAGTGGGAAGTCATTGACGACCTTCATTCCAGTGCCCACTTCCCACTCCGCAGTCATCCCCTGGATGGAGCATTAATTTCACAGAATCCACCAAAATGAATGGTCAGCAGGACTAACTGGACACTGTTCAGCCAGCTAGCTGTATTTGAACCCCATGGAAGCATCCAGTAATGGGTGGACTACATCACACAAGTGATTCATGTCACTGACTTATCAATCCCAAAGTCCTCAGGTCATCTTGGGAGGCAGCCTGTTGATTGGTGGACCAGTTAGAGCTGCTTAACGATTTTGAACAGTTGTACAGCTCATCAATGGTTTAAGTACAGCTCAACAGCAGACAACGTCGCAGCCTTTTCGGTTAGAAGTGCCATGGCTTCATGCCTAATTAAAGAAAGAAGGAAAGATCATGTCAAGCGTTCTTGGACTGCATCACTTGTTCCACAGAAGTATAGGAAGCCATCAGGAGGATTTCCAGTAAACACGTTTGTTTACCAATAGCAGTGGTGGTGAAACATTGGTGTCTCCAAACAGCGCTCAGAGATATCACTCAGATAATGGCAGAATTTTTTTGCAGTGACTGCTGCTGATGCCACCCAGTATCTACTGCTTCGCCGCTACTGTACAACTTCAGAGGGGGGCAAGTTAGACTTCTGATACCACAATACTGAGTCTTATAACTTCCCCTTCTCAATGTGGGAGCTGGAATCGGCCCTGTCTGAGACTCGTGATACTGCACCCAGTCACAACCAATCAAGTACTGCACGCTTCAATATTTGCCATCAGCATCAAAGGAAATCCTCCTCGAATATTTAAATCTTATGAAGCAGACTGGCAGAAGGAAGACAATTCTGACACCTCTCCTCAAACAAGGAAAGGACCACATGTGTCCCAGTAGTTACAGGAGTATCGCCTTAACGAGCTGTGCAGGAAAGACCCTGGAACAAATGGTTAACTGTCGTTTGGCCTGGTTGTTGGAGATCAGGCAGCCGCGCGGCGCAGCCACATGGTCTGGGGCGCCTTGTCATGGTTGTCCTTAGCGTAAGTTACTTTAATTAGTGTGTAAGCCTAGGGACTGATGACCTCAGTAGTTTGGTTCCATAGAACCTTACCACAAATTTCCAAATCAAGCAATTCCTTAATAGCTCTCAGTGTGGATTCCAGAGAATTCGGTCCACTTTCGACAAACGGACCCAGCTATAGGTGACTATTCAGCAGGCCTTCCTATGTAACCACCACTGCATCAGCCTATTCTCTGATACCAGTAAGGCATATGATACCACTTGGAGACATAATAGTGTTGCACCTCAATTGCATCAATGGAGGTTTTGTGGCCACCTCCTCAACTTCATATGGTCTTCCTGTCTAATTTATGTCCCGAGTTGGTGAAATGCTGTTGGATCGTTTGGGGGCGTCCATTAATTACATGCGGCACATAGGGTGGGGGAGGGGGTCTAGTTGAATCTTAGCCAATCTCACATGAGGGAGAGGGACCGCTCAGCAAACATGTAATTCTCTTTCTGCAAGAAGCAGTGTAAAATGGAGAGAAAACTGTGTTAAATTATGTATTACATATTTCTCCACTAAAATATGACTAATTCCTACACAATAATATTTATTACCATTATGAGAACGCCGTAAAGCAGCACAGTAGCTCCTCGACTATTTAGCTGCCACTCAGCAAAACGTGCGGCTCGACGAAAGCTGCAGAGTGCGAACTGGGTGGCAGTGCCACTTGGGCAGGTCCCAACTAACTGTTTTTACACTCGTAAATGTTTCGTCACTCGACAGCTCGTTTAACGCTGTCAGTCATTCACAGTGAGTTACAATGATTATTATGTTGCATATGCGAAAAGACACGCCTACAAGACGAAGAAGTGCTGGCAGGAAGAAGTGAAAAAGTTATCGAAAGCAGCTAAACAGAAGTTCCCAAAAAAGAAAGACTTGGTGCTGCACATTCAGCATTAGATCCGACAGCTCCTCAGAGAAGCGATAGAGAGAGAAGTCTGGACTACTCTGGCATTCCTTAATAACGTAGGCATCTCACGATCACAATACGGAGGCAGAATACTCAAGCACTTTTCGCATGAGTTATCGCCACCGACAATTCGTCTTTGAAAACAGATTTGCACAACACACACAGCCCACAAAGACATCGTCTTTAAAAGGTCGACTCCAATCACAGATTTATGGATTTTGTTCTCATTCTTTTCGGTATTTCTGGTTTCTGTGTAGCAGTTTCATTGAGCTTTCGCCCCTCTTTTTTCCCAGTTTTTTTCCTCCAGCTTTTTCTCTTGTCTATTTCTTTATCACTGTCGCTTTCAGGGTCACATATTTTGTTTTAAAAAAAACTTCAATCCTAATTTTAAGCCATAATACCTGTACAGAAACACACGATTGGTAACCAGACTGCAACAGCAGCTGACTTGAACTGTTTAATAATATTGCCTTAAGTCTGCTCGACTCTGTTATTGCTACAATACCGTAGCGGAGTAGCAGCAAGAACTCCATTCTTGAACTTGAGCAGGGGGGCGGCTGCAGTCTTGGTTTTTGTAAATTTCTTTGTTAAAATCAAAAATTAATAGATACTGGTAAAAATAAAACACAATGGTGAAATTCTTGATTGAGATATGCTGGAAACACAGCTACAACGTATCAGCGTATATTTACACTATTGGCCATTAAAATTGCTACACCACGAAGATGACGTGCTACAGACGCGAAATTTAACCGATAGGAAGAAGATGCTGTGATATGCAAATAATTCCAACCGATTTCTCATACACAAACATCAGTTGACCGGCGTTGCTTGGTGAAACGTTGTTGTGATGCCTCGTGTAAGGAGGAGAAAGGTCGTATTGTAGCCTATCGCGATTGCGGTTTATCGTATCGCGACATTGTTGTTTGCGATGTCGAGATCCAGTGACTGTTAGCAGAATATGGAATCAGTGGGTTCAGGAGGGTAATACGGAACGCCGTGCTGGATCCCAACGGCCTCGTATCACTAGCATTCGAGATGACAGGCATCTTATCCGCATGACTGTAACGGATCGTGCAGCCACGTCTCGATCCCTGAGTCAACAGATGGGGACGTTTGCAAGACAAAAACCATCTGCACGAACATTTCGACGACGTTTGCAGCAGCATGGACTATCAGCTCGGAGACCGTGGCTGCGGTTACCCTTGACGCTGCATCACAGACAGGAGCGCCTGAGATGGTGTACTCAACGACGAACCTGGAATGGCATAACGTCATTTTTTCGGATGAATCCTGGTTCTGTTTACAGCATCACGATGGTCACATCCGTATTTGGCGACATCGCGGTGAACGCACATTGGAAGCGTGTATTCGTCATCTTCATACTGGTGTATCACCCGGTGTGATGGTATGGGGTGCCATTGGTTGCACGTCTCGGTCACCTCTTGTTCGCATTGACGGCACTTTGAACAGTGGACGTTACATTTCAGATGTGTTACGACCCGCGGCTCTACCTTCATTCGATCCCTGCAAAACCCTACATTTCAGCAGGATAATGCACGACCGCATGTTGCAGGTCCTGTATGGGCCTTTCTGGATACAGAAAATGTTCGACTGCTGCCCTGGCCAGCACATTCTTCAGATCTCTCACCAACTGAAAACGTCTGGTCAATGGTGACCGAGCAACTGGCTCGTCGCAATATGCCAGTCACTACTCTTGATGAACTGTGGTATCGTGTTGAAGCTGCATGGGCAGTTGTACCTACATACGCCATTCAAGCTCTGTTTGCCTCAATGCCCAGGCGTATCAAGGCCGTTATTACGGCCAGAGGTGGTTGTTCTGGGTACTGATTTCTCAGGATCTATGCACCCAAATGCATGATAATGTAATCACATATCAGTTCTAGTATAAAATATTTGTTGAATGAATACCCGTTTATCATATGCATTTCTTCTTGTTGTAGCAATTTTAATGGCCAGTAGTGTAGATTGATTGCATATACTGCAATGCAGTGAAGCACAGATTAACGTACTTATGCTAACTGAAAGGAGTCTACTGGGGGACATTTGTATGTGGCACCCAAACATGATTTTATAAACGATGTACGTCTTTGATAAGCTTTATATCGCTGACTGTGTAAGACCGCAGATCCAGAGATACTGCTTCTGGTCTGAGATTATTATAGTGTTGGAGGAAGAAAGCACTTGGCACACAGTTGTAGGTAACTGTCTGTGAGTAAAAGACGATGGCGTAAGCTGTGTGAATCCACCAAGTGTTAGATTAATTTAGGTATCTCAATATTGTTGAATTTGGAAGCAGGAGTCTTCATGCCAGCAACTTAAAGGTGTTAAATAATAATGATTTTTGTTTTTGCCAGTGTGTTAGTATAGATGAGTTGGCTGATAATTTGTAATTGTTGAGTAACCCCAGAGTGTATGTAAACTGTTTTGATAAAAAGCCTAGTTAAATATTTCACTTGTGTAATGCTTCTAAGATTTGTTAACAGAGCTATATGTAATTTGATGATTTGCATTTATGTTGGATTAGTAAGGTTAGATAATACTTGATGTTTAAATATCATTGTTTGTGAATCAGTTGTGAGTAATGTAACTTCAATTGTCAGATATTTTTTTAAAAGACAAACTTAACTTGCAATATAATTTTGCTAAAAAAAAAATCAGCATTAGTAATTCACCACAGTCACTACCGCCTCACTGTCCAGGGCACATGTTTTTCAAAGAAGTTGGATTCTGTTAAATGTTCTCGTTTATCAGACAAAAGGACTTCATTTGCATTTCAAAGTAATACCACCAGCATTTCACATCGCTGAACCTGTAGTTAGGATATTTATATTTTTTTGTGAGAGACCAGAATATATTCCGTTACTCCATTGCTGCTTTAGAGGTAAGACAGTTTAATTAGTTTTGAACTGGGCCATATGATGCATTACCTAAGGGGCTGAACGTATTTTGCAGTGACTCTACTTCTCTAATGTATTGGGAGTTGCATTGCCGAATCAGTACGTATAAAATTTTGCTGACAATAACACAAAGTAAGCACACCACTTGCACTTACAACACACTACATGATAATTCGAATTCAGTACCTATTCCACAGTTCAGACATTCATCCAACATAATCGTAAAGTTTTCTTATTTATAGAACGTGACACTTTCACTCGAAGTAATCATAAAGCTTTTATTTTTTTTAAAGAACGTTACATAAAAATACGCATTTTTAAAACTCTCACGTGAGATTAGGGGAGAAGGGTGGGGGCGAAAAAACGTCAAAATCGCCTCATACACTCAATGGATACCTCCTTTTGAGCAGGAGAATGGTGGTTCCCAGAATAGTGTTTTAATTGTTAACGCCTTTGCCATAGCCATAATTGGTATTACATCTGTGGTAACGAGTCCTGTACAGTGGTCCTTATTTGTGGGCGATTTTGCTGTTTCTGTTCCTCCTCCAGTGTTGCAACAGTGTTTTGTCAGTTGCAGCTCACAGTGCAGCAGTTAGAGGAGTGGGCTGCAAAGATGGATTTTCAGTTCTCTGTGGATCAGTGTGTTTGTGTGTTAATTTTAACCATTCTCTTCTTATTTTTAATTTACCTGACTTGCATGAGAGGGACACCATTCTACATTTTAAAGCCTCAGTGAGCTTTCTGTGCCTCATCTTTTACTCCAAACTGTCATGGCTACCATACCTATGAGGCCTGAAAGCCAGAACTCAGAACACACTGAATATTGTAAAATGACTTAGCCACAGGTACAGGGTAGCAGACTGGGGGCGTCTGCCCTTGTTTTATTGGGCTTTTGTGCCTTCACAGCTAGACTATGGATGAACAGAGTATGGGCCAGCGAGGCCTTCTTACCTAAGGATTATTGACGCCATCCAGCGTGAAGGGCTTACGCTGGCCGCATGTATTTACAGGACCAGCATCGTACCCAGTCTCTGTGCTGAGGCAGGGGAACCACTGTTCACCATCCAGTGGCAGCTCTTCATGGTGCATCAGGCATGTTACTAACAGCTCCATCTTCACCCGCATACCATAATTTTCCTTGTCCGCCTCTAAAACGCCTTTCCTCCAATCGTTCACAAGGAACAACGCCGTATCAGATCTGCATGTGGCGTATGCTGGAGTAACTTGGTGTGGAGCACATACAGCTCCAAATCCAGGGCTTTAACCGTTTGCCACCTTGGCTACTGCATAGGCCCTGAGCATTTTTAGATTAATTGTAGTACAGGAAAGATTGTACTCCTATATGTGTATTTAACGCATTTTTTCTCCTATTTTAACGGAGCACCACATCTGTACAGCTGTCTTTATGGATGATTTGAAACAGAGGGACTCTGTTGGTTGCTCTGTTGTTTTCCCTGATCATGGCCTCAAGGTCTGACTCCCTTAAGAGTTTATTGTCTTCAACAAGGAATTACATGTGATCTTTCAGGCACTGGAGCAGATTAGAATTGTTAAATTCCTTGTCAGTTCTGATTTTCTGATTGCCCTTCACTCTCTACAGCACATATACTCAGCAGATAAAGCAAACTAGAATATACAGGACGCCCTTCTACAGCTACAGCACCTGGGAGTGGAGGTGTCTTTCTGCTGGGTACCAGGACTCATAGGTATCGCAGGGAATGAAAGGACAGATGTAGCAGCCAAGGAGGCATGTCAGGATGCTGTTAGTTCGATGCATCACCGCAATGCATGCTGTCACCTCACTGTTGAGCTACAGAGTATTGCGTTAGTGGGAGGAAGAGTAGCTGGAATTGCCAGACAATGAGCTCCACATTTTAAAGCCCACTATGCGGCCATGGAGTACCTCATTCCAGCCATATTGACTGGACGAGAGTTTCCTTCATCTTCACATAGACCACAGCACTTTGACGCTTGGCTTCTAGCTCCAGCAGTGAGATGACCCTCCAGTGTGTGGTGCTTGTGGCATACAGATCACTGTGCGTCACATTTTATTGGATTGTGCTTTATTTTCCAACCAGCAGGGTGCAACAGATTTGCTGTTAGATCTGTCATCCATTTTAAGTAACATTGAAATAAATGTGGTCAGAGTGTTTTTTGTAAGTGGTCAGCCAGTCACATTTCCTTGCGCTTTTCTTTCGGATATTCTGTTGTTTTACTTCCCTTTTATCCCATGTATAGTACTTTTCACCCTTTCTCCATTATCTTAGGACGTGTTAGTTGGAGTTGTTGTATGGGTCAATGCAAGTGAGGTGAGAGTGAGTTAATGAGTGTCGTTTGATAGGTTTTCTCCTCAGTGTGTTATAACAACTTTCGTAACTTTATCCACATTCGTTTATTTTAATAGGCATAAGGGCGCTGACAACTTCGCCATTGAGTGCCTTTTAGGTCCAAACGCCCACAAAATTACAGTAGCTTTTATTGCCAGGAATTTTGTCACCATCAGCTGCTCACGTGGAGAAACTGCTTTCCTTATACAAGTTTTTTTTTTTTTGTATAATACTAGGAGCTATGAGTGAAAAAAGATATATGTTTCTACATTCATCCTGAAATAATTACCTCAATCGTCGAGTTTATGCTGCAAGTTGTGAAGTAAATCTAGGTGTGAAAACTGCCTTTACTTTAGCAGTCACTGTGTAAACTATTTTGTTCTGTTCTTCTGTTTGTGGCTTTTTTTTTTTTTTTTTCAACACAAGTGTGACGCAGACTATAATAGAAATTTCCTCCATTTCTTCTTTGAGATTATTGTACAAGAGTGTAGTAGCTTGCCAATGACATTTCTTTTCTACACCAAGAGATAATGAGCGAGCAGTGTATTGGAACTTTTGTCATGTGAACATACCACATTTGCAATGATCTATTTCATGCATAGACATTTGCACAGATATCTGTGCAGACAGGTCATTGCATGTGTAGGAGCCTTAACGCAACATAGTGAGTGAATTGCTACACTGCTGTTGTTGCTGTGGCTGTCACTTAGTCTGCTATTACACTACCATATTTCTTTGTCAAAGTTGATATGTCAAATATTTATGTCAAAGAAATTTGTCGTGTCATAGGGAACTTTGTAAAATCTCGCCTGTCGTCAAATAAATATGATCAAATCTAGGGCCATGCTGTAGATTTGATCATAAAAGTCGTTCATCTTGTGTTCACTGCAATGTTCAGTGCACTGCACTTGGAACACTGGCAGCGCCACTGGTAATTGACGTCTCTGTAGTGTTGTTTGTAAACATGGCTTCAAAGTTGGTGTGTTTATTAAAAAAGAAACTTGCTTCGACTAGGATGGAGGTGAGCAAGGGATACTGAGCATGCTGTTAATTGTGTGTTGATGGGTAAGTGGAATATGCTGCAGCGACTTCATGTCCACAATCACAGCTACTGCCGTCCGCCTGCTTAGCTGGGTGGTAACGTGCTTGCCTCCCATGCAGTGGACCTGGGTTCGATTCCCGGTCGGGTTGGAGATTTTCTCCGCTCGTGGACTGGGTGTTGTGTTGTCTTCATCATCGTTTCATATTTATCATCGGTCGCAAGTCGCCCAATCTGACGCCGCACAGTGGGCCATGAAAACGTGGCCAAAAAGGAAAAAAAAGGTTAAAGACGGGGATTTTGGACTACCAGGTTGGCAGCAGCAATGCTGGGACAACTGAATGTCGGCTGTGCGGACGACCAGATGTTCATTTGTTCGGTAATATCTCAGATCAAATGCGGCAGTTCATTGTTAGCGTGCGCGCAGCTGGCCAGGCTACAAAAACAGTCGTGTTGTTGAAGGAAGTTATTTATGTTTTGTGCAAGTGAAACTAATACTTTCAATATGGAATGTATTCCAGGGGGTATGTACTAGTGAAAAAACACTTATATCACTATTAAATCATCAATTATGCACGTTTACATTTCAATTAACGTACTACAGGGAAATGAATGAGGGTCTAGTTTAGCAGGGGATACAACCGGTCGGCTTTGAACAATGACGTCATTCCTTAGTCATAGAAAGTAATGTCTTCACTTCGAGGCATAGATAATAAATGAGTTCTGGGTTCCGGATAAGCGCTATCATTGTACATTAAAATAATTATTCATAATGATATTGAGGTAATTTGGAGTATTAGTTTGTTATTGTAGATCAATTTTTAATCTTATTTTCGTTTATAGAAATGGATTTCGTTACTGTCTGTCTAGACGAGCTTCGGTTATTCCTCGATATTTCCGTGTGGTAAGCTCACTTTTCCATTTGCTTCTTTCACTGTATTTCACAATTTTGACATATTTCACAGTTTTATTCCACCAATATGCGTGTTTTCGTGTTGTGAAGTACGTAATAGAAATTTCTCAGCTGTCGATCTTCTTTCGTTTCCCAGCACTAGTATCAGTTCGACATTTTCGAATGTTTACTTGCTTCGCCTTTACACTGACGACACAACTATAATTTGTATCCCGTCCTTCACTTCGCCTTTCACTGACACTATGTATGTCAATTCGCGAGCAAGATAAAAATGTATAGCTATATAGCTCAAGTAACGAATGGGATACTATTAGCGTCCAAGGCAACACGAAAACTGTACCTCATAGTGAAGTACGGGATGCAAATTGTACATGTGTCGTCTTCTTGTCTCCGCCTTTCGTAGCGACACAGCTGAACCTAAGACAGCCATGCATAACACCCACCCACCTCCCCAGGAGTCGGAACTCCCGCACCCATTAGAAGATACAGATGCTTCAGTAGCTGATAAGTGTTTTTTGGCTTTTTAAAAAAAATCTCACGTGATAGAATAAACTGATCCTAAGATACAGATGTTTCAGTAGCTGATAAGTGTTTTTTGGCTTTTTTAAAAAAAATATCTCACAAGATAGAATAAACTGATCCTACTTTATTAAGCAATCAATAAAAAAACTAAACTAAAACATAACAGCAAAAGCGAAAGTGGTAAACTGAAAATAGAATAGATTACGAAGACAATACCAAAGTGACCAGGACAAGGCAGAGTGACCCAAAGAATCCCAGAGAGCATCCCAGAGTGCCCCAGGGAGCTATAACACTAAGAAGAATCGCTTCTCGGCTTTTGACAAGATCAATGTGTAGTTCCCTTTCAACAAGTGAAACACAAAGGTTAAATAAACAATCAAAACATATAAAATGAAACAGGTTGCAAATGTAACGTACGTGTATTTCCACCTATTCGTTACCAGTGTACATACACTCCTGGAAATGGAAAAAAGAACACATTGACACCGGTGTGTCAGATCCACCATACTTGCTCCGGACACTGCGAGAGGGCTGTACAAGCAATGATCACACGCACGGCACAGCGGACACACCAGGAACCGCGGTGTTGGCCGTCGAATGGCGCTAGCTGCGCAGCATTTGTGCACCGCCGCCGTCAGTGTCAGCCAGTTTGCCGTGGCATACGGAGCTCCATCGCAGTCTTTAACACTGGTAGCATGCCGCGACAGCGTGGACGTGAACCGTATGTGCAGTTGACGGACTTTGAGCGAGGGCGTATAGTGGGCATGCGGGAGGCCGGGTGGACGTACCGCCGAATTGCTCAACACGTGGGGCGTGAGGTCTCCACAGTACATCGATGTTGTCGCCAGTGGTCGGCGGAAGGTGCACGTGCCCGTCGACCTGGGACCGGACCGCAGCGACGCACGGATGCACGCCAAGACCGTAGGATCCTACCCAGTGCCGTAGGGAACCGCACTGCCACTTCCCAGCAAATTAGGGACACTGTTGCTCCTGGGGTATCGGCGAGGACCATTCGCAACCGTCTCCATGAAGCCGGGCTACGGTCCCGCACACCGTTAGGCCGTCTTCCGCTCACGCCCCAACATCGTGCAGCCCGCCTCCAGTGGTGTCGCGACAGGCGTGAATGGAGGGACGAATGGAGACTTGTCGTCTTCAGCGATGAGAGTCGCTTCTGCCTTGGTGCCAATGATGGTCGTATGCGTGTTTGGCGCCGTGCAGGTGAGCGCCACAATCAGGACTGCATACGACCGAGGCACACAGGGCCAACACCCGGCATCATGGTGTGGGGAGCGATCTCCTACACTGGCCGTACACCACTAGTGATCATCGAGGGGACACTGAATAGTGCACGGTACATCCAAACCGTCATCGAACCCATCATTCTACCATTCCTAGACCGGCAAGGGAACTTGGTGTTCCAACAGGACAATGCACGTCCGCATGTATCCCGTGCCACCCAACGTGCTCTAGAAGGTGTAAGTCAACTACCCTGGCCAGCAAGATCTCCGGATCTGTCCCCCATTGAGCATGTTTGGGACTGGATGAAGCGTCGTCTCACGCGGTCTGCACGTCCAGCACGAACGCTGGTCCAACTGAGGCGCCAGGTGGAAATGGCATGGCAAGCCGTTCCACAGGACTACATCCAGCATCTCTACGATCGTCTACATGGGAGAATAGCAGCCTGCATTGCTGCGAAAGGTGGATATACACTGTACTAGTGCCGACATTGTGCATGCTCTGTTGCCTGTGTCTATGTGCCTGTGGTTCTGTCAGTGTGATCATGTGATGTATCTGACCCCAGGAATGTGTCAATAAAGTTTCCCCTTCCTGGGACAATGAATTCACGGTGTTCTTATTTCAATTTCCAGGAGTGTATATCGAGGTCAATGGAAGTCTGGTATACATATATTACATACGTAGGTCCTTCTGTCATCAGTAATACTGATATGTATGTAAGAAAAGACTGTTAGTAATAGCGGAGACGAAATAAACAGCACATCTACAATTTGTATCCCGTGTTCCACTAGGGTTTACTGAAGCGGAGGATACATCGTTCAGGTGAAGAACAGGACAGTAATGCTAGTGAAAACGAAGAAATCGCATTACAACTAACTCGTATTCCGGACTGTACTTAAGCAACACACTTCGAATGAGCTTTTAATTTGTATCGGGTGTTTCATTTGCTGTTTAGTGAAGCAGGGGATACATAGTTCAAGTGAACAACAGGACAGCAATGCTAGTTGAAACTAAGAAATCGACTACGCTGAACTTGTATCCCGTACTGCACTTAAGCAATACAGTTCGAAAGACTTTCTAGATACAACTGACATACATGTAACGTGATGTATTCTTTGCTAGTAACATATTTCATTCATTTCTTTCCATTGTATTTTGCGGAGAAATACTAAGATACAAATACGCGATATCGTTAACGTGAAAATACTACTGGCCCTTATATATGTGAGGTACAGTTTTTCTCTCTGGCATTCCTTTGTTTCTGAACATTCTTCTCAGCTCTTTCATCTTTGTAATACATGCTCTCTGGCGAATTCTGACGTCATTGGTCAAAGCCGAAGGGTTGTATCACCACCACCTAGAGACAAGGCTGCGGCGCGAAATTCATAGCAGGTCGTGACGTAACTCCAAGCGGGCCACCATGTTGTGTTTCGAAGCGTTTGTTTATCTACACGTTTGTTGGATCGAATGCTATATTCGTGCTTAAAACTAGCGATTACAGTGTTTACGTGTAGTGAAGCTACTGTGAACATGGTTTACAAGTGTTGTGTGCCAAGGTGTCGTGGGAATTACGGAACTCGACCGAAAGTAATGTTATTTTCCTTTCCGAAAGATGCGAATCTGCGTTGGAAATGTCTTTCAGCGATTCATCGGGTCAATTTCCAACCCACTGAGCACACGAAGGTATGTAAAAACTATATACCTAGTACAATTATTATTTTTTTCTGGTGGAATATCTTGCATTTTGGATACATTTGACTAAAATTGTGAGCAAAAGTTCGCAGTAAATAGGCCTAGTATTCGTTATCAAGTAGCTTTATTTTGATTTTGAAAAGGAAATATAAATTTGTGGCTCGTGTTACTTTTTATTCGTGTTTAAATTTCTCTGCAGTTCGTATTTTGTTACGCATTACCGTTACGTTTTATTCTCTATTTGTGAGTGGGTGTTGTTTTTCGCTCTTGCATTAGTTAGCATGAGTGCTAACGAATGTTGAAGCAGCTGTTTTCATGTTTAAAAAGCGATCTCTCTGTATGAAGCATATCTGTTTTATTTTTCGATGTGTCAAACAATGGAACAAATTAATCTAGAAATAGATTAAATTTATTATTGACGTTTTTAGCTTGACACATTGTCTCATTCCAACTGCTGCAAATGTCTGCTGAAGGTTTGTAGATTTTCACTGTTGACTTATGCTCAAAATCTGCCATATTTTTACAGGAAAGAAAATTTACATTACAATAACAACGCATAATTGTTTATGTGAGGTGAGTTAAAAGTGATTGTTTGCTTGGGGAATGTACTCAGCTTTCCTGAGGGAGCTCTATAAACAGCTACACAATATTTATTTAGGATACTAAAGGTGGAGGAATTTAATATTATACACTGTATTAGTGCAGAATTTTTCAAGTGAATGTAAATAATAGTTGTCTGGTACAGAAAGAATGTACTTTATAACAGTGCATTTTTCACAAGTGTACCTTGTTTTATCATGTATATCGCAATATTATTTACATCCCGCACTCGTACATTTTCACTGGCTGTTGATAAGTCTTATGCAATTACATTACCGTTAAAAAAAAATTATAAACTATAGTTTCTGCTATATCGCGATTGATAAAGTTACTTATTTTAACCATTCGGCAAAGTACTCTCCTCTTTGCGTGGTATCATTTGCCAAGATCTCGTATCGTTATCTCCAGCGGTTTACGAGATATGATAGGCGTTATGAATATTTCATTCCCGCGCGTTGCGATCGGAAGTGAAGTTGCTGCAGATGCTCAATTTTTTCGAGATTGGAAGCAGATATTGATCCAAAGTTTTACGAAAATTTCAAAACCTCATCTGTATTTCATACTCAGCAATAGAATGTGTAATATGCATCAAACACAAATTCATAGCGACCCCTATTTTTGATGGCAACGTTCTCAAATTTGATACTCATCTGTGAAATACCACAATAGTTATGACCATTATCGAAATGATTGGCACTTCATCATGAAGCTGCCATATAAAGCTAAAAGTATTTCAGAAATTAATTATTTTTTACGGAATAGGTTCTGTAAAACCGCTTGACAAAGATTTGTAGGCCATGCGTCTCGATTCTTTAAGCGCAGCGCCAAGCCAACCCTGGCCCGCTTTGCGTGACGTCACAAGAGCGCGTCGCGGCCTTCTCTTTAGGTGGTGGTGGTTGTATCCCCTGCTAAACTAGACCCATGAATGACAAAATCGTAAAATGCGCTTAAAAATAGATAAGTTACGAATTCCACGACATTCCGCTTTCTTTTGCGCTGTGTACACAAGTATATATTATTACCTTTGTAAATTAAGCTTCAAATCCTGCGACTAGTTGCGACTCTGGCTTTGAGCCACGTTTTAAGCGACACTTGCAAAATATCATTGTTCAGACATCTTCAAAAATGACAGTAGAATCAATTAATTATGAGTTTTATTTGTACAATTTGAATTACAATCGACACGTAGAAGCATTGTAAAGAAAGAAATAATTAGAAAAATGACGAAAAGTGTAACACAGATTCTTTTTAAAAATTTCAGTTTCATCTGATCCAGCGTATTCCAGAATCGATTTTCGAGGAAAGATATTTTTCTAATAACAAAACAGTATTTGTCAAATGATTTGGAAGGGGTCATAGAACATTTGGAAAGGTCGTTGACAGAAAAAAGTGGACATACAATTAAAATTCCCTATGATATGAGGCCTACCATTCGATTTTGTTAACAAAATTAAGAAGCAACTATAAGGAAGCAACTCGGCGACAAGGATATTTTTTCAAGAAGAACGAAACCTGGTTAAATACAATAGTATATATTCCGATTGATTCGAAACCTGCAAGTGTGACTAAATCAACAGGCCGACCTGCCACAAAATTTGAAACATTATCTGATAGGTCTAAAAGAAGGAGAACTGAGGAGATTCGTACGAAGTTCAGTCCTGTCGAATTATCGTTCGCCGCGCAAATGAGACTTTGATCTTCGGGGTACCCAGATGCTGCGGAGATTGCGAAAGATGTCACGCTCTCAAGTCCATCCAAGGTGAAAAAATACAAGGCAGGCTTGCGATTTTCAACATCATCGCCATCCTCATATGATGCAAATGAAGGTCTAGCACTCCTTTTCGACTTGAAATTGTCAAAAGAATCTTACCAGCATTTGAGAAATGGGGCTAAAGGAAAAGGCTTAAACACACTATATCCCCCGTATTCACCTGTTTTGGTAGCAAAAAAAGCTTGCTGCCCTCCAGACGTAACCCTCACTTTTCCGAATCAAAAGCTGAGGTACGGTTGCAAGCTTTGTTAGACCACACTGTTCAACGTGTTCTACTGCTGAAACGAGACGATATTTTACATATGAGTGATTCGGAAATGTCTAATATGGCCCTTATTTGTAAGTGGGGCTTTGACGGAACCTCCGGGCAAAGCATGTATAAAATGAAGTTTTCAGATTCGAGTATTTCAGATGCAACTTTATTTTTTACTTCGCTTGTACCACTCAAACTTGCAGGTGTAAATGAAGAAACTAAAGAAGAAAAGATCTTATGGATTAATCCGAAGCCGTCTTCAACCCTCTTTTGCAGACCACTGAAGTTAGAATTTACAAAGGAAACAGAGCAAACGTCTTTAAATGAGAAAGCGTATTACGACAAACAGATCGAATAACTCCAGTCATTCGAAACAGTTATTCATGGGAAAGACATTTCCATTAAATACAATTTAAGCATGGTAGATGGTAAAGTGTGAAATTCTATCACCAACACGAAATCTGCGCAACGATGCTATCTCTCTGCAAGGCTACGTCTGCCCAATTTAATAACATTGACGATGTTTTGAAGAAACAAGTTACCGCCGATTATCTGCAGTACGGACTATCGACTCTTCACGCCTGGATTCGATGTTTTGAATGTTGTATTCATTTGGCATACCAAATGAAAACAAAAAAGTGGCACGCACGTAAAGCAGGAGATAAGGAGGAAAAAGGAATACTGAAAGCCAACATTCAAAAAGCTTTCAAAGAGCAGCTTGGAATTGTAATTGACATGCCGAAACAAGGGTTTGGCAGTACGAATGACGGAAACACCGCTCGACGTTTTTTTGAAAACACTCCAACATCAGCGCTGATAACTGGAGTTTCCGAAGAACTAATCCACCGTTTCCATCTAATTTTGCAGACGATTTCGAGGGGACGTCAGATCGACGTTGAAAAGTTTTGAGCATACGCCTTAGCAACTGCCAGGCACTATGTGAAAGAATACCCCTGCTACAACATGCCAACAGCAGTCCATAGATTGTTGATTCACGGTCCAGACATTATTTCTTCGGGCATTTTACCCATCGGTCAACTATCAGAGGATGCTCAGGAATCAACTAATAAGTTGATAAAGCAATATCGCCTGAGTTTTTCTCGAAAGTTTTGAGAGTTAAGACTATGGAAGACGTGTTCAGGAGATTGTTGGCAACAACAGACCCCTACGTTTCTTCCTTACGCAAATCTTCGCCGAAGAAACTGAAGAGTTCGTCGCCAGAAGCCGTTGTCCTCTTAGTTCCTGTGGCGGAAGACTATGAAGATTCAGATGCAGATGCAGATAATGAGGAAACAGTGTTTGAGGATGATGACGATTCAGTTGAAGCAGAAGATGAAAAAGAATAAGAAAATTAAAACTTGTAAATTAAGTTATAAACAATTTACAAAATAAATAATTGTAATTAAAATGAAATAATTTTTTGCAATATTTTACACCATCTTGTAACCTATATTTGGTCCTTTCTTCGAGTTTCCCACTTTTTTGGTTTATTTTTTAAGCATTAACTACAATAACCCCTAAATACTGACTTTTATATGAATAAAAATATATAAATATAAATAAATAAAAAGACATAGATTTTGACCGACATCTTGGATCCACCATTTTTAAATTTTTTGAACTCTGTCATCATCAGTAACCTTGATACTTCCCTAAAAATTACTTTTATGTGTAAAAAATGATAGTAGTGTACATAGAGCCTGCCATCTTGGGTCCGCCATTTTGTTTTTTCACTTTTTGATATCATATTCTTAATCAGAAACTCCGTAAACCCTTACATACTAAGTTTGGTACAAATTGAACAACTACTTATATTTTGTCCAGCTTTTTGGGATTCTGACCCACTGTGCGCCGACTGAATTAAAACTTGCACTTGGCGGCCGAACCCAAATGGGGCCTCCCAGCCAACAATGCCATACGATCATTTCATTTATTACATCTACAGCAATCCACCTCTACATCTGGAAACAATCAGGCAGCTTTTCAGCAAACTGGAATAGAGGATGTGGTCATACTTTAAAATAAAAAAATCTTTTCTAGCTTTTTTTTCTACTTTGTCTATTTTTGAACTCCGGATGCCAGAAGTTAAGAAGCAATTCATCTGTTTCGTACTTTTTATTAATTTTTTAGTTGTTTGAACACTAATTCTGTTAATTAAATTATTCAAAAATTAAAATAGTTCTTATTGCAATGTAATGAACATTTATTTACCTTCTCATATTCCCCCTTCAGTGCGTTATAAATCGCTTCACACGTTTCTAGAATTATTTTAGTTAATGTGCAATGTGATATCCGAGTGTTGTGTTGTAAACTAGAGTAGCTCCAGAATGAGATTTTCACTCTGCAGCGGAGTGTGCGCTGATATGAAACTTCCTGGCAGATTAAAACTGTGCGCCTGACCGAGACTCGAACTCGGGACCTTTGCCTTTCATGGGCACTCACAGCTTTACTTCTGCCAGTACCTCGTCTCCTACCTTCCAAACTTTACAGAAGCTCTCCTGCGAACCTTGCAGAACTAGCACTCCTAGGATATTGCAGAGACATGGCTTAGCCACAGCCTGGGGGATGTTTCCAGAATGAGATTTTCACTCTGCAGTGGAGTGTGCGCTGATATGAAACTTGTGTGAGTGCCGGGCATGAGTCGTGCTTCGGTAGCTCAGATGGTACAGCACTTGCCTGCGAAAGGCAAAGGTCCCGAGTTCGACTCTCGGTCGGGCACACAGTTTTAATCTGCCAGGAAGTTTCATAGAGTAGCTCCTTCTGTATCAGGAAATCACAGTGTCATAATTTGCCTCTCTTCTGCACGTATAGCATTTCTCAAGAGATTGTTCTGTTTGGTAATATGAGAAGCCACTTTACTGCAAATACTTATCATGAATTCGTAAGTAATTTATCTATTAAGATTTGACTTGCTCCACTTGCAGCTCTCATAACGAATACTCTTCATTCTGGAAACATCCCCCAGGCTGTGGCTAAGCCATGTCTCCGCAATATCCTTTCTTTCAGGAGTGCTAGTTCTGCTAGGTTCATAGGAGAGCTTCTGTAAACTTTGGAAGGTAGGAGACGAGATACTGGCGGAAGTAAGGCTGTGAGGACGGGGCGTGAGTCATGCTTGGGTAGCTCAGATAGTAGAGCACTTGACCGCGAAAGGCAAAGGTCCCGAGTTCGAGTCTCGGTCCGGCACACAGTTTTAATCCGCCAGGAAATTTCATATCAGCACACACTCCGCTGCAGAGTGAAAATCTCATTCTGTAGACAGCTGTAGTTGCATTTGAGAGAATTCTTAAGTTTTGGATTCCATTAAAACAATTTCTTGATGCCAAAGACATGACTCCTATAATAATTTCAGATTTTTTTCAGTAGTTAGTTCAGTGAAATTTATTTCATGTTTCTGCAGTCAGACTTGGTTCTGTTTGAAAAAATATAAAAAGTATGGACAGAATAAAGTCTCATTAATTGAAATAAGAAATGTATCCATCGACAATAAAAAAATGTTTGAATGGAAGGAAGACTGTGCATTTTATTGGTATAAAAACCAAGCTGAATTTTAATAAATCAAGGAATGAGATCCATAACCAATAAATAATCTGACTTCGAAATCTGAAGAAGTGCCAATAGCTTTTTATAACATAACATTTGATTACTTAGAGAAATGGGCTATTTCTTTTAAAAAATTCAAGTATTTGAATGGAAGGTGGGGCATGATTGAAAAAGCAATTATATATCTGACTAAAAGTGGTGTGAATATTTCAGGTGACAATTTTTTTTCAAGAATATATGTATCTGAAGAGCTTTTTAAAAACTAAGTGTGACTGGGAAGAATGCAAGTCTAAACAGTCACTGGAAGCAAGATAGATTTACTTTCTTAAGGAAAACGAAAATCCTGAACACAAATATCAATTGCTAAAATTACACATGTATTTCTTTTCTATTCCCACACACAACGCCACTGTGGAAAGAGCATTTTCACTAATGTCGGCCCAGTTGACTGATGAAAAAAATCGACTGCTGCCAGGTACTGTGGAATCAATCTTATGGTGCCAGTTTAACTATAAGTTGAGGTTTGCTTGGAGTTTTATAATTACATAAAGGAAAAAAAAATTGATGGAAAAGGTGAAGTCTTCCGAAAACTGTGGTGTACCAACTACTACTGCACAATAAGTTCCATGTAATTGTGCTCTAAATAAAAAGTAATCATATTAAATAAATGATTTACTTCATTTCTATATTTCAATCTCAGATTGTTCCGACGAGTTCCCAGCTAGATTTGGCAACCCTATTTTTGATGAAGGAGAATTAGCTCTAGCCAATGCATCTGTGGCATGACCTTCAGAACACCCCTGTCGATCAACCAAGGCCTACAGGAAAGACAGGCCACGGGGCGTGCAACAGAAAGGTAAGCCCGAGCTCACTCGCTCACTCAGCTCAGCAAACGAAGTGTGTTTCTAAACGTGTTAACGTATATTTGGATATTTATGTACAAATGAGAATTACATATTGAACTAAAATTTTGCAGTATTCTGTATGTAATATTGATGCTTGATTTAAATGACAATAGCTCCTAATTTCATACAAGATGTAGTGCCTCATGCAAAAATAATCATTTTGACATGATTTTAGTTTTATTGCACTTAGTACAGCCATGATAAACTAGAAGTAGGCCTATGAACTTCCAGTCACTGAATAATCAGTAAGACTCAATTATAGCAGATACCAGCTGATGATGCAATTATTGTTTGTGTAAAAATACCCAGTTACAAGTTAATGTAAACTTAGAACATATTCTGAGCTCAAACATAATGAGATATCTTGAAGAGAATGACCTTCTCAATGCCAACCAGCGTGGATTTCGAAAACACCGATCATGTGAAACCCAACTCGCACTTCTCTCATATGACATGCTGAAAGCTTTGGATCAAGGCAGTCAGGTAGATGCAGTGTTTTTTGGTTTCTGAGAAGCATTTGACTCAGTATTGCACCAACACTTATTGTCAAAAGTACGATTATACGGAATATCAAGTGAAATTTGTGACAAGATTGAGGACTTTTTGGTAGGGGGGACACAGCATGTTATCTTGGATGGAGAGTCATCAATAGTAAAATCAGGCATTTTGCAGTTGATGTTGTTATCTATAATGAAGTGCTACCTGAAAGAAACTGCAATTTATATTGAGTCAGATCTTGATAAGATTTCAAAGTGCTGCAGAGATTGGCAACTTTCTCTAAATGTTTCGAAATGTAAAATTGTGCACTTCACCAAACGAAAGAACGTAGTATCCTACGACTATCAATAAATCACTGTTGCAATTGACCAGCTGTTACAAATACTTGACCATAGCATTTTGTAGATATATGAAGTGGAAGGATCACATAGGTTCAGCTGTGGGTAAAGCAGATGGTAGACTTCAGTTTATTGTTGGAATACTGGGGAAGTGCAGTCAGTTTACAAATGATCTTGCTGACAAATCACTCGTGCGACAGGTTTTAGAACATTACTCAAGTGTGTGGGACCTGTACCAGACTGGACAAACAGGGGATATTGAATGTGTAGAAAGAAGGGTGCCATGTATCGTAACAGGTTTGTTTAATCCATGGGAGAGTGTCACAGAGATACTGAAGGAATTTAATTGGAAGACTTTTAATGACAGGCAAACTATCCCAAGAAAGTCTATTAACAAAGTTTCAAGAATCACCTTCAAATCATTACTCTAGGAATATACCACATCATTCACATAGGGCTCATGAGGAATAATTACTGCTTGCATAGAGGCATTCAAAGAATCATTCTTCCCGAATTTCATACGTGAATAGAATAGGAAGAAACCCTAATAACTGGTACATGCACCTCACGTTTGCAGAGTATAGATATAAATGTAGATGTAACAGGTTTAGAAATTCAGTTTGTCTACTGAGCTGAGCGAGCGAGGGAGCTCAGGCCTAGCATGGAGATATATGTGTCATGGCCTGTCTTTCTCATGGACCTCGCGTTTGACAATGTGCATTAATTTCCTTACACTGAAGCCAAGTTCTGTGCCACAACAGCGCTGTACAGCCCAACACTAACTGTGGGCACTGTAATATTCATTTTACATGTGAATCACACCAATTAGAATACATGGTATTTCCAGAAAGTAATGTGTTGCATTTTTTTGTGCATCGACAATATATTCCAGAGCGGCTGGACTGGTTGGGGAGGGTGGGGTAGGAAGACCCTTAGCTTTCCACCAGTAGGCTGCTCATTTGCCTCCGTTCTCTTGGAGGTTAAGGGCAGCTTCTTCTCTGAACCTCTAAGTAGTGGTCACGTTGAACTTACAATGAAGGAAACTTTAGAGCAACGCTATGTGATAACAATTTGCGTGAAGCTCAAAAAAGACCCACTGAAAGCTTTTGGAATGCTTAAGGAAGCCCTTGGGGACGACTGCCTTTCCAGATCGCAATTGAATTGGTGGCACAAGATGTTCAGAGAAGGTCAGGAAGAGGTCACTGACGAGGTCGCGGAGGATGCCCGTCAACAATGCGAGCAGATGACTATGTGATTTGTGTGCACCATGTACTTACTAAAGACCGACGAATGAGTGTATGGTTGACGTCAGGATTACTGGACTTGCTGAAAATGGTTTTCGTTAGATTGTATCAAAAGACTGACCTTGTGGAACGTTTTCATAAAACTTGTGCTGAGAGTTTTGACCAATATGCAAAAACAGCAGATGTGAGAGTGTGTGTAGAGTGCAAGCAACTCTGTGAAGATTATCCAAATTTCTCACACAACATGATCACTTGGGATAAGTCATAGGTCTTTCAGTGGCTGTGATCGCTGTCCCACCTTAAAGACACTCATTGCTCCTTGGATCGACATCGCATGCAAATAAAGTTACAGATCCATACAATATTTGTGCTCTCCTATAGTGAACCACATCCAGCAGGTAGGTTAAAGTGGTGGGTAAGGGGGGAGAGTGGATGCTACTTAACATTGGAGCAGGTTTGCTTAGACATAGTGGTTCCTGAGTGGAAAGCCACTGTGTTCAAAATTTATTTTATCACAAAAGCAAATGGTACATACATTGTTACTTGAGCAACACAGGAAAAGACATTACCAATTAAAATATTTCTTTCCAATAAAACCAAGGATATTCATTTTTAATTCCAGAGAACAGTACAATTAGAGTTCTGATGTTAGAAAATGCGATTCTAATTAAATTTGTGGTTGTATTAAATTTCTTAACTCAAGTGAATTCTGGCAGTTACTCTTTTCTCAAAAGAATCTAAGTGCATTAATTCCATGTAACCCTACAAATTTCATTACCCCCAATGGCCGTGACTGGCCAGTAAAGCAGATAACTTTAAAAGTAAAAGAGAAAATTATATAACATTGAACAAGTGACTATTACTGACCAATAAACAATACGAAACATAACTATCTGAGGTAACACCTGTGACAACATAGTAGAATCAATATGTGATAATACAAACTGTATTAAGCAAGAGTGGCCATGACTGAAAAAAAATTAGAATAAATGTTCAGGAAAAATATCATAGCATTAAGCAAGCAGCCATAACTGACCAATAAAACAGTTGGATTAAATATTTAAAGAAAATATGAGGGTGTGCAGATTATTAAGGATTGGTATGGTACAGACCTTCTGTTACCATACTAAATCAAATGGAACACTGAACTATAACGGATTTCCTGAGATGCTGTATCAATAGAGCTAAATCAAACTGGGATGAATGGCTTCAATTTGTGGTATTTGTATAGAACACCACAACCCACAGTACCACGAATTGTACAACACATGTTGTTTCTTTGTAGAGTGTGTAACATACTGGGTATGTTGCAAAGAGATTGCGTAGGTGTTATGTCTAATTATGATGATTATATACTGAAACTAAAGGACAAAATGTGATATGTGCACAAGTATGCCAGGTGTTATAATAAACAGTGTAAAAAGAAGAATAAAGAGGACCATCCTAGAAACTAGAATCTGAAAGATTTAAGTTCTATTTATGATGAAAGCATCAGACAGGGCAGAAGCCATAAGCTAGACACATAGTGGTGTAGCCCAAAGGACAAAAAGCCCAAAGGTACTCATTTGTTTAATGAGAAAAAAATTCTAAAATTGCATGTCAACATGTTAAAGGAGTTCTACTGAAATAGAGCTATTTCTTGAATTTCAGATAAGTAAAACTGGTGGGATTTTATTATACAGAAGTTTCCTTAATCACCATGCTTATATTATGATAGTATTTGCAAGGTACAAATCTACAGTGTGATGTGGAAAATCGTTAGTTATAATAATCCAGGAAAACTTGGAAAAACTGATGAGACAGAGATACTGTCACTTCTGTCCGTAGGATATTGTAAACAAAAGTTAACAAGTTTGGAACTCAGCAAGGTGTCTTAAGAGAGAGTCTCCATTCCTTCCAAGCTAATTATGGAAGTGTAGACCACATATGGCTCAAATTCAAATATACAGTATCGACAGCAATAGATAGATTCATACCGCATAAGTTAATAAGAGACAGGACTGATCCACCATGGTACACAAAACACGCCAGAACACTGTTGCAGAAGCAACGAAAAAAGCATGCCAAATTCGGAAGAACGCAAAATCCCCAAGCCTGTCTAAGTTTCACGGAAGCTCGACATTTAGTGCAGATGTCAATGCGAGATGCTTTTTATAATTTCCACGATGAAACATTGTATCAGAATATGATAGAAAACCCAAAGAGATTATGGTCGTATGTAAAGTACATCAGTGGCAAAAAAAGTCAATACTGTCACTGCACGATAGCGATGTAAATGTTACCAATGATGGTGCCACTAAAGCGGAGTTACTAAATACAGTTTTCCGTAATTCCTTCACGAAAGAAGACGAAGTAAATATTCCAGAATTCGAAACCAGAACAACTGTTAGCATGAGTGACATAAAAGTAGATATCTTAGGTGTTGCGAAACAACTCCAATCACTTAAGAAAGGCAAGTCTTCCGGTCCAGATAGTATAGCAATCAGGTTCCTTTCAGAGTATGCAGACACAATAACGCCTTTCTTAGCAATCATATACACCCACTCACTTGATGAAAGGTCTGTTCCTAAAGACTGGAAAGTACCACAGGTCACACCAATATTCAAGAAATGAAATAGGAGTAACCCATTGAATTACAGACCCATATCACTGACCTCAATTTGCAGTAGGATTTTGGAGTATATAATGTACTCGAACATTACGAATCACCTTGAAGAAAATGACTTATTGATACATAACCAACATGGATTCAGAAAATATCGTTCTTGTGCAACACAGCTAGCTCTTTCTTCCCATAAAGTAATGAGTGCTGTCGACAAGGGATCTCAGATTGATTCCATGTTCCTAGATTTCCAGAAGGCTTTTGATACCGTTCCTCACAACCGACTATTAATGAAATTGGGTGCATATGGATTATCGTCTCAGTTGTGTGACTAGACTCGTGATTTCCTTTCATAGAGGTCACAGTTCGTAGTGATAGCCAGTAAATCATCGAGTAGAAAAGAATTGATATCAGGCGTTCCACAAGGTAGTTTCGTAGGCCCTCTGCTGTTCCTCATTTATATAAATGATGTAGGTAATAATCTGAGCAGCCCCCTTGGTTTGTTTGCAGATGATGCTGTAATCTATCGTCTAGTAAACTCATCACACAATCAATTCCAATTACAAAATGATCTAGAGAGAATTTCTGTGTGGTGTGAAAAGTGGCAATTAGCACTAAACAATGGAAAGTGCAGGTCATCCACATGGGTACTAAAAGAAATCCGATAAATTTTGGGTATACGATAAATCGCGCCAATCTAAGAGCTGGCTATTCGACAAAATACCTAGGAATTACAATTACGAGCAACTTAAATTGGAAAGACCACATAGATAATATTGTGGGGAAGGCGAAACAAAGACTGTGCTTTGTTGGCAGAACACTTAAAAGATGCGTCAAACCCACTAAAGAGACAGCCTACATTACACTGGTCTGTCCTCTGCTGGAATATTGCTGCAAAGTATGGGATCCTTACCCCGCAGGATTGACGGAGGACATCAAAAAAGTGCAAAGAAGGGCAGGTCGTTTCGTGTTATCGCGCAACAGAGGTGAGAGTGTTACTGATGTGATACGCGAGTGGGGGTGGCAGTGACTGAAACATAGGCGGTTTTCTTTGCAGCGAGATCCAATTACGAAATTTCAATCACCAACTTTCTCTTCCGAATGCGAAAATATTTTGTTGACACCCACCTACATAGGGAGAAATGATCATCATAATAAACGGAAAGATTTAGGTGTTCCTTTTTCCCGCCCCCCATTCGAGAGCGGAATGGTAGAGAAGTAGTATGAAAATAATTCGATGAACCCTCTGCCAGGCACTTAAGTGTGAATTGCAGAGTAAGCATGTAGTTGTAGATGCAGATTGTTTTCAGTATCTGTTATGGTGATTGGCGTATATGCCATAGTCTAATAAAATTGTACTAACATTCTTGGTTGTGTTGTTGTCCAAATTACAACAACAGTACAAGTGTGGGATTGTTCTCCGCACTGTATTCAGTCTCCGGTTGGTCCTCCGATGTGTCTGCGATGTCTAACAGTGCTGCTGACGCGCTGGTTGATCAGCAAAGGGTTCTTACTGCGGCGTTGCAGTATCTCAGCCAACAGCAGGAGGCGTTTGCCACAGTGCAACAAATCAGATCCAGGTATTGGAAACGATTGCCTCTGTTTTCGCTAGTTCGAGTCCATCTCACCCCTGCCACCTCCTGTTTTGCCTGTCGCTACCCAGTCATTTATCTCCCACCATTTCCAGGCTGCAGTGAGTCTGCCAAAGAATGGGAAACTTACGAAAAAAGCATTTTCATTCTTTTGGATTGACTGATGTTACCTTACGCCATGCTTTCTTTTTTTCTTGGTTGTTGCTTCGGATGTATCAACTCCGTTGCTAACTGGCCCTCCTGCAGCATCCGTCTTCACTCTCTTATAATAAACATGTGTGAACTTCTTTCAAAGTACTCTTGTAAACGGACGCTTGTCATTGTCGCTTGAGATGAGTTCTACCAGTGTTGCAAGAAACCGGAACACTCTTATAATACTTGGGCAGCTAGCTTCACGGTTTAAGTCATTGTTGTCACTTTGTCACTGACATACATAAGGAGTCACAAGCCTCCCTGCTCACGTTCAAGCATACACACACTTGAACTCTTGCGCAATCATGCCATCTGCTTGTACAGTCCTGACGATTGCGCACATTTATCCTACACACTCTCATTTTGTCCGCACTGTTTTCAGTCTCCGGTTGGTCCTCCGATGTGTTTACGATGTCGTGTGGGACGCCATTTACGAAAGAGAACTAATCTAAGACACGTGCAGCATGACCCGACTGGCACCGATGTTTCACGTACGTCAGGCATTCGAAACTGCTCGTCGCGTATGCTTCCGATCACGTTATGTGTTTATGTGTTCCGAACTCGTCGGGGTCACCAGCAATGTTGCGTATATGCAATGTATGGGACAGTACACTTATAAAACGACTTATCCAGATAGTATACAAAATATTTTATTTGAGACTAAGGAATCACTAACAACTACAAAAAGTAAACACATATCTCTGAACTTATCACTAAACATAAATACTTCGAACATTGTGTGGTGTCACAACAATCATCGTTGCAACATCTGATCATCACACATAACTTATAAAACATGGTTCCTGCTATGTAAGGTAGTACGTTTATTTATTTATTAATTTATTTTTTTAGCCATCTGTGGACATTTTAAAATGAATGAATGTTGTCAGTTTGTGTACATTGATATATTTATACAGTTTACTGTTACATGTAGTTATACATTGTGACATATAAGTTATTTACAAAGCTTATCAAAATGTTACATATAGTTAAATATTGTGAAACAAAAGTTATTGACAATCATTTTGCACTAAGGAATTCACTTACAGTTTAAAAGAAGTGTTCCTGCAAAAACATTTTAAGATGTATCCTAAAGCGGTACATGTTATCCATTTCTTTTATTTTCTGTGGCACTTTATTATGTAGTTTTACACCTCTATACAAGCTATTTTGAGTCTTATGTTTACTCTTGCTGTCTAGGTGAAGGCAGTGACTTGTACTATAGTTATGAAAACTGCTATTAGTGCTATAATTTTCTATGTTTTTCTTGATGTACAGTATGGTTTGGCATATAAATTCACAAGGAACAGTTAGAATTTCTAACGTTTTGAAAAGTTCTCTGCAGTGGGCCTGCTTACTGCTTTCCGTTATATTTCTTACTGCCCTCTTTTGCATTTTAAATACCGTTTGTAAATTCTGAGCACTGTTTCCCCAGAAAATAATACCATAACTGATTACTGAATGAACATAACTAAAGTATACAATTCTCAAACATTCATTACTGCATTCTGATACAAGGATTCTAAGTGCATAACATGTTGTGGATATCTTTTTCGAGAGTTTCATAGCATGGTCATTCCACTTCATTTGGCTGTCAGTGTGCAACCCTAAGAATTTAGTTGTAGGTACATCATCTATGGAGATGTTATCTAGTTTTAAATGTAAGGGACTCTGTTTTCTGTTCATTGTAAAGCATATTGTATTTGTTTTCTTTATGTTGAGAGTTACTTTGTTTTCCTGAGACCATTTATGAAAATCCGTCAGCAATTCAGTAGAATTTTCCAGTGCTGGTGTCCTCCTGGTGATTACTATGTTGCAACAATACTGGGCCCAGTGCACTTCCTTGAGGGACCCCAATATTGTGGATTAGATCTACAGGGCTATTATAAATGATTGAAGCGATTTCATAAATTCACTGTAGCTCCATTCATTGACATATGGTCACAAAACACTACAGATACGTAGAAAAACTCATAAAGTTTTGTTCGGCTGAAGCCGCACTTCAGGTTTCTGCCGCCAGAGCGCTCGAAAGCGCAGTGAGACAGAATGGCGACAGGAGCCGACAAAGCGTATGTCGTGCTTGAAATGCACTAACATCAGTCAGCCATAACAGTGCAACGACACTTCAGGACGAAGTTCAACAAAGATCCACCAGCTGCTAACTCCATTCGGCGATGGTATGCGCAGTTTAAAGCTTCTGGATGCCTCTGTAAGTGGAAATCAACGGGTCGGCCTGCAGTGAGCGAAGGAACGGTTGAACGCGTGCGGGCAAGTTTCACGCGTAGCCCGCGGAAGTCGACGAATAAAGCAAGCAGGGAGCTAAACGTACCACAGCCGACGGTTTGGAAAATCTTACGGAAAAGGCTAAAGCAGAAGCCTTACCGTTTACAATTGCTACAAGCCCTGACACCCGATGACAAAGTCAAACGCTTTGAATTTTCGGCGCGGTTGCAACAGCTCATGGAAGAGGATGCGTTCAGTGCGAAACTTGTTTTCAGTGATGAAGCAACATTTTTTCTTAATGGTGAAGTGAACAGACACAATGTGCGAATCTGGGCGGTAGAGAATCCTCACGCATTTGTGCAGCAAATTCGCTATTCACCAAAAGTTAACGTGTTTTGTGCAATCTCACGGTTTAAAGTTTACGGCCCCTTTTTCTTCTGCGAAAAAAAACGTTACAGGACACGTGTATCTGGACATGCTGGAAAATTGGCGCATGCCACAAGTGGAGACCGACAGCGCCGACTTCATCTTTCAACAGGATGGTGCTCCACCACACTTCCATCATGATGTTCGGCATTTCTTAAACAGGAGATTGGAAAACCGATGGATCGGTCGTGGTGGAGATCATGATCAGCAATTCATGTCATGGCCTCCACGCTCTCCCGACTTAACCCCATGCGATTTCTTTCTGTGGGGTTATGTGAAAGATTCAGTGTTTGAACCTCCTCTACCAAGAAACGTGCCAGAACTGCGAGCTCGCATCAACGATGCTTTCGAACTCATTGATGGGGACATGCTGCGCCGAGTGTGGGAGGAACTTGATTATCGGCTTGATGTCTGCCGAATCACTAAAGGGGCACCGAGCGAGGTGGCGCAGTGGTTAGCACACTGGACTCGCATTCGGGAGGACGACGGTTCAATCCTGTTTCCAGCCATCCTGATTTAGGTTTTCCGTGATTTCCCTAAATCGCTTCAGGCAAATGCCGGGATGGTTCCTTTGAAAGGGCACGGCCGATTTCCTTCCCAATCCTTCCCTAACCCGAGCATGAGCTCCGTCTCTAATGACCTCGTTGTCGACAGGACATTAAACACTAACCACTACTACTACTACTAAAGGGGCACATATCGAACATTTGTGAATGCCTACAAAAACTTTTTGAGTTCTTGTATGTGTGTGCAAAGCATTGTGAAAATATCTCAAATAATAAAGTTATTGTAGAGCTGTGAAATCGCTTCAATCATTTGTAATAACCCTGTATGTTTCTCAATGTACTTTGATCCACTGGAGACATGTGTGATCTCTACTGACTGTACTCTGTTTCCTAGATATGAACGAAACCATTTGAGAAGCACTCCCCTTACTCCTAGTGCCTCTAACTTGTGCGATAGCTTCTGGTGGTCAACTGTATCAAATGCCTTAGACAGGTCTGGGAAAAGGCCATTTACATAGCTGTTATCATCTAGTGCTCCTAAAACTGTTTTTTTTTTTAAATTGTGCTGTTGCAAATTCTGTACCTCTACCATGCCGAAACCATGCTGGTCATTGCAGAAGAGGTTGAATTTACTTAGATAGCTCATCTGAGACAGTTGTAACATTACCTCTAGGGCCAGTTTAATTGTTTCATATTTTAATTTTACTTTACTACACTTTGTATAGCTAGTTTTTCTGTTTTGTCGACAACTTAGACAGTTGTAAAATTACCTCTAGGGCCATTTTCATTGTTTCGAATTTCATGTTTACTTTACTACACTTTGTATAACTAGTTTTTCTATTTTATCAACATTCTTCACATGGCGGGAGAGGTATCGAATGATAACTTGATTTGATTAGTTCTAGTGCTTTCTCTGGTGATTTTCAGAGATGAGAGAAGGCTTCTGTGCGGTTTCATTTACTGCGTTGGCGACACTGCTAACACGAAAAATCTTTGTTGATTCTGTTTTGAATATTGTGTTTATGGTTGGTGTGTGTGTGTATGTTATGTTTGGTAAGAGTTAATTGGAGGCCAGGATAAGTCTATTACTGAAATTGTTGCTCAGAAGAAACCCCATACATACTAATTTCCATTTCCGGTGAGTCTCACAGGGTGTTTATTTTGGGAAAGTTGTAATTTTTAATGTTAATATCAGTTTGTAAGTACTTTTTTCATTTCGAATTTAATATGACAGCGCTCTCGGGCGTTGAATGGCAGTGTAAACAATAAATTCCCGGGTGTGAGAAAACATATGGGGAAAATAGAGTAATCGACTAATATAGCCATTTCTAATAGTGTCTTTGCCGTTGGTCAATTAGAAAAGATTTTTGAAATTTCCATTTGCACGTGCGATACAAATTAATGGTATATTATCTCGTAAACAAAATTAAAACATGGTTGTTGTTGTTGTTGTTGTTGTTGTTGTAGTCTTCAGTCCAGAGACTGGTTTGATGCAGCTCTCCAAGCTACTCTATCCTGCGCAAGGTTCTTCATCTCCCAGTACCTACTGCAACTTACATACATCTGAATCTGTTTAGTGTATTCATGTCTAGGGGACTATTTTACCTCCGGAATATTTTACCCAAGAGGACGCCATCATCATTTAATCATACAGTAAAGCTGCATGGCCTCGGGAAAAATTACGGCCGTAGTTTCCCCTTGCTTTCAGCCGTTCGCAGTACCAGCACAGCAAGGCCGTTTTGGTTATTGTTACAAGGCCAGATCAGTCAATCATCCAGACTGTTGCCCTTGCAACTACTGAAAAGGATGCTGCCCCTTTTCAGGAACCACACGTTTGTCTGGCCTCTCAACAGATACCCCTCCGTTGTGGTTGTACCTACGGTACGGCTCTCTGTATCGCTGAGGCACGCAAGCCTCCCCACCAACGGCAAGGTCCATGGTTCATGGGGGGGTGGGGGGTGATAGTATAGAAGTTGAAATCATGTAGAGAGTTTCAGAGAGAGCATTATGGAATGATTGACAAGAATGGGGGAAAGAAATACAGGAGAAGAAGAATGCATAGCTTTGAGAGATGAAATAGTGAAGACAGCAGAGGACCAAGTAGGTAAAAAGACGAGGGCTAATAGAAATCCTTGAGTAACAGAAGAGATACTGAATTTAATTGATGAAAGGAGAAAATATAAAAATGCAGTAAATGAAACAGGCAAAAAATAATACAACAGAGATCGCTAGAGGGCAAATCTAAGGATGTAGAGGCGTATATCACTAAGGGTAAGATAGATACTGCCTACAGGAAAATTAAAGACACCTTTGGGGAAAAGAGAACCACTTCTATGAACATCAAGAGCTCAGATGGAAACCCAGTTCTAAGCAAAGAAGGGAAAGCAGAAAGGTGGAAGGAGTATATAGAGGGTCTATACAAGGGCGATGTACTTTAGGACAATAGTATGGAAATTGAAGAGGATGTAGATGAAGATGAAATGGGAGATATGATACTGCGTGAAGAGTCTGACAGAGCACTGGAAGAACAAAGTCGAAACACGCCCCTGGGAGTAGACAGCATTCCATTAGAACTACTGATAGCCTTGGGAGAGCCAGCCCTGATAAAACTCTACCATCTGGTGAGCAAGATGTATGAGACAGGCGAAATGCCCTCAGACTTCAAGAAGAATATAATAATTCCAATCCCAAAGAAAGCAAGTGTTGACAGATGTGAAAATTACCGAATTATCAGTTTAATAAGCCACAGCTGCAAAATACTAACACGAATTCTTTAGAGAGGAATGGAAAAACTGGTAGAAGCCGACTTCGGGGAAGGTCAGTTTGGATTCTGTAGAAATGTTGGAACATGTGAGGCAGTACTGACCCTATGACTTATCTTAGAAAATAGATTAAGGAAAGGCAAACCTACATTTGTAGCATTTGTAGACTTAGAGAAAGCTTTTTACAATGTCGATTAGAATACTCTCTTTCAAATTCTAAAGGTGGCAGGGGTAAAATACAGGGAGCGAAAGGCTATTTACAGTTTGTACAGAAACCAGATGGCAGTTATAAGAGTCGAGGGGCATGAAAGAGAAGCAGTGGTTGGGAAGGGAGTGAGACAGGTTTGTACCTATCCCCGATGTTATTCAATCTGAATATTGAGCAAGCAGTAAAGGAAACAAAAGAAAAATTCAGAGTAGGGATTAAAATTCATGGAGAAGAAACAAAAACTAAAATGAGGATAATGGAATGTAGTCAAATTAAGTCGGGTGATGTTGAGGGAATTAGATTAGGAAATGAGACACATAGAGCAGTAAAGGAGTTTTGCTATTTGGGGAGCAAAATAACTGATGATGTTCAAAGTAGAGAGGATATAAAATGTAGACTGGCAATGGCAAGGAAAGCATTTCTGAAGAATAGAAATTTGTTAACATCGAGTATAGATTTAAGTGTCAGGAAGTCGTTTCTGAAAGTACTTATATGGAGTGTAGCCATGTATGGAAGTGAAACATGGACGATAAATAGTTAAGACAGAAAGAGAATAGAAGTTTTCGAAATTAGGTGCTACAGAAGAATGCTGAAGGTTAGATGGGTAGATCACATAACTAATGACTAGGTATTGAATAGAATTGGGGAGAAGAGGAGTTTGTGGCACAACTTGACCAGAAGAAGGGATCGGTTGGTAGGACATGTTCTGAGGCATCAAGGGATCACCAGTTTAGTATTGGAGGGCAGCGTGGAGGGTAAAAATCGTAGGGGGAGACCAAGAGATGAATACACTAAGCAGATTCAGAAGGATGTAGGTTGCAGTAGGTACTAGGAGATGAAGAAGCTTGCACAGGATAGAGTAGCATGGAGAGCTGCATCAAACCAGTCTCAGGACTGAAGACCACAACAACAACAACAACAACTATCACCAGCGAAATAATGCTGGATACGTGACAACGTAATCGATCCTTCGAACTGTTTTGATTATTGACGTTTGTTTGTAATGTGTATTAACAAACTGCCATGTAGTTAAGTTCTATGATATGTATACAGCTTCTCTTAATCTGTTGGGTTACATCGTCTGATTTTCACGTTGGAATGTTCATGAGCAGTGTATGTTGAAAATTGGTTAACTCACAGTATTTTTCATTCTGGCTTTTGATTTCCAACAAATTATTCAGATAACAACTTGTTTTCTGCTTCAGGTGGTGAGCAACATTTCTGGGTCATGGATCGGAAATATAATCAGTGAGTATTGATTTCAACATAATTCTCTAAGGAATCCCAATATTATTTGCAGTAAAAGTTATATTTCTTATAAAAACTGAAGCAATCATTTTGCAGTAGGCCTATTACATATGGCACTAGTTCTAAGAGTTGTCATTTGCATTGTGGTGTTAACAAAGAATTAATTTGACTTATGAGTGTCAATGGAAGAAGTGATAACAACAGTACTGACACACAAGAAAATTGTGTGTGGTTTATGTTAATTGCTGTATTGATGGGCCATAGGATTTCAATTTTTTTTTTATCAAATTTCTAAGATTCCCAGACTGGCTGCAATATTAAGGAATCTGCCAGATGTGTATTGTAAGCCACTTCTTTTGTGGATGTATAATATTTCCTTAAGTTTCCTCCAATTGATCTCACCCTAACATCTGCTTTTCCTACAATTTGTTTTATATGGTCAAGGACAATCTGCCGAGTTCTTGAAGGCCCTGGAACTAATCAAAATGTGACCCAACACTTAGTAGGCTCGTATTTATTTCATTATACAACAGTGCAAAACTGTATTGAATGCCTTTTGGAAGTCCGGAATGTGGGTTCATCAGGGGCACAATTGTAGTTGGCGCACTGAATTTCATAGGTGAAGAGAGTGAGGTGAGTGCAGTATCACTGTGTCCATGTTGATTTTTACAAAGGAAATTATCACTGTCCAAACATCATATAATGTGAGAGCATAAAACATGTTGCGTAAGGGTCAGTCCAAATGAAATCGTCCAATAAAAATTAAGTTGGTTGCTTGACCATTTTTAAGTATTTCAATTTTTTTATATGTGATTACGGTATAACTGAGAAGTTCAAAGCAGTTTTTTTTTTTTAAAATTACCTTTCATCTTTACTGAATGGCAGCCATTTTTATTTGTAAGCACATGATGATGTTTCAGTTAAGAGATGTTAGCAAAAATATGAATATCACTGCACTGGGTTAAGTTACAACATTGCAATTGACATGACTGTTTTTAAAAAAGTGACCCCTACAATATTGTCTATTGCACAAAATACCTTAAATTAAAAAATAACCGGTCAAAATGACTTCCAGAGTTTGGTATCCAAATTTTCAAAAATCCACTTTTTCGGCCAAAAAATAACAAACAAGGAGTGATTTACGAGAGTCTGCCTTTTTTATAGTTAGGTATCATACACTGCCAGCCTCGTATAGAGAAAGAACACTTACAAATGTCCCCTTAATTTTTTATGAATTTTTGAAATGTGAAAATTTTCATTTTTTTGTAAAGTTTGTGGCTAGTTATCTCAGGTGGGAATGAATATAAAAAATATGATTTTTGCACAGTTTGTACACCTATGTGATAACAACATACTTTAAAAATTTTGACATTGATATCTAACTGTGAACAAAGGTATGAATTTTTGAAAATGAGGAGATAATTTACATTACTCTAAAACTGATCTTATGCCTGTTGCCTATTCATGTGTCATATTGGCGGGATATAATGAATTATTATTGAAGTAAGGTACTGAATTATATTTAAAAAAGTGGAAACATCACTGAAATTAACGCATATATTATTTTGACATACTTAAAGATTTTCGATTAACATCCTTCAAGATGCAACTGTTCCTAAACTTTGTGGTGAACGTTAAGAACACTTATTTCTTCAGTCAGCTTTTGTGATATAGAATGAGACCTCCCAGTTGCTGTGGTAAGGTCAAGCACTGAAAGTTTCCTTAAAACATTTTTCATTGGTATAGATTTCTTGAGTGATGTTCTTGGGCCAGCAGGATGGTATAAATGTACAAAAACGTCATTGTTTTCCAAACTTATTATTTCAACCTCTGCAAGCCACCACTGTCCGTCATACACACATGCCACTATTTCATTCACCGTTAACAATAGAGATGTAATTTTACTGACACAATGATCCTCATAAATTTCAGTTTCTTATGTTATATTGCATCGAACTAAGTTTTCTGCAATGCCAAGGAATTGTGGAAACGCCTTGTTCCTTTTATTGGTATAGGCCCTTCAGTTTTCAAATGTGGTTTGAAGGTTGTTTTCATATGCAGAACCACTTCTTTCTTGATCAGAAAATAGGTAATGCCTTCAATATTATCCTTGCAGAAGAGATACATGTGCTGGTCTGTGATAATTTGGTCTGTGGTTGGTCTTTGTACGCTGGCTTTACTTACTTCACGTTTTGTTGTACCTCCTACTCCATCACATGCATTTTTACCATGGCGAGATTCAAATAAGTGCCACTCTGCCTCCAACCCAAAGTCTACTTTGTGGTTGCACAAATTTGAAAAATTCTTTTTGTTCCAATACTGACTACCACTTCCATTTGAAAAGTATATCAGCTTCTCAACCTTGGGAAATTTTCTTTTATGTAATTTTTTTACATACTTTTGAAATACATGTACAGTGTGTAAACTTTTAGATGGCAGACCTCTCCCTAGTCCTGAATCGGTAGAAGTCGGTAAACGTCGGGAGGCTTCGGTAGGCACGCAGTTTCGACTGCTGCCAACATTACGTAGCTGACTGTGTTATACAAGGTAGCCATTATCGTCTGCTTTGTTATTGTTTTGTGCTGTACTGTTCTGCGTGTTTTTATTGTGCTGTTGTGCTAAACATTATCAAAATGAGTGAAGAGGCAGATGCTGGCCCGTCTCGGGAGTCGCCAACAACCCCTACTGGTAGGCCTACGGTTGGTTTCACAAAAGTTTCATTGCAATCGGATGAATGGTTTGTGAGTGCATAGTAGAAATTTTTTTTATATATATATATGCACTGCAACTGGTAGGCGTGCCTTGTCCCCCCACCCCCTCCCCCCAACGGTTCCTCTCCCCTCGCCAGCCAATGCTTGCTTCGTCCTCTCCCCGCACTCCCCTGACATCTCTGCCGTCTTACAGTTAACACACTATACAGCCAAAGCATTGTGCTCCAAGTAGTCACTTAGAATGCAAAGTGAAGAACTACAAACTTCATCTTTCTCATTTTTAAAGTAGATAATAAATGGATGCACTGTTGCCTAGTCATTGACCCAGTGGTACCCTTGTATTGTATCCTGAATCACAAATGTAAAATTTTCTGCAAAATCAGCTATCACTATGCATGAAGTTTTGCTTTTTTGTCCTTCAAAAACTTACTTTGGATTTTAGAAACATAGTGGTGACTTTTGAGTTTTTGTAAGTTATCAGTTAAAGATTCCAAGCACTCTTCCTGAGATTTAACCACTGTTATCATTTCTGTCCTGTCAATTGTGACCCACTGTTTGAAGGTAATACTGTCTGGCATTTCCTCATCATATTCGTGAAACAATTCAATAACGGTTTTCTTACCAGGCCATTTATTACAGAAACTTATCACGCAGTCATAACTGTTAGCATCACAGACCATTAAATGTAGTAACTCTCTGTAGTTAAGATCACTGAGTTTTGCACCTGCAATCATCAGTTTGACATTTTGACGATATAACCAAACACATACAGAGTGTGTCCCTGAGGATCCAGCCAAAATACACCACTTAGGGCAGAGGTCACAAAATTTTGACCTTCCAATTTTGTGTTCAGAATGAGAATTTCTGCTTTGTTACTTTAACTCCATTTATAACAGCTCTTTTCCTATCCTTTCAACCCGGGCACATTCTACTGTTTTCATCATCTTAAAAAAACTGCTGGATCTTTTTAATTGTTTCTTCACTTATACCTACTCCTTTCTTCTTTTCTAAAATTGGAAGAATGCCTTGCTCTTTCACTAGTTTTTGGGTTAGTTTAACCAAATCTACATCTACATCTATACTCCGCGAGCCACCTTACGGTGTGTGGCGGAGGGTACTTATTGTACCACTATCTGATCCCCCCTTCCCTGTTCCATTCACGAATTGTGCGTGGGAAGAACGACTGCTTGTAAGTCTCCGTATTTGCTCTAATTTCTCGGATCTTTTCGTTGTGATCATTACGCGAGATATATGTGGGCGGTAGTAATATGTTGCCCATCTCTTCCCGGAATGTGCTCTCTCGTAATTTCGATAATAAACCTCTCCGTATTGCGTAACGCCTTTCTTGAAGTGTCCGCCACTGGAGCTTGTTCAGCATCTCTGTAACGCTCTCGCGCTGACTAAATGTCCCCATGACGAATCGCGCTGCTTTTCGCTGGATCATGTCTATCTCTTCTATTAATCCAACCTGGTAAGGGTCCCATACTGATGAGCAATACTCAAGAATCGGACGAACAAGCGTTTTGTAAGCTACTTCTTTCGTCGATGAGTCACATTTTCTTAGAATTCTTCCTATGAATCTCAACCTGGCGCCTGCTTTTCCCATTATTTGTTTTATGTGATCATTCCACTTCAGATCGCTCCGGATAGTAACTCCTAAGTATTTTACGGTCGTTACCGCTTCCAATGATTTACCACCTATGGCATAATCGTACTGGAATGGATTTCTGCCCCTATGTATGCGCATTATATTACATTTATCTACGTTTAGGGAAAGCTGCCAGCTGTCGCACCATGCATTAATCCTCTGCAGGTCTTCCTGGAGTACGTACGAGTCTTCTGATGTTGCTACTTTCTTGTAGACAACCGTGTCATCTGCAAATAGCCTCACGGAGCTACCGATGTTGTCAACTAAGTCATTTATGTATATTGTAAACAATAAAGGTCCTATCACGCTTCCTTGCGGTACTCCCGAAATTACCTCTACATCTGCAGATTTTGAACCGTTAAGAATGACATGTTGTGTTCTTTCTTCTAGGAAATCCTGAATCCAATCACAAACCTGGTCCGATATTCCGTAAGCTCGTATTTTTTTCATTAAACGTAAGTGCGGAACCGTATCAAATGCCTTCCTGAAGTCCAGGAATACGGCATCAATCTGCTCGCCAGTGTCTACGGCACTGTGAATTTCTTGGGCAAATAGGGCGAGCTGAGTTTCACATGATCTCTGTTTGCGGAATCCATGTTGGTTATGATGAAGGAGATTTGTATTATCTAAGAACGTCATAATACGAGAACACAAAACATGTTCCATTATTCTACAACAGATTGACGTAAGCGAAATAGGCCTATAATTATTCGCATCTGATTTATGACCCTTCTTGAAAATGGGAACGACCTGCGCTTTCTTCCAGTCGCTAGGTACTTTACGTTCTTCCAGCGATCTACGATAAATTGCTGATAGAAAGGGGGCAAGTTCTTTAGCATAATCACTGATGAGAAACGTTGAATTCATGAACTATTTTTTTCTCTTGAACATGAGTCAGGGAGAAAATTTAAATTTTGACTTTGTCCTCTTTAGATGTCACTGAAAATTTAATTTTTAATTTCTCTATTAAGCTCAAATATTCGGTGTCAGATGATACTGGTGGCAGGTTTTCTTCTTCTTTAGAAATAATGTTGGTATCTGTATTATCAAAGCATGATTCCAAGTCTTTTCTGATTTTGTCTGAAATTTGTTGTACCTTATTTTCAATAACTGCTTTCCTTTTTCTGCTACTTAATTTTATTATTTTGGAAGCAGGAGATACGTCTAACTTAGAACAAGCAAAATCCAATATGCTATGCGCTTCCTCATTAGGAATATAAATGTCATTAACAACATTACATGATTCTGGTTCTGGATTTAATACAAATATTTTTGAGTAATAATGTGCGCACAGGGAATTTGCAGGAATCACATTACGTTTCACTTGGGAAGCTGGGATAACTCTCACATAATAAGGACAAATGTACAAGTTTTATTTCCCTCAAACCTTTAGTAATAGGCTTTTTATGAACTTCAAGTGGCTCACAGCACTTCCTTCCAAAAATGTAGTTGTACTTCTTCTCATGATACTCACACATGATGTTACAGAACTTACTAGAAATTTAAACAAAGTTTGTCTAACTTCATCAAAGTCATTGACATTTTTCAAGTTTTTTGAAACTGAACCGTAAACTGTTTTGTGACGTACATAACTTGCTACCTGCCCAACAGAGCACTGGTCATCCATGTTATTGCATTCCAGTCAATCTCTCAAAATTAATTACAAATTGCACACAAACAAAGCACATAACACATGAAGTATGTACATCCACTCTAACAGAGGTTTCAGAACAGACTGACTACAACAATGCCACACCCAGCAATAATGTACTTTTGCAATGCCACACTCAGCAATAATGTACTTCTTTATTGACAATAAACCTAAACGTAAATGGGCCTTTTTTTTACTGTAGAACAAAAGCGAAAGCTCGGATAGTTAAATATTGCATTATAAATAAACTAAGTGAATTTTGGGTGATAGAGTAAACTAATTATATGTCACAATTAAATTTTATTACAATGAAACAATAAACCATTTAAATAGGCAACAGCCATGAGATCAGTAGTAGAGTAATGTGAATTATTTCTTTATTTTCAAAAATTCATATCTTTGTTCACAGTCAGATATCAATGTTGAAATTTTTGCAGTACTTTGCTATCATGTAGGTGTACAAACTGCGCAAAAATCATATTTTTATATTCAGTCCCACCTTAGATAACTAACCCCAAACTTTACAAAACTGAAAATTTTCAAATTTCAAAAATTCATAAAAAATTAAGGAAACATTTGTAAGTGTTCTTGCTGTATATGAGGCTAGTAGTGTATGAGGGAAAAAAAATAGATTCTCATAAATCACTCCTTGTTTGTTATTTTTGGGCCTATAAAGTTGATTTTTGAAAATTTGGATGCCAAACTTTGGAGGTCATTTTGACTGGTTATTTTTTAATTTAGGGTATTATGTGTAATAGACAATGTTGTAGAGAACCCTTTTCTAAAAACAGTCATGTCAATTGTAATGTTGTAACTTAACCCAGTGCAGAGATATTAAAATTTTCGTTAATGTCTCCAGACTGAAAAATCGTTGCGCACCTACAAATAAAAATGGCCCCCATTCAGTAAAGGTGCAAGATAAATTATTTTAAAAAACTGTTTTGAACTTCTCAAGCATAGGGCAATCACACATATATATAAAAAAAATATTTAAAAATGGTCAAGCAACCATTGCTGGACCACTTCATATGGATTGACCCATTATTCTACAAAATACTGACATCTCAGCAATATCAGTTTGTAATTACGTGCATTTGTTGGATGACCCCTCATGAAAACAGGAATGACCAGCAACTTTTTCCAGTGGCTTGGTACCCACTGTTTCTACAGCGAGCGTTGAGAAACTATTGCTAGAAGAGGATGATGAATATCTCTATAATCTCATGGGTGTTTCATACTATCCACAAGCCTTTCCACTGTTGAACATGTTTAGTTTATTTTCTGTTCTGCAATCTCTTAGCTCAGTTATACAATTTCAACTTTCATCCGGTTGTTCAAAGAAGAAATTGAATTATGACCTCCCACAATTAAACTGTTTTTGATCCCAATTTCAGTATTCTCTCTGTCATTGTTTTTGTGCCACTATGTTCACTGAACAACTGAATAGATGATTTTGATCAGCTTGTTGCCTTTTTGTAGGAACAAAATTTCGTAAATTTTTAATCAGGTTGCTTTACAAACTTTTGAAATTGATTGAATTCTCTCCTTATGCTCATTTTTTTCCTTCGGTTAGCTTTTGTCAATTAGGTTTTGACTTTTCTTAAATCTTGGACTCAACTCTGTTTGTCGTCATAGCTATTGAACCACAATGGGTCATTCCCATTCCTCATAACCTTCCCGCAGCACGTACAAGTCTAAGGCTCGTCATACAATGCTTTTGAATTTGACCCATTTTTGCTCCACATCTTCAAGCCTAGATCTGAATGTTTGGTGTTGACTACTCAGATACTCTGCAGTTTGTCTCATGTCATTCTTCTTAAGCAAAATTTTTTCCTATCTTTCATAAAGCCTTTATAATATCAATTTAATTGATATTATTACAGTTTCATTATCACTCATAATGTCATCTACATTAACTGATTCAGAAAGTTGGAGTCTATTAGTTTTTAGTATGTCTGAGGCATTGCCCACATGAGTCTGTTTTCCATTGGCTTAAAAGTCATTTTTAGACAACACATTCAAAACAATGTCACTCAAATCCCTGTGCTTGGCACCAGTTTTAATCACATGACATTCCCACTCTGTAGATGGCAAATTACAGTCTCCCACTATTACACCAGCATGAACAGCAAAGTTAATCATAGTACTCTTCAACTCACTCTGAAGTGATCTGACACTACACCACCTGATGGAGGTGGTCTGTAAAAGCATTCAATGACCATATTCGACCCACCTTTGATGCTTAACTTCACTCAAATTATTTCACTTTCCTGTAATATCCTCAGTAGATGCTATAGAGTTCTTGACAGCAATTAATATGCTGCCACTATCAGTATATAACCTGTCCGTGCAGTATATATTCCCGTCTGAATTCAGGATTTTGCTGCTCGTCAGTTCAGATTTCATGTCGATTTCATTTTTTGATATTATGTGGGAATTATTACCTGTAGTTAGCGATTCTGGTTCTGGGAGCTTAGCATGGACGTTCCTGCAGAATATCATGTTAACAGTTCCTCCTTTTGATGTGCAAGGACAAAAGGTCTTACCTGAGATAATGTAACTGATAGATATTTGATTCCGGCAGGCAGTTCATCATTGACCCTGAGCAGGTTTCCTTCTAACTTAAAAATCCATGTGTGTATGCCACCTATATTCTGCTATCCAGGTAGTCATTTCTGTTGTGCAGTGCACCACTGACATATTGAAAGGGGCTTTCCCATTCTCTACCTGATAGTGGAAGTCAAAAAAGTTGCATGGAAAAAACGGAAATGATCGTATGGCACTGTTGGCCGGGAGACCCCATTCAGGGGAATTCGGCCATCATATTGAAAGTCCTTTTTAGGTGACGCCACATTGGTGACTTGCGAGTCAATGATGATAAAAATGATGATGAAGGAAACACAACACCCAGTCCCCTACCGGGAATCGAACCCGGGCCCCCTGCATGGTAGGCAGTAACGCTACAGCCACGCTACGGAGGCGGACAAAAGTTACATTCTAGATTGTCACAGAATCATCTGAGTGTGTGGTTTAGACCTTCTGCTCAGCTGCAAAGTAGAAGACTGTGATCAATTCCGAGTATTGTGCTGCAGATAATGAGAACTGCATTTGCACCCAGTGTGTGATGCTAGCTGCCTTCATCAATACAGCCGGCTATCTCAAGTATCTGAGAATGAGTTCAGGTGCCAGGCATAATTTGTGCTGACATGAGCTGCCTTTAGCATCCAGTTGAACCCACAGCATTCAGTGGTCACCAGCAAAGTCTCCTAAAGAGTGTCTTGGATGATACCTCCAAGCAGACAAACCTAGGGCACACTGGCATTCTTTCCCAACCAGCCTCCTGTTTCCCTGAGGTGCTCCATTACCTGCCTAATGTGGGAGCTCCTGATGATGAACACACCCACCCTCTGTGATTTTCTGGGTTCAGCAGCGTCTCATACCTCTTGATAAAGACCGAGCGAGGTGGCGCAGTGGTGAGACACTGGACTCGCATTCGGGAGGACAACGGTTCAATCCTGTGTCCGGCCATCCTGATTTAGGTTTTCCGTGATTTCCCTAAATCGCTCCAGGTGAATGCCGGGATGGTTCCTTCCAAAGGGCACGGCTGACTTCCTTCCCCGTCCTTCCCTGATCCGATGAGACCGATGACCTCGCTGTCTGGTCTCCTTCCCCAAACAACCCAACCCTCTTGATAAAGCATAAGTGGGTAGCTCCACTACCAGTTCCCATATTGGCTTTCCAGCCAGAGATATGTGATCCGTACACTGTTCGCCAGTCACCAGCTAATAGCAATGATAGCAACAGTCCTTGCTGGACTGCAGCTTTTGATCTGAAATGGCTTAGTATGGCCATAACTGACAAGAAAAGTTAGATAGAAACATGATCTAACTGCTTTGTTCATAAAATTAATAACAATGTTGCCCTATTCATATGTTATGTTAGTTTTTTTTTTTTTTTATCAACAAGCACCTACCCTATTGGGATTTATTAGGGATAATTGGCCAGTTAAGTTGCCTGTGTGTTTCACATCCAGTTTGAGAAATTTAGAATTATAAAGGATCTGCATTCAAAAAAGATGTTTTGTCCTTACAAGTCATTTGATTACCAAATGAAACTGGATCATTTCTTGTTTCCAGATAGTAGTATTGTATTCAAAATTTGGTGCGGTAGAAATAAGGCAATGGCTGTCTCGGAAAATGTTCTGGGGCCATATATTCAAGGTGGTGCCATAGGCAAGCATCATAAAACCTTTTCTTTCTCTGTGCCCTCAGATGCTTCCAATTGAGGAAAACTTTTCCTTACACAGTTCAGTATTTTGCTGTTTACCAAGGGACATGTCGGAGATTTCTAGATTTCTATGAAGACTCCCGAGAAACTCATCTGAATCAAGTATGTGCATTCAGTGCTGATAGTACTCCAGTGAACTGTAGCAAAAACATTTGGTTTTTGTCTTACTGAAAAATAAAAATCCATCTACAATTTTTGTAGCCCTCTCTTCCTCAGTTGCGTGTAATATTTCGGTATATTTATAATTTTTACTTAGGGACCGTCTGACAGCAACTGTATAAAACACAATTTTAGTGCCATGCATGTTTCACCTTTATTTTCTGCAAGGCGTCATCAGTGGTAGACTGCGTGGGAGATTTCCTACATATTATGCTCCTGTTGCGTTTTTGGTGTTGTTCTTCTTCTTATAAATGCCGATTTGTGGTTTTTTCCCCACATTTCACAGCACTATGAACTGAACACTTGTTTCGATGCAATGTTTTGGTTTCTGTTGCTGACTGTCAGGCATGGCACTAAAATTGTGCTTTATTCAGTTGCTGTCAGATGGTCCATATGTAAAAATTATTAATATACTGTAAAAATCCTTCTGTTTTGAGATCTAACTGCAACAGTTATGCCATAAGTACTACTGTAAAACTTGGTCTCAAAACATTTCATTATGATGTAGAGACATTAGTTCTAAAAATCGTCAGTGAATTTGGTACCTCTGCATCAAATGTTCAGTCACTGAGAGAATTTTCAGAGCTTGTGGAGCTAGAGTTTAAGGAAATATTACGAGACATCTGTACAAGATGGCTCTCGCTATGTCCTGCAGTTGCCAAAATTGTCTACTGCTGGCCTGCCATCAAATCATATTTTATTGCAAAGGGCAAGGAAGATTGTTCAAGATGAATTTGGCAGTTTGCGACATCAAATGGGGAGCACGATGCTTAAGAAACTAAACATTCACTTCATGAATATTATCTACATTTTCTGCTACATATTTTGTCCCTGTTTGAAACTGCTGTTAGAAAAGTAGAAAATGGCTTAGTTACTTCTGTTCAGTTGGACGTTTTATTTTTGTGTTAACACAGTATTAAAACTTAATTTTTGATATGTTCGGAAGCTATAGGTACAACAGCTTTGTTGTATTACTTATGATACTTGTAGTAAACTATGAGCATGTTCATCGTTCTGTATGATTGAGAAGTTCTCCAGCCCAGTGTTTCCAGAAAGGTGGCACCCTAGGTGTACTTCTTGTAAAGTTCAAGTTTAATAGTGTTTCATTTAGCATAATGTTTCCATTACTGCTACTGTGTTTTAATCCATAACTGCTTTCTTAAGTCTCATGATACATTTATCCTTAACAGTTCTAATGTTAAAATCAATAACTGGCGTTCTGACATAAATTTCCTCTAAATGATGTCATGGCATTCTACAATGTTTGTTATTCACAGAAAACAGTTTTATGATCATAAAACCATGGAAGATCTTAAGTACGTTATCTTCTGTGTGCCAACCTTAACCCATCGCCTTCCAACCTACTAATAATCTCTATAATTTCAGCTTATATTAAATATTTATGAACTTTTACTGATGACAGTAATTTATGTTGTGCTGTAAGGTGTTTTTTTAAAAAAATGAAAAAAAAGAAATTTTTACACATTGTTTTGTAAAGTAATACCTTTTTATAAAACATTGTAAAGTGATTTCCACATTTACTGATGAAATTGTTTTATATGCTGTAACAGTGAATATTGTGGTTGTAAACAAAAACAAACTGTGCGTGTACCACGTACCTAGTGCAGCCTAGTGATTTAGTCCACTTGGCTTTAATTTTACTTTGCTAGCAGTTCGCACTTGTCTCGTGATTGAGATATGACTGACATAACACTAGTAAGCTAGGAAGCCAAATTCTAGTCATTGTACTATCTCTTATTATTGGTTTTGTGTTGGTCTTTGAAAATGACAGAAATTTGAAATATGTAAGGTCGTTGGAAAATTAAAAGTATGGTCAAGACATAAGAAAAGTTATTAAAAGTGCATCCAAATGGCCTTGACATCTCACAGCATTTTCATGCAAACTGGAGCTAATCCAAGAGACATGCATGAATGGACAATGTCGCTGTGCAGAAGTAAACCACTTTAATCAGCTCACTTCATTGTACTCCCTCCTATAATCACAAAATATTTCTCTTGTAACTCACTAATACATAAAAATCAGCAAACAAAACAATGATTTCAATTTTGGTACTAGAAATTCATTGCCTGTCTTCCCGCCCCGCGTTGGTTATGTCAAAGAATCATCCCTTTGGCTATGCGAACCAACTTGTTACTAACGTCTGAGCAGTAGATAAGCACCGCCATGACTGCCACTGTCTCTGATCTAGACTGTAGCCAAACCAAACAGGTAAACCTTAATGAATTATTGTGGATCACTGGGATATATTTCTCGTGATAGTTTCAACCCTTTATTATCACACATCCTTTAACTACTATTCATGTTGTGTATCTAAAAATGTCTCGTTGGAGATTGTTTTTAATTATGAAAATCCATTGGGTGTCTATTGGGTTTATATCTGAAGGTAAAATTGACTGATTTTCAGCAAACGATTAGAGTTATTCTTCAATTGCCTGAAACCATCTGTACTGTTCTTTATATCTTCCTTCTGATGATGACAGATCTGAATTCTCTGAGTTTTTAGAGTAATGGACCATGTAATCATTCATCCTTATTGGTTTTGGAACTTTTTATGATCTTCTGAACATTTGAATATGTTATGAAGATGCAAAATTTTTATTTGTGTCTGATAAATTTAGATCTTCTGAACCTAATTTATAGAATAAAATAATATATTTGTTTCTCATTATTCTCATCAACAGTCTTATGAAAAGGATAATTTGCTTCTCACCATAAAGGTGACACATTGAGTTGCACACAGGCACAAGAAGAAGACTGTTACACATTGAGCTTTTAGCCAAAGCCTTCTTCAGATAGAAAACACACATTCATAAATTTTGCCTAGAACAGCATATGGAAGCATGTGCAACAGAATTAGATTTTCACAAAAAATCTTTCATAATATTAAGTGTATATCGAGCACCTGCAGGTAACTTTAATCTGTTTGTAAACCACCTTGAAGCTGTACTGGCCCATTTAACAACCAAAAACAAAGAAATAGTGGTTGCTGGTGATTTCAATGTAGATTTCCTTAAGACTCTCCCAATAAGAACTTATTTGAGTTAGTAACACTATCATTCAACTTAATTCCCACAGTAAAGTTCCCCACTAGGATAGCCACTTGCTCACAAACAGCCATTGATAATATCTTTATAGAAAAGTCCAATGAACAAAATTATATTACAAAACCAATAGTCAATGGCCTCTCAGACCATGACATGCAGTTCCTTCTGTTAAATGTTAATACTGAACAGGATATAAAATCTGTTAAATTTGAGCTCAAGAGGGTAATCAGTATGCCAAAAATTGATTATTTTAGGACACTCCTCAGAGACATTCACTGGACTGATGTTTACAGTGCTCATGGCATGAATGAAAAATATAACATTTTTGCTAATAAAGTGCTTACCTTATTTGAACACTGCTTTCCCCCAAAACTTACCAAGGTTAGAGCAAAGTCTACAAAGAAGCCATGGATTACTCGAGGAACAGGGGTATCTTGTAAAACAAAAAGAAAACTGTATCTGTCAATCCGAAACATTTCCAATGTTGATGCTATAGCGCATTATAAGAAATACTGCAAAATATTAAAGACTGTAATACGGATGTCAAAGCAAATATATTACAAGGAAAAGATAGTCATATCAGATAACAAAATAAAGACAATATGGGATATAGTGAAGGAGGAGACCGGTAGAACCAGACATGAAGAGGAACAAATAGCATTAAGAGTAAATGATACATTGGTGACAGATGTGTATAGTGTTGCAGAACTTTTTAACAAACATTTTATAACTGTTACTGAAAATATGCCCCCCTGCGGGTTCGGGGGTTAGAATAGGCCTGCGGTATTCCTGCCTGTCGTAAGAAGCGACTAATAGGAGTCTCCCCCTGCGGGTTCGGGGGTTAGAATAGGCCCGCGGTATTCCTGCCTGTCGTAAGAGGCGACTAAAAGGAGTCTTACATGTTTCGGCCTTATGTGATGGTCCCCTCTCGGGTTTGACCTCCATCTTTCTAAATTATTCCGAAGAGCGAGCCAATTGGGGAAGGGCGCCTTACGTGGTGCACTGTATCCGTCGTGCATTGAGATCTTTAGCCGGCTTTTTCGTCGTTGCAATGGTGTCCCGCTCGTTTTCCATCTCTTGGGCGAGGATACGTCCCTGGGTGTGATTCCCACGCTGCACTCTGCAGCGTTTCTTTTAACTGCGACGACGACCTTGGACAGTTTTGCACCTAAGATCCAGCACGGTAGCCAGTCCATTGTGGTGGGGCCGCCATGTACCCTCTTGGTTGTAGCCCCCTGACAACACAGGGATCGCTCTACTGATGCCTGCGCCGTTAACTCCCCACGTATGCCAAGGAGTAGATGCCCGTCTCCCTGGGGCATCAGGACTCCCGGCAATGGCCATCCTGCCAGGTGGCTATTGCTGCGGCTGGGTGGCGCCCGTGGGGAGGGCCCTTGGTCGGAGTAGGTGGCATCAGGGCGGATGACCCGCAATGAAGCGTGGTACATCATCTCTCGCTGGCGGCCAGCCGCCAGCAGTCTCTAAGCGTTCTCGGGCTCAATTTAAAGCTGAAAAGTACAATCCGAAAACGTTCCCCTCTCTGGCCACGCCGTGGGAGGAGTGTAAGTCTCAGGATGGAGGTAATAGTTATTCGCCCCGATTCTTAGTTTGTACGAGAGCTGATGGGGAGTCTTTTCTCTCCACAAAGCCTCAGTTCTTCGTCGAGCATTTAGAGAACAAGTTTGGGGAGGTGGAGGGCTTGTCAAAAATGCGCTCTGGATCGGTCCTGATCCAAACGGCATCCTCTGCCCAGTCACGACGGTTGCTTGCTTGTGACAAGTTGGGGGATGTTGCTGTTACGATCACGCCGCATAAGAGTTTAAATATGGTTCAGGGAGTTATTTACCATAAGGACCTTCTTTTGCAGTCTGATGACGAGCTGCGCGCCAACTTAGAGCGCAGGGGTGTACATCTCGTCCGGCGCGTTCATCGGGGTCTGACGGAAAATCAGATAGCTACCGGTGCCTTCATCTTGGCCTTCGAGGGTGATACGTTACCGGAAAAGGTCAAGGTGATGGTCTACCGATGTGACGTCAGGCCCTATATTCCTCCCCCGATGCGGTGCTTCAAGTGCTGGAAGTTTGGCCATATGTCTTCCCGCTGCACTTCCAGCCTCACACGTCGAGATTGCGGACGCCCGTCTCATCCCGATACTCCATGTGCCCCGCCTCCCATCTGTGTCAACTGCGGGGAGCACCATTCACCTTGCTCGCCTGACTGCGAAGTCTTTCAGAAAGAGCGCAAAATTATGGAATATAAGACCCTGGACCGGCTGACCTATACTGAGGCCAAAAGGAAATATGACAGACTCCATCCTGTGAGAATGACATCTTCTTATGCAGCCGCTACGACAACTGTACTAGCCCCATCAGTTTCGAGACTTCCAGCCAGCTCGATAAGCAGTAAGACTCCTCCTGCCCCCTTGCCCGTGGGGGGCTCTACCCAACCGGTTGCTCCTGCACCACCTACCTCAGGAGCAACCTCCTCCCACCCGTCGGGGACGTCCGTCCCCGCTTCTCAGCCGGAGAAGCGTCTAACTTCTTCGGCTACTCTCGCCAGTAAGAGTTCCCTTGGGACCCTCCCTTCCCAGGGTTCCACCAGCGGGAAGGATGACGGCCGCCAGTGGCATAAGTCCTCACCAGCGGCCGGGCGTAGGGCTTCACGATCCTCCTCTGTCCCGGAGACTGAATCGGTGAAGCCTTCCCAGCCGGTGCAACCCAAGGTTCAGTGAGAGAAGTCCAAGAGAAAGACCTCTAAGGCCAAAGAACTTGCGGTGGCGCCAACCCCACCGCACCTTTCACGCTCTGCGTCTGAGGATGCAGTAGAGATTCTAGCGTCCGCTGAGGACCTTGATCTCGCTGGTCCCTCAGACGCCATGGATGCCTCTCGTACGGGTACTGAATCGGTGGCAGTGAGTGAACAAGCGGCGTAAATTGCCTTCCCAGTCCTTTCACGCCTTTCTCAGCCATGGACAATATCATCCTCCAGTGGAACTGCGGCGGTTTTTTCCACCATCTAGCTGAGCTCCAACAACTTATCAGCCTTCACCCTTTCTTCTGCATTGCTCTTCAGGAAACTTGGTTTCCAGCAATGCGAACCCCCGCCCTCCGTGGTTATCGGGGTTATTATAAGAACCGGGCAGCATATGAAAGGGTGTCGGGTGGCGTCTGCCTCTATGTCCTTCACACTGTGCACAGCGAGTCTGTCCCTCTCCACACACCTTTAGAGGCTGTCGCTGTTCGGGTGTGGACGCCACAGACTGTTACCGTCTGCAGTCTTTACCTTCCACCGGATGGTGATGTCTCGCAGCATGTCCTGGCTGCGCTGATAGCCCAATTGCCGCCACCTTTCTTGCTACTGGGCGACTTCAACGCCCATAACCCTCTGTGGGGTGGGTCAGTGGCAACAGGTCGAGGCGCCATGGTTGAGCATTTATTGTCGCAGCTCGATCTCTCGATTTTAAATGATGGTGCCTTCACACACTTCAGTGTGGCGCATGGCACATACTCCGCCATTGACCTTTCAATATGTAGCCCTAGCCTCTTACCGTCTGTCCAATGGAGTGTGCATGACGACCTGTGTGGTAGTGACCACATTCCGATCTTTCTGTCACTACCACAGCATCACTCTTTTGGGCGCCCTAGCAGATGGGCTCTGACTACGGCTGACTGGGACTTGTTCTCCTCCACTGCCGCTCTTGAGTCTCTCTCTAATGACGACATTGATGCGGTGGTTCAATCGGTCACCACCGGCATCGTTACTGCCGCCGAATCTGCCATTCCTCGTTCTTCTGGGTCCCCTCGGCGGAAGGCTGTGCCTTGGTGGTCGCCTGAGATCGCTGAAGCGATTAAAGATCGCCGGCGGGCGCTCCAGCGTCACAAGCGACACCCCTCCTTAGACCACCTTATCGCCTTCAAACGGCTGCGTGCGCGGGCCCACCTCCTTATCCGCCAAGGCAAGAAGGAGTGCTGGGAGCGGTATGTGTCCACCATTGGCCTCCATGTCACTCCTTCGCAGGTCTGGGCCAAGATTCGACGCGTCTACGGCTATCGGACCCCTGCCAGCGTCCCTGCGCTCTCACTGAATGGAGCAGTTTGTACTGACTCCGACGTCATTGCCAATCGCTTAGCAGAGCATTTTGCTATGAGTTCCGCTTCTGCGAATTACCCCCAGGCCTTCCGCTCCATTAAAGAGCGGATGGAACGTCGGAGCCTTTCGTTTCGCACCACCCACTCAGAATCTTACAATGCTCCATTCAGTGAGTGGGAATTTCGCAGTGCCCTAGCTGCTTGCCCTGATACCGCTCCTGGGCCAGATGACATCCACTGTCAGATGCTGAAACACCTTTCAGTGGACTGCCAGTGGCGCCTTCTCGATCTTTACAACCGTCTTTGGGTCGAGGGGGTGTTTCCGTCGCAATGGCGGGAAGGCGTTGTCATCCCCATTTTGAAACCTGGAAAGCCCCCTCTGGAGGTGGACAGCTACCGCCCCATTAGCCTCACCAACGTTCTTTGTAAGCTTCTCGAACGGATGGTGAGCCGGCGCTTAAATTGGGTACTGGAGTCTCGGGGCCTTCTGGCCCCGTCTCAGGGTGGGTTCCGGAAAGGCCGCTCCGCCGCCGGCAATCTGGTGAGCCTGGAGTCGGCCATCCGTACTGCCTTTGCCCGCCGTCAGCACCTGGTCGCTGTCTTTTTCGACATGCGGAAGGCGTACGATATGACATGGCGTCATCACATCCTTTCTACGCTTCATGGATGGGGTCTTCGGGGCCCTTTGCCGATCTTTATCCGCAATTTCCTGTCGTATCGTACCTTCCGCGTGCAAGTCGCAGCCTTTCTTTAGTTCCACCCACGTCCAGGAGAACGGTGTGCCGCAGGGTTCTGTTTTAAGTGTCTGCCTGTTTTTAATAGCCATTAACAGGCTCGCTGCGGCCGTGGGAAATTCTGTCTCTGCTTTCCTGTATGCTGACGACTTCTGCCTTTATTGCAGCTCTACTGGCATTGCAGCTGTGGCAACGTCAGCTACAGGGCGCTATCCGTAAGGCGCAGTCTTGGGCTGTAGCGCATGGGTTTCAGTTTTCGGCAGCCAAGACCCGCGTTATGCATTTCTGCCGGCGCCGAACAGTCCATCCTGAGCCGCGGCTTTATCTTGCCGACGAACTCCTTGCTGTGGTGGAGACCCACAGGTTTTTGGGGGTGGTTTTCGATGCCCGGTTGACTTGGCTGCCTCATATCCAGCAGCTTAAACAGATGTGTTGGCGGCATCTAAACGCTCTGAGATGCTTGAGCCACACCCGCTGGGGGCCGACCGCTCTACCCTGTTGCGGCTCTACCAGGCGTTAATCCAGTCCCGTCTGGATTATGGGAGCCTGGCTTATGGCTCAGCATCCCCATCTGCGTTACGGGTGCTGGACCCAATTCTCCACAGCGGGATACGCCTTGCCACTGGTGCTTTCCGCACCAGCCCTGTGGACAGCGTACTAGTGGAGGCAGGTGTACCTCCACTGTGGTTCTGGCGCCAACGTTTGCTGGCCGCTTATGCTGCCCATGTTCTAAGCTTGCCCGGGCATCCAAATTATCGTGTCCTGTTCCCGCAGTCAGTCGTCCATCTGCCAGACCGTCGGCCCCGGTCGGGTTGTCCGATCGCCGTACGCGTCAAGGAGCTTCTCTGCAGGCTTGGGTTTTTCCCTGTTCCACCTCCTTTCCGGGCGCCTCTGCGTACACCCCCGTGGTGTGTTCCTCGCCCTTGCCTTCGGCTCGACTTGGCACAGGGCTTGAAGGACTCGGTCCCTCCAGAGGCCTTCCGCCGCCGCTTTTATTCCATCCTGGCCACGTATCAGGGCTCTGGAATTGTTTACACCAGCGGTTCGATGGTTGCTGGTCGTGTCGGGTATGCGGTAACTCTAGGGGACCATTCCGAACAATGGTCCTTGGCGGCTGGCTGCAGCGTTTACACTGCTGAGCTAGTCGCCATCTTTCGAGCCCTAGAGTATATCCACTCCTGCTCAGGTGAGTCCTTCGTTATCTGTAGCGATTCCCTGAGCGGTTTACGAACTCTCGACCAGTGTTTTCCTCGTTCTCGTCTGGTGATGGCTATCCATGAGTCCCTGCATACTCTTGCGCGTTGCGGCCGCTCTGTGGTCTTTGTGTGGACCCCCGGTCATGTCGGTATCCCAGGCAATGAACATGTTGACCGCCTGGCGAAAGAGGCCACGAGTAAACCATCTCTGGATGTTGGCCTCCCAGAAGCTGATTTGCGGGCAGTCCTCCGCCGAAAAGTTTTTGCGCTTTGGGACGCTGAATGGCGCGATCGGATTACACCCAATAAACTCCGTGCCATTAAGGAGACGACGACTGTGTGTCGGTCCTCCATGCGAGCCAACCGCAGGGACTCAGTCGTCCTTTGTCGGCTCCGCATTGGCCACTCCCGGCTAACACACAGTTATTTACTGCGCCGGGAGGACCCTCCTGTATGTCGCTGCGGGGCGGCTTTGACGGTGGCCCACATTCTGTTGGCCTGCCCCCTTTTAGCTGTGGTCAGGCGGACATTTGCGCTGCCTGATACGCTCCCTGCCGTTTTATCTGATGACCCTGTTATGGCTGCCTTAGTTTTAAGTTTTATTAGGGCAGGGAGTTTTTATTCTTTCATCTGAGTGTTTGTTTTATTTTATTTTTTGTGTTGATTCTGGCCTTTGGCCTATGATTTTAAACTGATCTTTTAATGTGTTTCTAAGTGGTTGGCTTTTCCTTTTTTCTTTCTCTGGTCGGCCAACCACTGTCACACTCTGTGTGGTTTTAGTTCGTTTTGTCTTGTCTTGTCTCCGTTTCTCTTGTTCTGTATCGTCTGTGATCTATTCTGTTCCTCGGTTTTATTCTCTGTGGGTGTTCTTTGTATTTGAAAAAAGGGACCGATGACCGTAGCAGTCTGGTCCCTTTCATCCCCCAAACCAACCAACCAACCAACTGAAAATATGGGGTTGTCAGGTTCGGTAGATGCTGCTATGGATTACCTTAGACCAGACATTTCAAGTAACTTCCATAATATGAATTTGACCCTCACTACCCCAACAGAAATAATGTCCATCATAAAATCTTTAAAATCAAAAACATCTAGTGGGTATGATGAAATATCAACAAAGTTAATTAAAGAATGTGATTCTGAGCTAACTAACATATTAAGCTATCTATGTAACCATATATCTAAAAAGAAAGATGATGAGACTTACCAAACAAAAGCGCTGGCAGGTCGATAGACACACAAACAAACACAAACATACACACAAAATTCTGCAACTAACGGTTGCCTCGTCAGGAAAGCTTCTTTCCTGACGAGGCAACCGTTGGTTGCAAAAGCCAGAATTTTGTGTGTATGTTTGTGTTTGTTTGTGTGTCTATCGACCTGCCAGCGCTTTTGTTTGGTAAGTCTCATCATCTTTCTTTTTAGATATATTTTTCCCACGTGGAATGTTTCCCTCTATTATATTCATATCTATGTAACCAGTCGTTTATCAGTGGAATATTTCCTGAATGGCTGAAATATGCTGAAGTTAAGCCACTGTTTAAGAAGGGAGATAAAGAAATAGCATCAAATTTCCGTCCAATTTCACTGTTGCCAGCATTCTCAAAATTTTCGAAAAAGTAATGTACAGTCGTCTTTATAACCATCTTATCTCAAATAACGTACTGTCAAAGTCACAGTTTGGATTTCTACAAGGTTCTGATATTGAGAAGGCTATCTTCACTTACAGTGAAAATGTGCTTAATTCATTAGACAAAAAATTGCAGGCAACTGGTATATTTTGTGATCTGTCAAAGGCATTTGACTGTGTAAATCACAATATCCTTTTAAGTAAACTAGAATATTATAGTGTAACAGGAAATGCTGCAAAATGGTTCAAATCTTATATCTCTGGCAGGAAACAAAGGGTGTTATTAGGAAAGAGACATGTATCAAGCTATCAGGCATCATCCAACTGGGAACTAATTACATGTGGGGTCCCACAAGGTTCCATTTTGGGGCCCTTACTTTTCCTTGTGTATATCAATGACCTTTCATCAGTAACATTACCAGATGCCAAGTTTGTTTTGTTTGCCGATGATACAAACATTGCAATAAATAGCAAATCAAGTGTAGTCTTAGAAAGATCAGCCAATAAAATATTTGTGGACATTAATCACTGGTTCCTAGCCAATTCTTTGTCACTAAACTTTGAAAAAACACACTACATGCAGTTCAGAACTTGTAAGGGGTGTCCCAAGAGTATATGTCTAACATGCGATGACAAGAAGATAGAAGAAGTGGACAGTGTTAAATTCTTGGGATTACAGCTTGATAATAAATTCAACTGGTAGGAGCACACCACAGAACTGCTGAAGCGTCTTAACAAATCTCTGTTTGCAATGCGAATTTTGTCAGACATAGGGGATATAAAAATGAAAAAGCTGGCATACTATGCTTACTTTCATTCCATAATGTCATATGGGATTATTTTTTTGGGGTAATTCATCTAGCCAAGCTAAAGTTTTCCGGGCATAAAAACATGCAGTAAGAATTATATGTGGTGTGAACTCAAGAACATCCTGCAGAAGCCTGTTTAGGGAACTAGGGATACTAACTACAGCTTCCCAATATATTTATTCCTTAATGAAATTTGTCATTAAAAATATATCACTTTTTCAAACCAACAGCTCAATTCATGGAATCAATACTAGAAATAAGAATAATCTTCACAAGGATTTAAAGTCACTTAGTCTTGTACAAAAAGGTGTGCATTATTCAGGAACACACATTTTCAATAACTTGCCAGCAGCCATAAAAAGCTTAACAACCAATGAAATTCAGTTTAAGAGAAGCCTAAAGGATTTATTGGTGGCCAACTCCTTCTACTCCATTGATGAATTTCTTAGTGAAACCAACTGATTTGTATATAAGTACAACATAACTTCTGCACAATTTCAGTGCAGTAATGTGTTCACTGAAAATTTGTGTGTGTGTGTGTGTGTGTGTGTGTGTGTGTGTGTGTGTGTGTAAGTATAATCTAACTTCTGCACCATTTCAGTGCAGTAATGTGTTCATTGTAAATAAGTATTTCAGTAGTTGTATTACATGTTTATTACCTTATAAATAAATAAAGAACTTTTTTATTTTAAATTCAGTGCATTAGTATTTGTAAAATGACTCTTAGCGTTCATTAAAAAATGACAATCATTCCACTTGGGACCTGTGGAATGGTACATTAGCTTATTTGTTTTAGTTGTAAATATTTGTCATGTATTGTTGTTTTTCTGACATGTTCCACATCCTGGAGGACCTCCTCACTACGGATCAATTGGAATGAAAGTAAATCTAATCTAATCTAATCTAACACACATATATTCACACAAGCAAGCACACCTTACGTGTCTATAGGCTTTGGAGTGGTTAGTTGAAGATAGGAGCATCAAAATTTCTAGTCAACATTTAATTTTATTATGGCAGTTGGCCTATTCCGCGGGAAGAACCTGAACAAATGTGGTAGTTCAATTTTCCGCATCACAAGTTCTTGAGGCATGCAGCTACTAGGTGGCTTACTTTAGGACCTTCAGCCAGTAGGATTTTGGAACATTTGGATGGTATTCATCATTACATTCTTAAGCATGTAACTCTAAAAAAACAATTTTGCTAGTAAAATGCTATTGTGAACACTTTTTTTAAAAAAACCATCAATGACAGCAGAACTTGATTTGCAGTAACTTTATACGTCATTTTCAAAGCCAAATATTTATGATTCACAAGCTTCATCCATAAACAGAAAATGTACTTCAAATCTTTTTGGCTCGTGTTTTGAAGGTTTCAGCTTTGAGAAAAATTGGGACTATTTCTGAAGTTCTTCGTAATGATTTCTTTAGAGTGAATAATCTGCTAGCTCTTGAACAACTAGTTGTTTGTGGGCAAGTGGCTGATGAGCATAGTAGACTGGAAGAGCAGGACAAGTTGTTGTTTCTAAAAGATGCCCAAAAACATTAAATTGCAGCTTGCAGAAGTGATTGAAAAACATATTTATCAAGTGCACCAATGAAACATTTTAGGTTTTTACACCCCAAAGTAAGAATAAAGAGAAGAAGCTGCAGTAATATGTTAAAGATTGCAAAAAGGATGCCATTTGATATCCAGCAAGATTACTTATTAGATGAATGGAAGGTTCTACAGTTTGAAAAAGATGGTCCGTCTTTAGACAACAAAGATATTGAGAATTACTAGCAGCAGCAGATCTCAGAAAGACTCATCATACATAGAGTGGAAGTAACCAAACTTCCAAATTTGTTAAGGGTTCTCTCTTCCACTGTCCGATGGAGATGTGGGCATAGAGAGAAGATATTCCATTTTGAAGCACACACTAAGATAAGACAAGGCAGTGATGATCAGAAGATTTGCAAGCAGTGTTTTGACAGTGAGGCATTTTTGGGACAATTCCCCCATTTTTCTTTCTGTGACCATTGGCTGACAGCTCATTAAGTATGTATATCAAGCACATGCAAATTATACTGCTTATTAGGAAGAATGTGAAAGGAAAATCTAGAAGTGTAGATTAAAAAGGTGAATAACATGAAACATCAATTGACTGTGAGGCAGCTGCTCTGAAAGAAAGAAAAAATAACTTCAACTGTCTAAAGAGGCTGGATACGAGCTCTCGGAAGCTTCGGCTATACTAAAGAAAACACTGAAAATGATTTAAAGGTGACAAAATTGGCCCAGCATGTACGTGAGGGTGTACAGTTTGTGAAAATAGAAGAAAGGGCAAATAAAAGGAAGGTAGAAACCATTCAGAAAAATCAGGAAAAACAAAATCTAATATGATTACATCATTTCTTTCTCTGATTCCTGAGAAACAGTAATCCAAAAATAATTTGTTGATCTCTTTCCAGCATTGAAGTGCAGAAAATCATTAGTTGTAAAAACATAATGTAGATTTGGTTTGTGAACTGCTATTACAAGTATTGAATCATCAATATCAAATTACCAATGGTTAAAGGTTAATAAATCTGTATGAAGGGAAAAATGGCAACACCACATCCAGGATCATAATTTATTATATTATATTATATTTATTATAGTCTTAATTTGCCATTTTGGTAGGAGATTATAAAAAATGCTAACAATTCATCTATGCCATACTGTTTATTGAATTAATTTATCCCTTCTTAATCACATTTTTGAAATACTTTATCACCATTTTTATATATTTTGTCATCTGTCTCACCTTTTCCAAGTGCCACCCTGGTTCGTTGCTGTGACTGCGGCAAATACACAATAGTATGGCTGGCTCATTTCTTCACAGATATTCAAACCGGCAATATATCACAATAATTAAAATGGTCTATGATAATCTCTTTATTAAAATCTGGGAAACCAGTTGATAGCCCTGAGCTACAGACTCTGCTATCTGTGATCTACAAGCTACTGGAACAAATTATCCATAATAGAATTAATACAAGATTACTTGAAGCAAACTAGGTCAAACAAGCAGGCTTCCACCCAAAATGAAGCTGCACATATCAAGTTCTGTCATTCATGACCTACATGGAGGCAGGATTTCAAAGAAAGCTTAAAACTGCAGCTGCATTGATTGGCTTATCAGCAGCGTCTGACGCAGTGTGGCGAGAAGGCGTGATATGTGAGATTCTTCACATAACTCCTTGCAGACCAACCACTTGCCTAATCAACAGTGTGTTAAATGATCAACTGTTCCAAATAGTCATGAGAGTCAACGCCAGCTCGTCAAAAAAAAAACAAAAAACAACGCATTCTACCACAGGGATCAGTCATTGCTCGACTTCTCTTCGACTTGTACGTTGCAGGCTTGCCAAAACAAAACCGAGGAAGTTTGGTTAACCTGATGACTGGGTGCATTCAACTTTAATTGAACAGTCAGAAGAAATCCTAAGGGAGGACCTAGATGTAGTGGTAAAATATCTTTGCGAAGGGAGACAGCAACCAAACGCCACCAAAATAGAGGCTTCCTGTTTATACATAAATAAGAAACTTGCCAGAACAAAAACTTGACGTACAATTTGAAAACATTACATTCACTCGTAATAAAATACCCAAGTACCTGGGGGTAACTCTTGATAGAAGTCTGTCTTTCGGAGAGAATCTAACAAAAACAGCTGAAAAACTGAAAACAACAAACAGTGTTATTCAAAAGCTATGTGGTACAACAAGGGGAGCATCAGCATCTGCACTTCATTCTTTTGCTGTGGGACTTGTCTACTCAAGTGCCCATATTGTGCCACAGTTTGGCTAAGCAGCACATATGCACAAAAGATAGATGTTCAGCTAAATAATACTGTGAGAATGACTGCTGGCATTTTTAAATAAACACCTACAGATTGACTGCCAGCACTAAGCCACATTCCACCAACTCAATTACGTCACTTGAATGCTCTCACGAATAAGTACAAAGAGGTAATGGATAATAAAAAATCTATCAATCCATCAAGGTGTGGATGATGCAAACTGTAACAGACACTGCTGTAGGTGACCACTGACAATAATGGCGAGGGTTGTTGTGGAAGAGGAGTTCAACATTACTAATGGGTAGACTGAAGAATGGACTGGACAACAAAATAATAATATGCTGTGTATCACCCAAAAATTACTGGTATTTGACTTGCCACACAAAACGTGGGCAATGCTAAACAGAATTAGTACCCAACACGGCAGATGTGCACAGTTTTTATGCAAATGGGGTAAGCAGCCATCCCCGCTTTGTGATTGCAGAGAACCAAAGACCATTAGGCACATTACAGAATAATGCACCGCAAGAACAGAGGATGGTAGACTAGAAGATTTCCTTTTGGTGACTCCAAAGTCAGTAGATTACATAAATGCCCTAGATGTTTGTTTATAAGATTTTATATTGTAAATAATATGTTCTACACACACTGTGTTTTTTTTCCAGTGTGTCAAAAACCCATACAATAAACAAACACATATGCCATGGCAGTGACGGGTTCATGTCCCATTTGTCACTTCTTACACATTTTTTACTACGTCTAGTGAAGATGGCGAACTGTTGATGACTCGTATTGTCTCGGATCCTGATGCTTATTGACCATACATGCAGAAACATGAAACTTATTATGCTCAAGCAGAATTTTTGAAAAGAGAACATTTTTGTATTACATACACTTACTTAACAGTTAAATTCATCAGTATTTTGTATGCATACCATTCACCTTTATTAACAATTCAGTTCTCTTTCACATGCTTTCTATTGAAACTAGACAAAAATTTTCAATATGGCATCACAGTGCTATAATTGTGTAAACATCTCAATAAGACACATGTTCAGGGTCAATAATTTAGTCATTGACAGGCACACACAAGAGAAAGAAAACTTGATAGCTTTCAAAATAAATTCTTGATGTGCCAGAGTCCACACACACACACACACACACACACACACACACACTTTTCTATCCTTATGTTGTGATGGCACATATACGGATACAGTTGTGTGCATGCGTGCTCGTGTGTTGGAATGGAATATGTGATAGGTGATGTTACATTACGATGTTGTAAGGAGGTTGGCAATTAAGTAATGTCTTGCAGTTGCCGTAGTTTGCTTTGTAACTGCCGCTTGGATGGCTATGAACAGATCCTCAGGCGTCAGACTGCGTTCTTGAAGCTACTCTGTTTGTAACAGCTGAAAAGTAGGCTCAAATTTCCAAATACATGCATATAGTGTACCTCTGTTATAATTTTTCATTCCATATTACGTGCATCTCAGAATCAGGTATTATAATTGCTCTTGATAGAGTTTCATATATCTTATCAGCTAGCTGTCTCTTAGCCAAACTGGATTTCCTTGTCTCCCGTGACATTAGTGGAATTGTTACGAGCTCCAAGTCTCTCGGATCCACAGTGAGTCTCCTAGGCAGAATGCCAGCAACAAGGAATAATTTCCTAAACAGCAAGTGTCACAAAGGGAAGTCAGCCTCACTCACATCAGGTGCACAAGAAAACAGAAAATTTCTCACACAATATGCAGCTACATACTGACTACTAAACCACTAATAAAAACACTTACTAGAAGTTACGATCAACCTTTGTTGGTTGGAAGGACTGGTTTCGCAAAATAGAGATTTGTTGATATTTATGACAATATTAGTGACCGGAATATCTTGTGATTGCGGTTTCCGCAAATCAAAAATGACAAAAACTACTTAATATCAATAGAATGTGAAACAACTGCTAAATTTGACTTGGATAACATAATTGATAAGTTTGCTTCACCTAAAGCAAGGAATTGCAGGAATTACTATTGATAGAATGTGAAACGACTGCTAAATTTGACTTTGATGACATAATTGATAAGTTTGCTTCACCCAAAGCAAGGAATCGCAAAGTAAAATTATAATAAAAACACGATTCCATGAAAGGTGGATTTTCCCAACTCTACTTGTTATTATGCACCATACTAAAACCAATGTGCAGTTGCTGCCAGAAATGATTAAATGTATATTTTGTTTTACTTTCAACTGTTTTAGACAGTTTATACAACTTGTAATTTATATACTGCAATAATACATTTAATTTGTTGTTCACAGTATATTATATCAATCTGGTTTGGTTAAGCAGTATTATTAAACCTAATTACAAAAGTGTATGATTTGCTGAATCTCTGTATAAAAATTGCTGAAAGGATTATTTACAGATTGCAGGGGTGTAATGAGTTTTCTGTGAACATTGGAGGCACAGATGGGTACTTTATACTTTTACGTACTGGTCCTAAAATGTTGATGGTGCCTCCCTTATGTCTTTGAGAGTTTGGATGGGTCTGCATTCAATTTTTCAACTCAATTTAATCTTTTGTCCACATTTTCCTTGTGGAACAAAATGATAAGTCTTCCTCATTATTTAATATCTGACTTTCACACTATTTGGATATTTGCACCCTTTTGCTCTCTCTCTCTCTCTCTCTCTCTCTCTCTCTCTCTCTCTCTCTGAACAGCATATTTCTTGTTATAAGACATTTGCAGAGGCAAGTTTTGCAGGGGAAAAGTCACTTTTCAGTCAACAATCTCAAAAATTTATATGTGGAATAGAATAGCCCCTAAAATGTTAATACATATATATGAAATACTGATAAATGCTTTTGAGTTGTTTAAACTTGCTTGACTTCTGTTTCATAGCAAAAGTAATAATTTCATCAAAGCAATGAAGTACAAAGACTTTATAAACATCTTAGAAGGCAAGAAGCATATAATGCCGTAAAGCTATACCATTTTGGAGTGAAGAAAAATAGTAATTCCCTAAATTTTCACTTTGGGTCTAAAAATGTTTCACATCTCAGTAAGTCTAGTGTTATCCATATGAAATTACATTGTCAAACAATTGAAACTTCAGGTAGCAATATCAACAATGCACGAAAAGACAGATTGCTACTTACCTTAAAGAAGACATGTCAAGTTGCAGACAGGCACAATTAAAATACACATATAGCTTTCAGCCACGGCCTTCATCAGTGAACACACACACACACACACACACACACACACACACACACACCAACTCCACCATCTTAGGAGTTGGTGGTCGTGTGTGTGGGAGGTGTGTGCTTGCTTGTGTGTGTGTGGGAGGTGTGTGTTTGCTTGCTTGCTTGCGTGTGTGTGTGTGTGTGTGTGTGTGTGTTTTTCACTGACAAAGGCTGTGGTTGAAAGCTATATGTAAGTGTCTTATTTGTCTGCAACTTGACATGTCTTCTTTACTGTAAGTAACAATCTGTCTTTTCCTACATTGTTGAAATTACGTGGTCAATTATGCTAGGTTTTTTTTTTTTTTCATTTGCTTGTTTTTGTCTTAGTGGATGTATCTTAAGTTACGTTTTTCAGTTTTCTAAATTTCACTATTTTTTTCCTTTTTTTCTTTGCATGTAAACTTTTATTCTTGTTAAGGTTGTGTTGAATTGTTGATTGTGATGATGACTGTGTTGTTAGTGACATTATACATTTTTGGTTGTTTCTTTTATTTCCGTTAGATTTATGATGTTATTGTATTGCTGGTGCTGTATTGCATTCTTTACTAATTCCTAACTTTATGTTCCTAATAAATGGAGTTCTCCTCTATTAGCCTGCTATGATATTCAGTTCAGCAATGTGTATTGTGGGCTATAATGATACACAAAGAATAACTGGACTTTACAACAGTGATGGAGCATCTCTGGTGTATGGTCAGTGCAGCATACATCTGACCCACTCACTGCTCAAAATATTGACTCTTCCTTGCATATCATGTGACTGTGTACTACAATTTAATATGAGGCAGTGCTGTCAGTCACATAAACGCAGTGCTGTCAGTCACATAAACTTACCCCAACACTTGATTCGTAAAGAGCACCAGAACACTATTTTGGTCAGTGTCAGATGTCTCAGGTCTCATCTCATGAAACACTCCAGTGAACACCCTCTGTGTGTATCCATTCTGTTGACATGACAGAAACAGTACTGTAAATATTTTTTGAAAGAGAGAAAATATGTTTGAAGTATCTCAGGAAACACACCTATTATATTTTCATCCTCAGTAGTAACTGAGATATCTTTAAGTGTACTGTTAAGAATGGAAAGGTATATTGACTGTGCAGCAATTCCTTCTTTTGTGTCCTCTCATTTATTTTTGTAACCAAACCATGCAACAAGGCATACAAACTATCAAATGTTCCTCAGTCCTGTATGGCTATGTTCGGTGGACTTTGCTAGCATTTCTTTCCCTGCCAAAGTTAATCATTTAGGCTTATTTATTATACTGATTTCCATTGTCAGCCAAAGGAGCTATTCCAGCGCCTTGAATAAGAGAGAGAAGGTCCTTTATACATTACCAGGATAAGAGCAGACTGAGTGTCAATAACTGTGCTACACCTGCAATGATTATTCCCCATTCTGAAGATTGGGTTTCATTCTATACACTCTCTGAGCTCCTCAATGCGACCCACTGCATCATTTTAGTTAGAGACAATGAAAACAAGTTACCAATAGATACACATAAAACAGAACCGAAAATTTACATTCCTAGCTTTCGGAACAAATGTTCCTTCATCAGGGAGGAGAGAGGGGAAAGAAAGGGAAGAAGGGAAAGGAGATTCAGTTACTCACAACCCAGGCTATGAAGCAACAGGGAAAGGAAAATAGGGAGGGTAGCAAGGATGGAGGCATGGTTGTCTGACAACCATGCCTCCATCCTTGTAGCCTCCCTATTTTCCTTTCCCTGTTGCTTCATAGCCTGGGTTGTGAGTAACTGAATCTCCTTTCCCTTCTTCCCTTTCTTTCCCCTCTCTCCTCCCTGATGAAGGAACATTTGTTCCGAAAGCTAGGAATGTAAATTTTCGGTTCTGTTTTATGTGTATCTATCGGCTGTACTGAGCTGAGGTAAGTACTGGCCAGCCCCTCTATCTCTTTGTTAGTATTTGTTTCACATCTTTATGTGAGATTTTCCATTAATCATTTAAAACAAGTTACCAGTAAGATCTCTAGGAGAAAATTGTGAAATGCACATTTGAATGCTTTTAATGAGTCACAGAAAATACCAGTTGACAATATTTTGTCATTTAAATTTTGTAGAATCTTATTTCTGAAATGCAAAATAGCATGTTCTTTGGAGACACCCTTTTGAAATTGAAATTGAGGCTGATTGAGTTTATTGTTTAGAGAGGAGTGTGTTACAGTTCTCACATACTGACTACCTTCAAGGAGGAGGTAAGAAGAGTGCGTTGTAGTTGTTAATAATCTGTCTTATTACCTTTCTTGTAAATGGTTCTCACTGATACATATTTCAACCTGTGCGGAAATACCCCTGTGATAGGGATGTGATACATAAGAGTTGTGATCAAAAAGTATTGCAACTTTCTTAATTTTATGGGTTTCATATATCGGATTTTTTATTTAAATTTTTTTATACTGTTGTTGGTACACATGTTCGCAACACATGTTTGCACTTTCAGTTATTTTGAATATTTAGTTTACTGTTGAGAGTTGATAAGGTTATACGTGTTTGCAAGGGCTTTGTGAACTTTTTCTTTTGAAAAAGATAGATAAAAAAATTTCACTAAAGTTTGCTTAAAAAATGGAAGAAAAATGCAGCAGCACATTAGAAATGTTGACTGTGGCTTTTGGCAAATGTACTACAAGTAAGACGATATTTTAAGAGTGGTGTAAACGTTTCAAAGAGTGTCGAGAAGACGTCGGAAATGATGACCGCCCTGGACACCCTAGTACATCAATTGCTGATGACGTGGTGGTAGAAGTAAAGAAAATGGTTCTAGAAAATTGCCAAATCATCATGGGAGAGGTTGCAGATGATGTCAGCGTACCCTTTAGCCCGTGCCAAGCAATTTTTTTAGCTGTTTTGGGCATGAAACTTGTAGTGGCAAAGTTTGTTCCAAAATTGTTGGATTTCAACCAGAAATGACGTCTCATGAACATCAATCACGAATTGCCAAATGAAGTTGCCAATGATCCAGAACTTCTAAAGAATGTTATAACAGGTGACGAAATGTGGGTATACATGCTGAAACTGAGATCTAATCGTCCAGTGGAAACTGCCTGAAGAGCCAAGACCTAAAAAAATTCAATCAATTATGAAGGTTGTTCTCACTGTTTTCATTGATTACAATGGGATAGTGCATCATGAATTCCTGCCTTACAGTAGTATGATTAATAAGAATTACTACCTGGAAGTTATGTGCCATTTGTGTGTAACAATCTGGAGAAAATGACCAGAATTGTGGCAACACCACTTGTGGACGTTGCTTCTCGATAATTTTCCCGCTGACACCTCAATGCTTGTTCCTCATTTTATGGCAAAAAATAAAACCGTAACATTGCCTCAGCCACTGTAATCACGTAATATGGTCCCCTGGGACTTCTTTCTTTTTCCGGTGGGTGAGGAGAACTGTGAAAGGACGTCATTGTGCAACTGTTGATGAGGTAAAAACAGAATCATTGTAGGAGCTGAACACCATACAGAAAGTGAGTTCCAGAAATTGTTTCTAGATTGGAAAAAGTGCTGGCACAAGTACATTATATCAGAGATGGATTAATTACGATGGAACAGAGTCGATGTTGATGAACGAATAAGGTTCTTTAAGGAAAAAATTCTTGTTTCTGTTTGATCACATCATGTACGTACAGAATAAATTGAATATTATTGAACAACTGTAATGTTTAGAATCTCTCTGGCATCTCAGCTGGCCACTCAGTGCCCCGAATATACTCCTATAGTAAATTGGTTGTACGTTCTGTTTTTCTGGTATTTCAAGCCTTGTTTGTTGATTTAATGTCTCGTGTGTTGTTTGTAGCCGGCTGCTGACCCACGTCCACCTCATCTCTGAGCCGATTATAGACAGAGGGCCGGTACAATACGGTTCTCCGGCCCCAGCAAAACGACGTGTGGTGCAGCAGCAGCAGCCACAGACGCGTGATGTGCGTCCGCGTCTGCTGCTGCATACGCCTGAGGTGCATCCACGTCTGCTGCTGCGTACGCCTAAGGTGCGGCCGCCTCTGCTGCAGACACCTGAGGTGCGGTCGACATCTGAGGCCGAGGCGCCTCTACTGCAGATACCTGAGCCGCGGCGGCCTCTGCTGCAGACACCTGAGATGCGGCCGCCTCTGTTGCAAACACCTGATGCACGGCGGCCTCTGCTGCAGACACCTGATGTGCGGGAGCCTCTGCTGCAGACACCTGATGTGCGGGAGCCTCTGCTGCAGACACCTGATGTGCGGGAGCCTCTGCTGCAGGCGCCTGATGCGCGGCCGCCTCTGCTGGAGACGCCTGAGGTGCGGGAACCTCTGCTGCAGACACCTGAGGTGCGGGAGCCTCTGCTGCAGACACCTGAAGCACGGCTGCCTCTTCTGCAGACACCTGATGTGCGGCCCCCTCTGCTGCAGAAGCGGGATTCGCGACCGCCTCTGCTGCAGGCACCTGATTCGCGGCCGCCTCTGCTGCAGGCACCTGATTCGCGGCCGCCTCTGCTGCAGGCGCCTGATTCGCGGCCACCTCTGCTGGAGACGCCTGATGCGCGGCCGCATCTGCTGGAGACGCCTGATGCGCGGCCGCATCTGCTGGAGACGCCTGATGCGCGGCCGCATCTGCTGGAGACGCCTGATGCGCGGCCGCATCTGCTGGAGACGCCTGATGCGCGGCCGCATCTGCTGGAGACGCCTGATGCGCGGCCGCATCTGCTGGAGACACCTGATGCGCGGCCGCATCTGCTGGAGACGCCTGATGCGCGGCCGCATCTGCTGCAGACGCCTGATGCGCGGCCGCCTCTGCTGCAGTCGCCTGACGCGCGGCCGCCTCTGCTGCAGTCGCCTGACGCGCGGCCGCCTCTGCTGCAGTCGCCTGACGCGCGGCCGCCTCTGCTGCAGTCGCCTGACGCGCGGCCGCCTCTGCTGCAGTCGCCTGACGCGCGGCCGCCTCTGCTGCAGGCGCCTGACGCGCGGCCGCATCTGCTGGAGACTCCTGAGGCGCGGCCGCATCTGCTGGAGGCGCCTGACGCGCGGCCGCATCTGCTGGAGGCGCCTGACGCGCGGCCGCATCTGCTGGAGGCGCCTGACGCGCGGCCGCCTCTGCTGCAGGCGCCTGACGCGCGGCCGCCTCTGCTGCAGGCGCCTGACGCGCGGCCGCCTCTGCTGCAGGCGCCTGACGCGCGGCCGCCTCTGCTGCAGGCGCCTGACGCGCGGCCGCCTCTGCTGCAGGCGCCTGACGCGCGGCCGCCTCTGCTGCAGGCGCCTGACGCGCGGCCGCCTCTGCTGGAGACGCCTGACGCGCGGCCGCATCTGCTGGAGACGCCTGACGCGCGGCCGCATCTGCTTGAGACGCCTGACGCGCGGCCGCATCTGCTGGAGACGCCTGACGCGCGGCCGCATCTGCTTGAGACGCCTGACGCGCGGCCGCATCTGCTTGAGACGCCTGACGCGCGGCCGCATCTGCTTGAGACGCCTGACGCGCGGCCGCATCTGCTGGAGACGCCTGACGCGCGGCCGCATCTGCTGGAGACGCCTGACGCGCGGCCGCATCTGCTGGAGACGCCTGACGCGCGGACGCCTCTGCTGGAGACGCCTGACGCGCGGCCGCCTCTGCTGCAGACGCCTAATGCGAGGTCACGTCTGCTGCAAACACCTGAGGTTCGTTCACCTCTCTTGCGAACGCCTGATGCGCGGCCGGCTCTGCAGCAGACATTTAAGGCGCGGCCGTCTCTGCTGCGGACGCAGCTGCTGGTGCAGCAGAGCCAACATCCGTCTATGACACAGGGCCCTGTGGTAACTGTAGCTACGCCACAAGTGATGAGCGCAGTCACAGAGGCAGGTAAGTGAATTCTTCATGATGAGAGTGTTGTGAGAAACAATAGCTCTTATCACAGTTGTTGCTTTGTTGCTTCTTATTTATTTCTTTTTAGGCTAGTGAAGTTTGCTATTTCTGGTAACAGAAAATCGACTTCTACATCTCTACCCAACAAAACCACCTTACAGTGTGTGGCAGGGGGTACTTTTTGCACTGTTACTTTCCCCTTTTTGTATTCCAGTCATCGATGGTTTGCGGATAAGCCTCTGTGTGAGCTCCAATCTCTCTAATTTTATTGTTGTGGTCTTTTTTTGAGATGCATGTAGGAGGAAGTGACATACGGTTGACCTTTCTAGGGACGTAAGCTCCCAGACTTTTAAAAGTGAACCACACCTTGATGTAGAATGCCTCCCTTCGTTGTCTGCCATTGGAGCTGGCTGTGAGTGTCCGTGATCCTATCGTGCTTACTAAATGAATCCTTAACGAAATGTGCTGCTCTTCTTTGGATCTTCTCAGTTTCATCTGTCAGTTTTATCTGGTACAGATCTCAAACTATGAGTAGTATTCCAGTATTGGTAGAACTAGGGTTCTGAAAGCTGCCACCTTTGTGGGAGGGCTACAATGTCTTTGAGGTTCTTCCAACAATACTGTCCCACATCTGCTTAATTGCGATTAGTTCCACTTCTCACTCCGTACACATTCTCCTAGATATTTTACAGATGTGACTGCTTCCAGTGATTGCTCTGCGGTTGTACGATTGTACAATAAAGGGCCGACCGCCAATCAGCACACTGAGCGTCGATCTCTGCTGCCCTCCCGAATTTTCCTACAATTTTCTAGCTTTGCTATTTCTCTGTATACGACAGCATCATCAACAAAAGTTCTAACCGAACTTTTGACATTATCTGCTAGGTCGTTTATAGATTTTTATTGTGTAAGCTTCTGGTCTATTTTGGATCCCTCATAAGTCTCTTATATCTTTTGCTACCCCAGTCATTCAGATGACTATCTGATGCTCTAAACCAGAGGTTCCCAACAAAATTTTCTCGAGGACCCCCTCATCGAGCATGATTGGTACCGTGTCGTATCACAGTATCGAGTACCTAAAAAAGCCAAATTAAGAGTCTTTTTATACGTTTTCTATTTTTGGTACTTAGAAAAAACGTTGACATATTCATTATTGAAGAAACATTGAGCTTAAAACTTTTTCAATTTAGCCATCATTGTTATTGTAAAATTTTTGATTATTGCTCAAAATCTTTGTCTTCAGATCTGGGTGTTTAGTATAACAAACTCCATAAAAAAATAAAAATTGAGTATGAACTGAAAATGACAGAAAAAATTAAAACTGAGTGTATTGGTGTTTCAAGTGTACTACACTTGAGGTTGCTTTGAGTAGAAATGTGTGAAAAATAAGAAAACACTAATTTCATTCAAGGTATTATTTATTTGAAAAAATACATTTACAACAGAGTACTCCATCAGTATACAGTTAGTTTTAATTTTCAGTTCTTAATGAGATGAGTTCAGTCTGACCTTTGAGTCCATTATTTCTGAAATAGTAGGTTCCAATCTTGAAACTTTCACTCTGTCCATTATTTCTGAAATATTAGGTTCCAAATTTGAAACTTTCACTCTGAAATCCGACCGCATGTTGAGCCAATTCCTATATTTGTTTTTCATGGAACACATGGAAGAAAATGCTTGCTCACACCGATATGTGGTTGCAAATGGAAGGACCTTTTCCTTGCCTGATGTCCAAGTTTCTTGTAGTCCTTGCGTGCTGATGCCCAGAAGTCTGTAATTTTATCACCGATGAAAATGTTTATCATCGTACCACAGCTGGACAGATCCACAAGTTGATCTTGCTCTTCTTCAGTAAGGCCTTGGATTTTGTCTATTTCGAATCCCTCTGTTGTCAGGGTCAGGTTCAGGGAAATACTCTCTAAAAGTTGTGGCTAGGCTGCATAGATACTCGGCTACATTGATCTTGATCTGGTCAGGCAAACTCTCCTCTTATGACTCCAAGAATTGTTTTAAAGTAGAAAAGTTAGTTAGTGACTCATTTTCTATCCTGGATGCCCAGATCTGACACTTTTTGACCATGGAACTAATTTTATCCTCAACTTTCAACATGTCTACATTTTTTCCTTGTAAACTCAAGTTTAACACATTCAATTGTTCAAACACATCAGCTAAGTACGCAACTGAGCAAAGCCAAGAGAAGTTAGTGAGAAGATCCACGTACTTTGTGTCAAGAAGGAAGACACTAACCTTGTCTCTAAGTTCAGAAAATCTTGACTAGATCCTACCTCAAGAAAGCCATCTTACTTCCGTATGAATAAGAAGTTGCTCACGCTCACTGCCGATCTCTTTACACAACAAAGACAATAATCTGTATTGCAGATGTCGAGTTTTAATGTAGTTGATGATTTGAACTTCTTTGTTAAGTATTTTTTGCAAAGGTTCAGGCAATCTTTTGGCTACTAAGGCTTCACGATGGATACTACAGTGAGTCCATTTCACCTCAGGGGCTACTGCTTTAAACAAGCTAGAAGTCCTGTTTTTTTTTGCCAGCCATTGAATTTGCTCTATCCGTCGACATCCTTGCACATTTTTTCCAGGTGACATCGTGTTCATTGAGATAATTATTTAGTGCAGTAAAAATATCGTCTGCTGTTGTATGCAGTTGTTCGCATGAAAAAAGAAAATCTTTGAGCACTTGGTCCTCCCATAAGAATCGTGCGAAAACCAACATAGCTTTTTTTGAAATGTCTGTGCTTCCATCCAATTGTAGAGCATACATGTCACTCGTGCAAAGTCTAGCCAGCAATGTTTCTTCGATGCTAACTGCCATATCAGTAATTTGTCTCTGAACAGTATTATTTGAGAGCGGGACAGTCCCTATTACCTAAGCAGCTGCATCACCTAACATTCTCTTGCAAAGTATTATTACTGACGGCAGTATAAGTTCCCCAGCAATTCTGTAGTTTTTCCCACATTTAGCAACAAGCTGAGCCACCTCGTAAGGCGCAAGGGCTGCATTTTCATTTACATTTGCACCACAGTGTTTGGTAATTGTTTTATGAGATGTTTTCAACTCTCCTAATTTATTTTTGAAAAAATCTAATGATTTACTTTTGTACTCTGAGTGCTCTGTTTCAAGATGGCGCTGGAGTTTTGCTAGTTTCATACATTCTTTCGAAAGGCTTTCATAGTAAATTATATATTGAGGTTTAGGCTGTTGCTCAGGTCTGGTGAACATAAAACCGATTTCCAGGTAATCAAAGTTATATTTTTTAATTTTTCCAGTAAGCTTAACACTGATCTTGGAAGGGTTAGGTTCAAGGGACGCCGACGATTTAGGTTCAGTGGACACTGACAACTTCGGTTCGAGAGTCACTGACTTACTTGCTTGAAAATCAGATGCATTATCTTCTTCTTAACCTGTAGGCCTTTCTCATTTTAACGAACCACTTGTTAACCAATAGTCCATTTTTAACTACGTGAACTTTAGCTTCCGCGAAAAACAATGCTTTACAAACACTACTGTTTTAATACAGAATATTGAATATGTAAACAACATGGTGTGTGAAAGCACTGGCAATAAATTAACAATGGTCGATTGTCGTCTGAAATGCGAGTTTCTGTGTAAAGTGACTGTCAGTTGTCAGCTGCAAAGAGGCAGCGCACGCAGTCTAACGGCATACAGCAGAACTATTTGCCTCTACCTAATTCTAGTTTTGCGCTAGAGTGTGCTAGTGTCAGTTGGCTCTAGGAAGGCACTAGATGCAGAAGTTAGCGTTAGCTAAAGCTCTGCTCATTCAGGAAGTGGCCAAAACAAAAAATCTGTTATCATATGAAATATATTTAATATATTTTTTATTCTAATAGCATCTTGCAGACCCCTCTGGCATAGCTCGTGGACCCCTGGGGGTCCATGGACCACCTGTTGGGAACCACTGCTCTAAAACATTTCTAAATTAGTCTAATTAATAGTGTCAAGTTTATTTTTCATATAATTCACATTTTTTATTCTCAAAACATGGTGATGAGCTTTGAAGTAGTAACTTAGGTATTACATTACAGGTTGGCAGCTCACATAGCCTGTAAGTAGCCTAACAAAAATTAACATGTCTCCATTCACAACTAAACAGATGGTTGATTAATGTACTTTAGACTGTAATAATCATTATAGCTAAAAATTTTGTAATAATCACTATAGCTAAACATTTTGATTAGGAAAGTGACTGTACGAACATCCTGACTACCTAGATGAAGAAAGTGAATAACATATTGTACTAGCAATGCTACCTTCGTCAGTGGTTCTCCTTCTTTTTGGTTCTGATCATCATTTCACTGTTCCGTATACAAAACTTCACCCTGTATCCTTGCACTATTCATTGCCATATGTTCAACTGCTCCCATGCTTCCTCCTCTTATTTCCCCAAATCATAAAATTGTGTACAACACCATTCCCTTCATCTTTCATTCCCCAGTTACTTGTATCACTCTGGCCATTACCTCTCCCATCACCCCGGCGAAGAGAGATGGCAAGAGTGCACTGCCCTGACCCGAGCCATTATTCTGTTGCAGCCAATCTGATCTCTCTACTCCCCCTTTCATACAGCTCACAGATCCATTGTTCATTCCTCTTATCGTCCATATAGTCTGCTTTCCTACACCTCCAGGAACTTCCGTACCTTGTTTTTACATATACTCTCACATGATTTTTTTGTTTCCAGGAAGGTCATCAGTGAATCTATTTCAACATTCATAGAGGTACTCCTTGACTGTCTCTCAGTGAAAATTAGATTTACTGTGGGGCATCCTATTTTGAACCCACTTTGTTCTTCTCGCAGCCTTCCTTCTATTTTTATCCAAGTGTATGTTTCTAAAACTGTCTTAACATACAATTTAATAAGGTATCACGCATGGTACCTATGTTGATACGGGAAGATACATATAATCTTAACAACAGTATTGTTCTAAACGTTTTATGTAATCCTGCTATTGACAGAAACTTAACTCAAATTCACTTTTCATGAAAAAGAGCAAAAAAATTTCTCTCAGAGGTGAAGCATAGGAACATTTGACATGCATTGCATCGGACAATTGTTAGGCCTCTACAACCTTCTAAAGTGCATTTTGACCTCTGTTTTCATTGTTCATCAACTGAGGGGCATCTGTTTAGCATTTACACTCTGACTTCTACAGATGATAAAGCCTCTGTTTTGCTGGTGGACCACCACCACCACCACCACCACCACCACCATCGAAGCTCGAGACTGAGCTTTGCTCATTTTCTGGCACCCTGTAGAAAATAAGAAGCTAGAAGGCTGGGTGTTGCATGATGTCTTTCCTCATAAATTTATTACATTGCATTGCTGGCCTATAATGTAACCACACTGCTGCAACAGCAAAATGTGTGGTGGATCATGTATACTGTCCACTTGTTTTGTTCTACCTCTCATTTGATATTTTGCCCAGTCCTGGAGAGCCACACCATGGATATATGTATTATATTCTGTAATTGCATTTGGTTTTTGAATCTGTACAAAAGCCTCATCTTTCTTTGATCATCATTGAATGTGGGCAGTGGGATGAACACCAGAAGTGGAAGATGCCTTATTTGCTGGTGGACTGTCAGGGCTAGACCTGGAAATAAAAGTAAAATATAATAATGTTTTGCCAGCTATATCTTAAATATGATGCACAAACTTGCCTCCAGCAACTGCTTACTCTGTCTAGTGTCTCCATTTTGCACCTCTATGTCTGATCTCACTCATAAGTACCCTATCGTTCTCCTAATTGGATAATACAGCGTCAGCCACTGGCATTTTTGGTCTGAGAGCTGTATCGGCCATATCTTCTTCGTCGGGTAACTCGAGTTCAGAAATGTTTGGGCTCTCCACTTCCAATAGTTCCATTATTTCACCATAAGTTGGATCTACAGCTAAAACTGGAGTTGCTGTGTTCATACTCTTTTTGCTATTGAAATAAAATAAATGTCTAATATATTTCCGTGTTATGAACCAACAAAAGAACATTTAGCTAAAAGCAAAAAACAAACAGACACGCTACTATAATCAACTACACAATGACAGTACATTTCAGTAATTGAGGACTGAGGTATCAGGGTTGGTACCTCCAAGTAAGTAGAACATTTTGATCGTTAAGAGTAGTTACTGGGTAACGATATTTATTTACATAATGAATGAAATACTTTTAGATATAAATAGACTCCTAAATGTGTGAGATTCCAAAAGAATGTGGATATTTAAATTTTTGCATCATGACGTGTTGCACTCTTTCATAATATTCATTTTCCAACTGCTGCTACCCTCCATTGAAGGCACAGAGAAGTTCCAACAAGTGACAAAACAGAAAACTCCAAGTGTATGCCAGCAGGCACCGTTGCTCCAGCAGTTGGAAAGTGAGTAAAAATTTGTGGACCAGAAGGATTGTGTATGATGTCTACAGATGCTAGAGGCTAGTCCATTCTTCCATCCACTTTCTCTCCTCAGCCACCAGACTTTTTGCCTCTTTCTGCCTTGCCTATCACTCTTCTCGTGTCTCTGCTGTCCTACTCTTGAAGCACACACTAGACACTCTACTATTCTTCTGCCGTATAGTTTTTGTTCCTCCATCCACTGTGGTGGTTCCTTCCATCTTTCTCTGTCGCTTGGCCTCCCACATACTGTTTCCGCCACGCTTAGTAATGTTCTCTTAAATCTATCCCATTCCTCTTCCACCATTTTTTGGTTCGTCCATAGGAAGATTTTCCATCGCTTTTCTGAAGTACTTTACATCGTTCTCTTCTCAGTTGCTGTCTGAGGCCTCCGATGTTATTACCTCAATACCTGTGATGTTCGTATTCATTGCACTGTTGTAGAGGATATAGTCAACTACTGACTTTCCCATTATTGTATTATGTAATTTTTTGTCACTTCTGTTTCTCGAACCAGGTGTTCCCGTCCAATAGGCCATTCCTTTGGCAGAAACCCAAGTTTTTCACCTTCCTCATTTTGACTGCCACAATTCTATGATCTGAACACACTTTCATGTCCTTGTCTTTCTCTTTCAACTTGTGCATTTAAATCCCCAATAACTATCACACTCTTTCATCACATCTGTTTGTGCTTTCCCTTCCACTTCTTTTAACCCATCACTCACTACTACTCCCATTCCATTTCTCCTTCCATCGTCATTTACTCCCCAGTTTAATTGATAGCCTTACCTCAATTCCCTCCCTGCCCCTCCTTTCCATCTTGTATCTGTGAACCACAACAAATCCAGATTTCTTCCTTATTTCCAACTTTTCCTGGTAGTATTCATGTAATTGTCTTAATTATGTGACCTTGGTAATCAGCATATAAATTTAGATATTGTGTGACAACCATTGGCATTGTGCTTTGCATCCAACTTTGTGTGTTACCACTATCACATAATTAGATGATTATATTAATAGTAACTGCAATACCTGTGTTGCCCAGGTCAGTATATATCACACAGTTGATGGCATGAGGACTGTTCCCCCTATCATTCCATTAAATTTACAATATGGTATACTAAATTAATTAATAAGCAATGCTATAAAATATAACTATTTAAGTAAACAGATCAGATATCAGATAGTGTTCACCTTCCCAAAATATCAGCAGATACCGTAGTGCAACGTGTTCCAGCAATATATTGCAGTTCATTGCTTCGGGTCGAATAATGTTATCATGATGGCTATATTTGTTATCTACTACTACCACTACTACTACTACTACTACTACTACTACTACTGTATTTACTCGAATCTAAGCCGCACTCGAATCTAAGCCGCACCTGAAAAATGAGACTCAAAATCAAGGAAATAAATTTTCCCGAATCTAAGCCGCACCTGAAATTTGAGACTCGAAATTCAAGGGGAGAGAGAAGTTATAGGCCGCATCTCCAAATCGAAACAAAGCTGGTCCATTGTAACATGAGACACAATTTAGGTCGAATGAATGACGATACAGCTACAGTAGTTTGGTTCGAGTCGTAAGCTTAGCAGTTAAGCTTCACCAGGTAGCCATTGCTATGCGTCAAGCGCTCCGTCTGTATTTATACGGGTACCCTTTCTTTTCCACGTGCCTCGTCTTGTTTGAATTGATTGCTTATTTTTTCTTTGATCTGATAAGCGCAGTTTTCTTTGTTATAGGTGTTTACATCACTCTAAGCTGAAAATGCATTACTGTACTGTGTCATGCATTGTTTGTCGCATTCTGATAGTGCGTGTTTACGGCCTGTCACCGCTCGCGGCAGGGCTTGCTTTAGTGCGCGCTACCGCGGCTTACAATAAAAAAAAAAGAGAGGAATCGTCTCATTAGCGAAACAATGGCAAGAAACTGCTATTTGCTGTTACTTACACTGCTGCTTTCTTTGATAATGATCAACAAGAACCAAATAATAGACTGCGTATGATAGAAGATGTTCTGAACGAGAATTTAGCGAAAATTTTTCTCCGTTTGAAAATCTTTGCATGCGCCTCTTTAGTACATTACATTCTATACAGAAATTAGAGTCATCGTAGATTTAAAAATCTAGTCAATTGTCGTGCTTCATTTTTGACTGTATCACTATTAAGCATAAGAATAATACGAATATAAACATGACATGATATGTATATTCCTCCGCGTTTGCTGTTGTCTCACTCTAGTTTCGTAGTTTATTAGGCAGACAGGACTTAAATGAGATAGCAGCCAACATGAAACAATACATGGCAAAATGTTTATATTCGTATTATTCTTATGGTGACGAGAATACTGCATGTGATTCACAATTTGTAAAAGTTCCTATTAGCAACCAACTCGTCTCACAGATAGGAAAAAAGTTCAGAACGTAGAGTTGGCCATATTGACAAACATCCCAAACAGTCTTGCCAGTCGGATTTTCGTAGTACATTGAAATGCTGCTACATTCGAAGATGAACAATACGGAATTTGTATTTACTTCGTTGGATAATGTATGAAAATGCAGTGGTCGAAACTCGGGGCGGAGAAAAAAGCTCGTCTTCCACCTTTTTTTTTAAATTTATTTCCTGACGCAGAGGTTTTGGCGCCAGTATTTATCTTTATGCCTACAAAGCATGCCTGTGTAGCGCTACATATATTCGACGGCAGAAGTAAGTTGTGGCGGCACCCACCAACATTTTTCGGAACTTCCGCTTGCTTTGCACTCGATTCTAAGCCGCAAGCGGTTTTTTGGATTACAAAAACCGGAAAAAAAAGTGCGGCTTAGATTCGAGTAAATGCGGTACTACTGCTGCTGCTGCTGCTGCTGCTGCTGCTGCAACTTTATTGACCTGAAGCACAATAATCCTTAGTTCATGCTCATCAGTTGGTCTTTTGTTGGCCCAAATGATGATCTTATAGTTGTTTGTGGTTATGAAATATGCATTGTAACTCCAGAACAGTTTCTCATTGGAGACTCTGAATGTGAGTACAACACTTACCTATGTTGAGTTTTTGATCACCAACAAAATGTATTTGTACGAATTTCAGTGTTTCATTTAGTATGGTCATTATAGAGCATATTCAGTGATAAATTTGCTGTTGGACTTTAAAACTAGTGTGCAATTTTCTCCATTGTATATTTATGTAGCCCTGAACAATTCCATCTGAAGGGAATAATTATATTGATGTATATGTTGTAGAAAATATTTTGATTCTGGAACTGTTCTGATCATATAAACAAATAGTTCTGATGGTGGCACTTGTGGTGTTGGTAATTTATCTGTACCACTCATACAGCATACGCATAAATTTTTTTGCACAGTAGTACTTGCATGTCTTGTCCATCTTTCCAATAATGATATTTGGATGTTCGTTGTATTTTTTCATGGAATCATAATAGAATGCCTCAAGTTCTAAATTGCAGTTTCTATGTACTGTAACTCCTAGCTGTTCACGTAGTGTGTGCATTAGTTCTCTATTTTGTTTATTTCACGTTTCATTGTTTCAAACTGAATTTATTCTAATTCTTGTCCCTCTGTTGATGTTTACTTTTTGTTCCCTTATTTATTGCACTCCTTTTTAGAATTTTTCTAGAAACTCTCTCGCTCTCATATTTCTTTTTCTTTTTCTTTGTATTCAGTTTACCATTTGAATATTCAATTTTTTTTAACTTGCTTTACCATTGGAGCATTCACTTTTTACTTTCTGGTATTTTTCTCTTTGATCCTCTCTTGAATGTTGTCAAAATTTGACTGACAAAAACAAGCTGAACTGCAACTTATATTGACAATCAAAATTTGATATATTCAATTTTGATATTCTACAGCATCAGATATATTTGGTTTCAGATATTGAAGAAATTTCATGAGAATTTAACCTTACACATCTTCGATATTGGAAATCTAAATTTTTTAAAATGTTTTAGAATTTTCTGTGAGAGTAAATTTTGTAATGTGCTAGAAAATTCTAAAACAATTTTTGAGATGCAATTCATAAATACAATGTGTGAGAAAATTATTTTTGCCACACACAAGCAATCACCCAGTGTGACCAAACTCCCTTACCAACACCAGGAGACAGAGGGCTATCTACCATCACCACTGCGAGTGAGAGGCTGTAGGTGGAGGAAAGTTGTCTCTTCATGTACACCCACACTTGCCTCTTACCCATATTTTAGTGGAGAAACTCAATATTGCCCAGGTATTTATTTATAGCTATATGTCCGTGCCCCTACTATGCAGAAACTGACCTTGTGTTTAATGTTGTGATGTCATCTCTCCTGAGCTATGTGCAGTACAACGATATAATTTTGTATGTACAGTCCTCAGTGTATGGGAGAGGACAGACACTAACAACAAAGGACCTTACGAAGAACAACAAGATAGAAACAACAGAGTCACAAGAACCTAACTAATCAACCACGTCCACTCGTACATGGAACAAGAACGTAAATATGCTATCTGAGGTGAGCTATCGATAGATGCACGCCAAGGTTAGACTGACTGGCAGAGCAAGAGGCAGGTACTTAAAGACATGATCGAGGACGCCGCTATTGGCCACTGGGACCATGTGTTCCACCGTGGCACTTTCACATTAAATATGGGCCAGGAGGCATGCGCCGCCACAGCTTACAGTGCAATGGTGCAGAGGCTTCTAGGGGTCTTCGACATCCGTGACGTCTGGTGTGAATTCAAAAACTGCAGCGTGCAGTACCAGAGAACGTATTTTCATACAACCATCCATTTACATAATAAGTATTGGTATTGATTATTAGCAAACATCATTGGGGTTGTTCCGTTTATTTTGAGTGCCCTAAATAACTTTTTATCGGGAAGCAAAACAGAAAATATATTGAGCAATGTTGTTTAAGTACAGGATGGTCTTTGAGCAACTGCCTTTCTTGACAAAATAATTTAATTAAATAGATAAAAAATCTACTCACCAAGTGCCAGCACAACACACACATAAAAGAAGGTTGTAATTAGGGAAGCTTTCGGAACCAGTGGCTCCTTCTTCAGGCAGAAGAGTTGAAGGGGAAGGAAGAGGCATGAAGGAAAAAGACTAGGACTAAAGAGATGTAAAAAAGTGGTAGATTTCGCTACCGAGGGTCAGGGGTGACTTACCACGCAGAATGAGAAGGAAAGACTGATTTTTGGGGACTGCATTGGACAAGATTTGAAAGCCTGAGCAATTAAAGGTGGAAGACAGGGTAATATGCAAGACAAATATTACCGCTTAAACATCATGCACGAGTTAATGAGAGTGAAAAGCTAAGTGCATTGTATGTATCAAGAGGTGGGAGGGGGCTATGAAAAATAGACGGGTAAGACAATGAAGGATGTAGAACACTAAAATGGAGTGAAGGAAAGAGTAGTTACTGTGAAGAAATGCAAGAAATTAATGTAAATTAAGGCCAGGTGGGTGGTGAGAACCATGGATATGTTGTAGCACTAGTCCCCACCTGTGGAGTTCTGAGAAACTGCTGTCTGGGGGAAGAATCCAGATGGTACGTGTGGTGAAACAGGCACCAAGTTCAGGATTGTTACGTTGTAGAGCACGCTTTCCAACAGGATACACCCTCTGCCTATGCCCCCATCCTATTTGATAATTTGGTGGGAGTCATGCCAAAGCCCAAACAGTTTTTACATAACAGCTAGTATATGACACGTGTCGTTTATTAGGTGGTTCTCTCTTTGATAGTTTATATTTTGCCAGTTACAGGGCTGCTACAGACGGTGGTAGGAGGGTGTGTAGGGCAAGGCCTGCAGTGGGATGATCACAGGGGTAGGAGACATAAGGTAGGGAGATGGGAGCCAAAGAAGCCTAGGGTCTAACAAGGATATTGTGGAGATTGGGAGGGTGATGAAAAGTTATTCTAGGTGTGGCGGGCAAAATTTCAGACAGACTGGATCTCATTTCAGGGATTGATTTTAGGAAGTAATGGCCTGTCGAAGTAGCTGATTAATACATTCCAGACCGGATAATACTGAGTCACCAGTGGTGTGCACTGTAGTTGTTTTTTTTTCCGGATTCTATAGATTGCCCACTCATTACCTCTTATTAACCATTGTCTGTAAAGTACTGTTGATTTCTCCAAAAAACAACATTGTTCCACCTTTTAACATCAGCATGACTACCATCAAATTATCAATTAGGATGAATGGGCATAGGCAGAGGGTGTGTACTGGCAACACCTATATCCTGTTGGAGAGCATGTTCTACAATGTGACAATTGTGACCTCTGTGCCTGTCTTTCAGCTCCAAGGAAATTATAATTTTTGTCACCAAATGTGTTTTGTTTTCTTGAAATAAAATAACACCAGTATTCTCAATGAAACACACATACCATTTGGTTTACTTTCTCCATCTAAATAGTGTTAATTACAAAAGATGTTGATGTTAGTACTTAAGATTTTTGCTTACATGTTTAGAAATACAGAAGTCCCTACGTTTTTTTTGTCAACTTATGTCTTTTCTCATCCTTTAGAGCTCAAAATTTTCAGGGAAAAATGCTAAAACTTATCTGGATATCAGGGAAATATCAGGGCAATTCACTTGGGGGAACTTGTGGTAGCCCTGAACTTGTTCATTTGCTGAACTTGACAGCGAATAAAAAGAAACAGAAGGAAAATGCACACTGGTCATTCAGTCAACCATCTTCAGTGGAAGGCTTGTGTGAGTATGACGATTGCATTGGTTTCGTTTGACACTTGCCATTTCTTGAAGTGACACTTTGTGTACAGTTGCTCTGTCCGAGTAGTATTATGCCTACTTTTGACCCCAATAAAAGGAAAATGATGATGAAGATGCATTTTTTATTTGAGGATATTGTGAATGAGAAAACATTATTGAAATAACTAGTCTGCTAACTTATGTTCTCCATAGATGAGTAACATTTCTACCTTCAGTTCGACAGTGTACTTTGTACTTGCACAAATCTTCCGCTGAAGATGATTTGGAGAGTGAACGGTGTGCATTTTTGCTGTGCTTCCATTCGTTTGCTGTCAACTCCAGCAAGTGGGAACATCATGTTACTTTGGGTACCGTGACGTCAACTGCCCAGACAGCAGAGTTTAAATTATTTTTTTATGTTATTTTTACAAATCTGTCTTTCATATGTGTTAATCCAAGGTAACCTCTATTATTAATGAGTGTACATCGCTGATCTTTTCTTTTGTCATCAGCATTAGTTTGTTTTTAACATGGATAAGGGAGTATCTATATCCTGGTTAGCATTTCTTGAAGTTAGATTAATATTGAGCTGTTCAGCTCTCACTATTCTAATACTAAAAGTAATAGAGTAAAGCAGTGCAGATTAACCACTGACTTGTGGAATCAATGTTATGTGATTGTAATATGGCATACGAGTCATTTACATGTGAATAAAAACAAAGGTAAATCTATTTGTGAATCCGTTGGTAGTCATTGAACCATCAATTGATTATTATTACTGCACTGTAGTTGACTGGAGTGAGAAGTTGCACAGGGTGGAGTGAGTGAAAGAATGTGGAGGGAAGATATGAGGGAAGGATGGCTGACAATTGGATGGAATATGGGGTGGGGGAAAGGGGGGGGGGGGTGGGAGGGAGAGAGAGAGAGAGAGAGAGAGAGAGAGAGAGAGTGCATGGCCACTCTGGCACATGTCTCACATGTCTGCATGGAGGAGTGAAATGGGATGGGGAAGTCGAACAGAGAAAGAGAGTGTGAAGAGGAGCATGTGAGTGCAGAATGAGTGAAATGGGGGTTGGGTGGGCAGGTGCTGAAGTGTTTCATGGTGGCTTGGGTTGCGCGTTGGTTTGTTATACTTGACCACACCTAAACAAGTTACCACCCGAACATACAATGAATGTTGTTTACTGAATATTGGATCACTCTTAAGTATTATTATTCAGGGTCCAGCTAGTCTGTGCCCTGAATCTGTGTGCCTTCTTCCTCCAGGTTGTCTCAGACATCACCTCCTTACAGGCTGCAGATAAAGGTGCTGAAAATTGACTTTTCGTTTTCATTCACTCCACCACATAAATTAGGAGTGAGATGCAATTCACCTTCTTATATTATCTTCAAAATTACAAATCAGTAGATGAAAAATGAGTACAGCTACTGTCTCGTATGCTACCTCTGTGTATTATGTACATAAAATAACTGATATTCAACTTGATAATTAACAATTACAATATGCTTATTATCTTTGACATTTTGCATTCTTAGATTTCATGGAGCTCTTTCTTCCACACTGCCCGCTCGAAGGAACTCCTGTCTCCACCTCAGCAGATCTGACTGCTACCCACTTCTGTACAGTCACTGAATCGTTAGCTCTGGAAACAGCACCTATGATTTAAAACACCTTCCAGCGGTGGGGTGTTCACCATTTATCCACTACGCTGTCACGTACATCTTTTCTTTGACATACGTAGTTAAGGATGTGATACCCCTCATTCAAGGGATGGGATGTATCACTACATATCCCTCCACTAAGAGAAAAGATGTCATGACCGCACATTCAACTTTAATTATTTTACAAGTGTTACATAAATACACACATTAGCTTCATATTACTTTCAGTTTTTCTTGAAGTTTATCATTGCAGTGAGTATTTCTACATCTACATCTACATATATACTCCAC